>NC_139763.1:84299317-84685883 GCF_965231275.1 Zosterops lateralis | reverse complement strand
AGAAACTGTGAATGAGAATGTGAACTTGCCCTGAATAGTATCTACTGGCTTTTTTACCTACTAATAAGTAGATTTTGTAGGAGATTCTAATATTTTGACTACTTTCACCTCTACTTAAACTCAAATAATAGAGTGAGAATGTCTTCTGTGAATCACTATCTCCCAGCTGACTCTGACCATCTTTCCAGGTTCAAGTCATGCAGTTATTGACCTTTTATCCTGTCAGAAGTTCTGACAAGATAGTGGAAGTTTCTTGCTTCTAACTTCTTCTCTTCACACTTCCATTTACACAGGTTTTAGAGAGGTTAGGTGCTGGTTTAATGCTGCAAAGACCTAAACCTAGATCTTCAGAGGTTAGAATCAGAGAACAACCTATAATCATTACAGGTCACTTTCTTCCTAGTTCCACTAGGGCAATAATAATTTATTCTTGATTTTTCTTAGCAGCAAATTATGGTCTAGTTTTATTATAATTATTGTCACTTTTTTCAAGACAGATGGAGTCAGGAAATTGGTAGTATTTTGTTTTATTGTCATTTCAGGGAAGCAGTAGGGCAAGTAAAGATGCTGGGTATGATTGTCAGACAAGGACACCAAGATATGTAGAGTATTTTACAAAAACCTCTTGTTCCCTCTGGTTTCCTTGACAGAGTTAATTTCTCCAATTACAAGCAAGCCCGGAGTATCCAAATTTTGGTGAAACTTTCCAGTAGTCTGTTGATTTCTTCTTTGCTGAGAAAGTCATACAACTTCCATCCAAAATGCCATCACATTCCAGAGGATTTGAAAAAATTTTATCTCCCTCTAGAATGGAAATTCAATTAATTCATTCTGATTTTACAAGTCTTATGTATCTTCTCTCTTTTACCCTATTAATTGTTTCTAGATGTTTCTACTTGTCTTTGGATGAATCAGAGCCTTGATTTCAAATTTTTGAAAATACTACTTTAACCGTTCCTAACTCTCAATCCTTCTACTCTTCTTCTGTCTTCTAGAAAACTAGAAATTTATGTTTTCTAAGCCCTGGTTGTACAAAGAAGACTCATTTCGTTACAGAGGAAGAATAAAAATATTCTGATTTCACCTGATTTCACATCCATTGTTCTTTGCACAGAAAACTGTCATCAACATAATTCACTGTAATTACAGGAAAATAACACTAAGAGCCATAGTACCATACCCAAGTTATATTTTAATTTTTCTTTACAATGCTCCTGAAGAGCAGAATTATCTTTAGCTTATTAAAGACACCACTCCTGTAAAGCAAACTGCTCCCCCAACATTACACAGGAAGCTTGTGGTACAGCACACATTTTAAGCTTAAATCCCAGTCTCACACCGTCTACTCATCACGGCAAACATGGCATTTTTTCCACAAGGCCACGGTAGATTCTGCCTTGCCCCAGCACCTAGATGCTGTGATTATTGTTTCGTGTGGAAGCCTACTGTGGACCACTCCCACAGCTGCCCTGACTAAAGTCTGTGAAGGATGCATCTTGCTCAAGCTAAAGAAAGTGGCAATCTCAGCCTCACAGGCAGGGCTCTGTTGTCATCAATCTCTATCACAGCAGTTAACCTAACCATCATATTTCTATTTTTTTCCTAAGGAAAAAAAATAAATATTCAGACTATCATGCTGTTAGACTGAAGTTCAATGAATTGTTCAAAGGCAGAGCACACAATTTGCTCTTCCAGCTCTTGCAGTTTTAAAAATAAAATGTCTTTTCAGGTTTAACTTATATTTAATGTCGTGTTAGACTTGACACTGCTTCTAAGTGTTGGCTTGGTAAAACTGTAAAACTTTTAAAATAAACTAAAAATGTAACTGAGAGAGATTATCGTGAAAAAGTTCAACAAATTTATTGGCAAATATTCTTTTTTATTATTATTTTCCTTGTCTAGACAATATCAATTTCACTTATCAAGATAAAAACCAGCATTTGTTATTCTGTTATGCTCTCATCTCCTGTTCTTCTTCAATGCTGCAAATCTAATAAAGGGTCCTGATGATCCTTGATCCTTTTGGTCTCCATGTTCCCACATGGTATCTCCCAGCAGATCTTCAAAAGCTCATGGCCACTGCTGGTTCTCTACAGCTCCTGCTGTTGTTATTGCTCACATAACTGGTACCCCAGTACTGGGGAGAAGCTACAGCAAAACAAACCCAGTGCAGATGTTGAATGGAGATAGGCTGATGTGCAATGCCTGATGTATTATTGTTTCATATCACCTGCTGTGGCAGCAGAGAAGAGCTCTCTGAATTTATCCAGGATGCAGGAACACACTGATGGGGGGCAGTATCATACTAAGAGCACATACACTGTTACGCAGCTGGATTTTCAAAAACACAGCCATAGCCATGCAATTTGCTTTTTAAGTACTTGCCTTTTTAAAAATATTATTATTTCTTTGTTCTGTTACAATGACTTTATCAAAAGTTGGTTACTTGTCTGTAAAATGTATTTTAATTTATGATGTGAATTTTCAGTGCTTTAAGATAGTTGCTGCAAGAGTATCCAGGCAAGTTTTGAAGCAAAACCTACTTACAGAGTTTCTTGCTTATTCATGTGGTTTTTGCTGGTTTCAATTTATTCATTTCTTCTCCAACACCATGTTGAACAAGTAAAATTCCATTTTTAAAATGTTGTTAAATGAAAGAACTGGCAGTCTAAGAAGTCTGAGAATCTGAAAAATGCAAGCACAGCCTGTAGCATTTAGCTAATGTCTTCAAAAGGGAAGCACAGGGCAATAAGGAAAGAAGATACTTACTGGTCTGTTCTTTGAAAGGGACCTCAGTAACCTCTTTCTCAGTCAGAAAACTCTGTCAATGCATGGAAAAGAGGTTTAAGGATGTATCATAATGCATATATACAAAGGGATAAGGGCTCTTTTAATGACCTATGGTAGTGACAAATTATTTCATCCGCCTGCCTAAGCTCCAACTCAGCTTTGGCAGTCACTACATTGGAGAATATCATCAAAGCTTCAGGCATCTCATGATGCACATTTTACTGCTGAGGAAATAGTAGTCTTTTGAAAATCATATCCTCCTTGATCCAATAGGGAACATTTTATAAATCCCTGAACAGGGACCCAGAATAAGTCATGCTGTAAAACCAAAAAGTATTTCCTGTATTTTCATCCTCTAAAAATACAGTTTAAGATAGGATAGGGTTTGTCACAAATCACAAATTTGAGTGATTCAATGTAAAATTTTGCAAATGAGACACTTGAATTTCTTCATTTTTTAAAGGGGAATTTTTATTTTTAGACTGAATACATTCATTCTCAATTATGCATAAAAATAACATGGATTCTTTGTGTTTTGATGAGTCAAACTGGAAACAAAATCATTTGGGATCAACTAAAATAAGTTTCAACATTTTGATGTGTTTTCCATCTCTGTCTCTAATAAACTCAAAAGAGAGTGTTTAATAAATTTTATTTTGTATAGGTATAAGTATACCCCCGTGTTCTCTCTCCCTTTTTAATTTTCCTTGTTTTCCTACACATCTTCCAGATTTATGCCTTTCCCTACTTTTTCTGTCTCCTCACACACACTCTTTCTGGTTTTTTTGATGTGCAAACAGAAATGAAGCAATGCCTTGTTCCAACTTTTTTAAACTCTCAGTTCAAACTAGACTAGATAGCAGGAAAAATAAGTCATCCACACCATCCCTCTTCAAGCACTGCATCACTGCTACAGTACAATTACGTTATGTAACTGAAGCTTGTAAAAAGCAGTTCACACTGTAAAAGAAGTTTCTGAATAATAACAGACATAATAACATAGTGCTGACAGATCCTGACTGACAGAAAGAGACAGGTCTTCCCATTAAAAGAAAACATGGAAGATAGTGAGGATGACAGTGGTAATAATACTGTAAAGCTCAGCTTCTGGCCCTTTTCATGTTAAAGATGATAAAATTTGGTGACTTTTTATATAGAAGTATATATTCTCATATAAATTTCAGAGTTGAAACACTTAATCTAATTAACTGCTAACCCTCAAAGGAACTCCCTTATCACTCATTTTAAGGCTTTTTCACTCCATTTTCACCTGCTTTTCTGCAGTATCAGAAGCTTATGGCAAGAGGCAAGGGACAAGAACACCAGTTAATCCCTTCATAGTCTTTCAGCATCAAAGCGAAAGAAATCAAACAGGACAAATACCAACAGACTCTAACCTAGTCCCATGAAATACACTTTAAGTAGACACATATATTTGTATAGATACATACATACATATGCATATATATATAGATAAATGAGCCTTGTGGCTCTGATCTGTGTGCTGACATTTCCTTGTCAATTGTCTATTTGCACTCCTATCTACTGAATATTGGTGAAAATGGGTAGCTGCTGGAAAAAAAGTGCCATTTTTACTACTTCTAAATGAGATGTTTTGCCTTGGGGTTGTTTGTCTGTGTGTTGAAGTGACACTTCTAACTAATTTAAGCAATCAATTGAAAAATTTGATGCCCTTTGCACTCTATTGACACACTGCATTGACACCTGCCCACATTTTATATTAGAATTATTTCTAGCAAGGCATGGAGGCATTGTATTATATTAAATAATGTCTTTAGGCTGGTTGTAGGGACACTGAGATCCTTGCTTTATCCAAAGCAGAAAAAAAACCCATTATTCCTTCTTTCCTCAGTTTCCCTTTTTTCAATAAAGAGTATGGTCATGCAAGAGCAGGTTAACTCTCACTATGCATTTGGATAAGACCTTTCATCCATATTTTAACTCACCTCAGATTTCTTAGTATCCTCAGAATATTCTGAATATTCTAAAATGTTTTGAAGAGCCTTGAATATATGGAATCTCCAAAACAGAGCTATGGAGTCCAAATACTTATCCCATAAATCACAACATAAGCAAAGGGCTTGCCATAAATACACTCGTCTCTGCTTCCCTCCTTCCTCAAGAAAAGATGAGGAGAGAAAAGATTGTCTTTGCAGTATGCTCTGAGTTCCAATAAATTTGGGGTATGAAGTTCCATATGGGGTCTGAATTACAAACCTAAAAATTACCTTCCAGCCTCTGCAGTTTGTTTGTACTGATAGAGCAACAACACTTCCTGGATCTTAGCTGACCCCTCACGCAACAACAACAGAGCATCTTTCCTGCTGTGATATTGAATTGCACTTGAAGAACTGACTTAAGCAAGGTACAGTCCTCCATTTTCTCTGCAGAGGATCTAAAGAATTAGAAGGATTAGTTTGAAAGCTCAGTTGCAGAGTGAGATATGGCAGTTTGTCTTAGTATTTGATAATTCTCACCACCCTGGTTTTGCCCTCAGATTGTTTCTGAACCATATTTTAAGCTTAGTTCCTCTGCTGGCATATTTCATAGCTCCTCTAAAGGCTGAAATCCGGAACTCCTCTCTCCAGTGGTACCATAGGTTACTCAACTGCATAAATTTGAAATTTTTGCGGCAGTCTACCATTCCACCTCTGGAAGGAGGGGGGATCTGGCCCTGAACTATCCAACATCCCATGGAAAGGCCTAAGGAGGGAACACATGGGGCAATACAGACTTTCAAAGCACTTTGCATGGTTTTCATTAGCAAATCTTTATGCATTTTTATTATTCATAAGATTGAATCTGAAGAAAACTAAGCCAGAAGCAGAACAGTTTGGTTTCTGCATAAAGAATCATCCAGACTCCAAGACTGGAGTTATCTCCTGTCTTTCTGCATCCCAGTGTATCTCACTCCTCGCTGTAATTCTGCAATGCAGAATGTTATAAAAGTTCTCTAAAATAAAGCCTCATGATTAGGAAACTCTCTTGGAATAGGACACTCTGCATCTAAATCCTCCACACTGTGAAGGGCCTACACCTTCTTCCTAGAAAAGAGTCTCGGAGCATTGGCAGAATGTGAGAGGCAAATGGCCCACTATGTAGTTGGATAATTTCAGCTTATCCTGGCAAGAGATAAGCAGAGAGACCACAGAACACTTTAAAGGTGTTTTTCAAGTGCTGAGTGAAGTTCAAGTGCACTTCAAGTCGGAGGAGTTATGACACTGTTTAAGGCTTATTCCAAGCAGATAATTTTTTTGTCACTAAAGAACTGATATTTAAAGTGTTTTCTGAGACAAATGTGTCACAGACTTTTCTCTGGAAGCAAAAAGGGCTCACATTTGCTTTAAAAGTATGTCTAGAATCCTCAGTTCTATAGGACTTCCATAACTGGTACTGACCTGGAGATAAAACATGGTTCTCCAGACGCCAAGAGGTGCTTGGACCTGTCATTGCATGACTGGATAAAGAGCAAGTAAAGGTAGAGGCAAAGCAAGAGCAGAGAACCATGCATGGCACAAACATAAATGTCTGACGTACTCCCCTTTGAGACAATGCAGCAGTGCTGTTAAATAATTCATTTATTTTCCCTAAATATTATCAAAGCTTATGACTCAGATCTCCACTTCAGAGTGGAAAGTACTTTCCACTCAAAAGGACCTTTCAAGTCTGACCTACCAGGTGTTTTTCCCTATCTTTTTTTGATTTGACCAATATCAACTTAAATGAGAAAAAAGAAAATAAAATAAAGAAAAAACCCACAACACTTTAATTATAACCTCTTCCTTGTTGTAACAGAAGCCACAAAACCTAAAGAACACATTTTGGATACCTCCCTTGTGGCTACTTCAAGGTTGAATTGGCAGCAAATAATTAATAGCTACTGGCATGAATAGAGCTGCTGCTTCTCATCAGGAACTTGAAGTTTCTCCAGAAACTTGAACTCTATCCCTGGCAGTCAGTTTGTTACTGAGTGAAGAATTTGGGATAAACGAAAAATGATCACACAAAATGTTTTTGGAATTTACCTAATTCTGGTCTCCATTGTCATCAAAATATTACTTCATCTGTTCAGGATCATATACTTCTTATTTTGGGGAGTTGAAGGACTGCAGTGCTAGGTCCCAGATTTAAAGGATTAAATGTAATAGAACCTCCTCAGGGAGGTTGCACATCTTGACTATGAAACATAGTTCATCATATTTCACAAGATTAATATGAGTTTAATAGAACCACGAGAAGATATGTCAGAAGAATAATGCACATAATGTCACAGATGTTAATTCTTCCTCTTCTATGTCTGATCCAATTCTCACTCAAAAGGATTCATTCCAATTAGTTTAGCAGAAGATGGATTGCACTCACGGAGTGGATTCAAATTACAATGAAGGGCCCAGGAAACCTTTGCTAATTTCTGTAAGCAGTAAATAGGCTCCTTATTAGTATAAATGAAATAGGTACTGAAATGGATTGAAGAGGTGGAAAGGATTTCTGTTCATCTTTGTAGAAAAACTAATTTTATTCTAGATTTCTTTTTCCAGATTGATCAGAGTTACATGAATACAAACAGCGTTACTCAGAGGTCAATGCATTTTGTACCAAAGCCTAGAAAATATTCCATCTTTGTCAGAAAGAAAATCCATTTTCCCAGTTTGATAGACCAAAATGTTCCAGTAATAACACAGATTGGTAAAAAAATAAACGAAAAAATCTCAATTAAATTTCCTTTACAGGTTCATCAGTCTAAAATCATTATTTAAACTTATTTCGCCTTTCTACTTTCTACCTTGGATAACCTAGAATAATAATCCTTAATGGAAGCAGAAAAAAGAATGATGTCAGCTGAAAGGATCAATGGATGGAAAGTTGGACTCTGATCTTATCTGTGACTTTGGTTCATAAAGGCTTGAGCGAGAATCAGTTGCTACAGACTTAGATGTATACAGATGTCTATGTTTGTCTTCATAAATTCATTTTCCTAGATTCTTTTTATTGGTAGTAGAAAGACAGAGGATTTTGTGGAGCATTGTTCATTTGAGCTATTTTTTACATTTACCTTAGGAAGAGCTGAGTCATATCTCCAAGGTGCCTAATTCTCTCTAATGACTATAAAGACTTTCTAGACAAGCAGCTTAGGTTTAGACATCCATATCTGCATGTATAAATCCTACTCAGGGTAGTCCTCCACCTTTTTTTTTTTTCTTTTTATTCTTCCCTGTGCTCAGATGTTCAGCTGTTCCAGACAAGAATATATTTAGCTGCAGAGAAACTTTGTCTCCTTGAATATTTGAATATTAGAGAGACAGTACTCATATACTCCATGCTTTGAAATGGCTGCAGAAATATTTAGTGGAAGTGTTATTTCTTTATGCAAAGAATATTCCACAGTTTCTCCAGCTGTGTCACACGGATACAGCTATGAGTAGATTTTAGGCTTTTCTCTAACCCTACTATGATCTAAAAATTATGTTGCTTTTCCTCAGGATTCAGCTACATTGGGGTTGTTCCTCTTTGCTCTATTGCCCTCCTGGAATTCTACAGCTGAGCTGCATCCCAAATTGTGTACCAGCTGAGAAGTGGGTAGATGCACATGGTGAGTGCATTTTCCTTCTGCTCTCCTTTCCAGAGTAATCACATCAGCTCCAGTTTTCTGCTGGAGGAAAGATACTGTGCTATTCAACCTCTCAAATACCTCTGCCTCCCTTTATTGCATTTGCCTTTGCTTTCTCAAGCCTTTATTAAAGTAGTTCCAGCATTATTCCCGAAGGAAAAAAGTATTAATACATATGAAGAATACCTTACTAAAGATTAGTTGTGTACCATGCTCCTAAATGGGAGCACATAGCTCCTTCCTCACTCTAGATTGCTGCAGCATGCTAAGTATCCTATACTGTGGCATAAAATGTTATAGATCACCTCTACAGCATTAAGGTTTGCTTGTTTCCTTTCAGCAAAAGCAGCTAAATCCCTGGACCCTCTGGCTTTTTACTCGTATTCATATTAACTTTTACAGCAGAAGTCTTCTTCATTGATCATTAAGATTGAACCAGTGATATTGCCTACAAGTTTAGAGGCAACAAAAATGTGCAGGTGTCTGCTTGTGTTGTATATGTGATTAACTTTTATGGTGAGGAGGGATTTGATCTTATATCTTCTTCCCTATCAAACCATTTTTTAAGAACAGAATCTATTTCTTCATCCTCTTTCACACCACATCAACTTAAGCCATCTCTGAACACGCAGTAGATCTTTTCCACCTCTAATTTCTGAGATTTATTAACTGATGCCTATGGCAAGGGAGGAACAAAGCAGTGAGTACAATATATGACTACTAATAGCTGCATTTCAATGCTGGTCATGTTTGAGCCTTTTACTGCTGGGTAATAATAACTTCTTTATGAATGCTTGGAGATAACATACGTCTCATCACCTTGTTCCTTATGGAGTGGAACTGTAAACAAAATATTTTATATGAGTACTTGCTATAAAATTTAAAATAAATCAAGTTTCTCTCAGGCTGGTTAAAAATACTCTTTCCACAGTTTGGTTTCACCCTCTTTCTCCATGGTGAAGATCCTAGATCAATTGTCAGTTGCATAGACATCACACCCAGTATTAGCTCTTGTATTTCAAAAATTATTTGGAGTTCAAACTGCTTAAAGTCCTCTGGAGAAGTAGGGCTTATTAATGCAGACCTAGAAATATACTAACATATGCACTGTAGATGTTCTGCATTATGAGCAAAGGAGCTCTTATCTGTTTGCACCTTCCTGAGGAGCGATCTTGATTGTCTGGTTCATCAGGAAGCAAAGCAGATTCCATCTCAAGTCAATTGCAAGATGCCACTGTAGCCACAAGACCTTGATTCAAAGTTCTCTGAAGTTTCAGTTCAGCCTCTGTTGGCTTTGATGGCATCTTACTCAAAGGTCTATTTCACTGCCTTTTCTTATCCCAAGTTCCTTTGGGTTCAGAATTTAACTCCGTGAAAATGCAGATACAGACAAAAATATGGTTCACCTGTATCAGTGCAAACTGTTTTCTTTCTATTTAGAAACATATATAAACTTATTTCTGACCTCTTTCAGCTGGAAAAGTAGGAACTGACTTTCAGGGCTGTCACATTGGTCCCGAGACCAAGAGGGACGCATGTATCTTGATGTAATTTATGCAAAGTCAGTACCAAAAAGTTCCAAAAGTTTTTGCTTGCCCGAATTCAATCTATTTAGCTTGAAGTCACATATCAAAGGAGATTAATTGCTATAGGTTCTATTCATAAGCAATTGATAAATACAAGTTTCTCTAGAGGGCAATGAAATCTGTTAGGATAATAATTGCCTGCTGAAGGTAGCTATCCATACACATTAACAATATAAAGTTAGTAGAGTGGTGAAAGTTCTGTGTGTAAGCAACTCAAGCTGATGCCCAACTTTTTGTGGGACAATTCTGGATGTATTTTTAGACTTAGCTTCAACAGACATTAGAATAATAGAATAGAATCATTAAGGTTGGAAGAGGTCTCAGAGATCATTTTTGCCCAGCTTCCTCTTTGTCGGTACGCATTGTTCCTGAGCTAGAAGGAGCCTATCCTTGGACATTAACCAGATTTCTCTGAAACATTCTATCTAAAGTTTTATCCTATGTGCTCTACCAAGAAGATTCCTGAATGCTGTTTTACACTACAATGACACAGACTCTGACTTCAGAAGGCTGAAAATTACTTCTTTATTTTTGGGATGTGTCTCCCTTATACACTTTTTTACACAGATCAATTTGATTGGTCACGAGACGATAAACTTCTTCAATCACATTGGTCAGACCAGTAGGGCATCAAGAAAAAGTCCCTCCTAGGAAAAGGAATAAAAACAAAGTTACAGCTACAAAAACATGTCTCTTGTTTACAGAAAATTCCCTGGGAAAAGAATTTCAGAAAACCAAAACATCTCAGGCACAAACCAGGGCTACACCTGAACAGGTCAAATTCTTCTCTCCTGAAGTTCATGCTGAGCACCCTCCCCACGGCCATAAGGGTTTTAAATCTTACCATTTCCAGACCACTACAGCTCAGGCTGCCCTTGAACTCCACATTCTTCACCAGACCCTCCTTGTTGGTGAGAACAAGGATATACAGCATGGCATCTCTCATTTTTGGGTTCTCTATCATTTGAAGAAGGGAGTAGTCATCAACACATTCCAGGATTTTTCTGTTTTGCTTGTGCCCTGTGTTGTCCCTCCAGCAGATATGGAGTTGGGTGAAGTCTCCCAGGAGGAAAAGGACTGTGAGGCTGCTCCTCTCCCTATAGAAAGAGTCATCTGCTCATTCTTCCTGGTCGGGCAGCGTTTAGCAGACCACCACTGTCATACAGCCTATCCCTACTCTCCCTACAATCCTGACCTATAAACTCTCAATTGGCTCATCATCTGAGAGCTTCATGGAGGAGCTCCATGCATCACAGTTGGTCACTGACATACGCTGACACCCCCTATTCTCTCTCATCTTCCCTTCCTGCTCTTCCTAAAGAGCCTATATCCTTCCATTCCAAAACTCCAGTCATAGGCACCATTCCAATTCATCTCTGTGATGCCAATAAGATCATAGCCTGCAGGTATGCACACAGTTCCAAATAGTTCTTGTTTGGATTCCCTATGCTAATGTATCCCCATAGAGGTATGCAAGTTGGGTCCCCGTTGAAGCTGATTCACTGGTTGGACAGGCTGGAATGCCTTTGTGTTCTTCAGGTGTTCTCTTTCATATCTTCTATCCTAAAACAACCTCCCAGGAAGCTCCAGGGCCAGAGACTCCTACACACAATGCTCAGCTGTCAATAGTGGAAGGGAAGGCAGAGTGTCATTGTCTTCACACTATGGGAGAATAGGGCCTGCAGAGGGTAGGGTGAGACACCCTGGCTGCAACTCACAGGAAGTCCAGTGGGACAATTTAACATTGATTTTTTTTTCCCAATATCTATATTTTACATTTCTCTGTTTCTCTAACTCCTGAAATATTCTGCAACTTTTTCACTTTGTTTTTACTCTTGCTGTGAGTTGTATTCCTATACTGAGAGAATCTTTGCTGTAGATTTCGTCAAAAGGATTTCTGTAGCAAAAGAAACATTTCTGTTGTTCCTTACTCCCACTCAGAACATTAACAAGAGCAGGATAATGGATTCCTATCTACGTGCCATGACATTCTTCCTATAAAAATACATATATAGTAAAGTGCTTCTAGCTTGCTAACAGCTGCAAACTGTTTTTTTATTGATACCATAATATATTCTCAGCATTTATCATCAATTCTCAACAACAAACTATGTCCTACACTGAGGGTGTTACATTTTAATCTCCACTGGGAGCAGAGTAATGTGACGTGAAAAGGAGATGTAAGGCCTCTCCTATGTCCATTTTTTACATTAAAATCCCATTGAAATCCTGCTAAAATCTAAGAAAATCATGAGAAGCTACATATTGCAAGACTGAATATTTGAGGCCAGTGAAGGTGGTGGGACACAAACTGTGTGTTTTCTGAATTCTTTGCAAAGCTTTTTTTCCTTGATCATGCCACATTTCGTGTACTTGTGATGCTTTGATGTTGCATGTAGATAAACTGTAGGAAATTCAAGATCAAACATGATAGGGTAAGAACATGTTTGATGCTAGTTTTTAAACCTCAGCTGTGAAATTTGATATCGGTAAAACATTCAAGAATAATTATCAAAATTAGCATCATGAGTGTTCACTAATGGGAAGTAAAGATGGCAAAATCTACATCTCTCTTTCTCTGCTCACTACATGCAGAATTACAAAACCAAGAAACTTAAAGTGAGGAAACACCAGATTGGTTTTCCTAGTCATTTCACATGATATCCCACACTCAGTTTGCTAAAGATTTCTAGAGCTACTTTGTTCTATACATCTGCAAAAATAAATTTTAGCCTTTCAGATACACTAAGATGCTGGAAAACAAAACTTCTCCCTGTGGCTCATAACACTGTCCTGTGTAACATCTGAGTTACTAGGAGAAGCTTTGCATTTTCCTCATTAAATCCTTCCCCAAAGCTTCGCTGGTTTTATCGCCCTCTAATTATCATGATAAGACTACTTGAAGGGGAAAGAAGAAAAACACTGTAATTGTAATATATTCATCTATGATATTCACTCAAATTTTTCTCCAAAGTTGAAAGATAGTGAACATCAGCATCTTTTCATTATAAAAATATACATTAAAATATATTAAATGCATGAAAATACATTAAAACACACTCAATTAGGAAACTTGTGTTAATGTGATGATAGAAAATATTTTCAAGAAGGGTAAGTTTAGTCTAACTTCACTGACATGAGTGCAACTGCACTGATTTATATCAGCTAAGGGACTCGACCAACATGTTAAGTCAAAAAAAAATAGCACTAAACATATATGTGGTCAAAACATCACCACATACTACAACTGTGCTGGTACTTCAGTGTATAAATATGTAGCTCTTATTTGATTTCAGAGTCATATAAACTCAGAATGCTTCAGCAGGCTTTATTTGTTGACCAGCATGAATTTGAAACTATATGCAGTATGTTTGAGTTACAAGTTGCTGAGGATTCAGCTCGGGTTTTCTACTCCTATTGCCATTGCAAGAGCAATGAAATAAAAAGCAAGAGAACTCATTTCCAAAGGAAACAAATATCTTTACTGCTCACTAAACTGTGCTCATATAAACTGTCTGATATGGCTGGGAAGATTTTAACCAAGAAAAAGCCACCTTTTTTTCCTAGAATTTTGCATTAAAAGTCAAACAAAGCATAAGATTCATGAAGCTAACAATTTCTAGATCTCTCCATCCCTGCTTAGATAAATGTTATAAATGACCTTTCAGAGAGACTCCTGTGACTCTGTGACAGTCACACCAGCCAGAGAACATTTCTCCTGTATTTGAGCTGACTAATATCAGGTTACCGCCTATTCCTGACCTATCATTAATCACCACACAGCCAGAGACACACAAAAAAATATTAGCAATCAGACAGAAAAGTCTGGAAGGAAAGAAACTCCCTCACCTGACAGATGCAGAAGTAAGTGTTCTGGCAGGCTCTTCAGATTTGGAAGGCCCTCTTTGGAAAGCTGCTCTCACAGCAAAGAGGATCAATAGAAAAAGATCAAATGCATTATCTTTGTTTACATCCGAGGCACAACAGTGTAAAAATCCTCACCAGGCTAAGGAGCCTGACGGGGTGTGATGGATGCCCTGTTAAAATGATGCCTTTGAAAGCTTTCACAATGCTCTGACAGAAGACTCACTGGAGAATAATGACTTCCCCTTAAATTACAAGAGCCTGGGATGAGAACGCAGACAGTGTGAATGTTGCACTATAAATTCAACATATTCAACTGCTTCTGGTGTTAAAGAGCAATTGTTAGTGGTGAAAACAAATTCAAGATTCATCTTTGACCCAAGGATGTTTTGGTTATCAATAATGAGAAAGCTACAACATTTTATTTTGAATTATTTTTTCTACTTACAAAATATGTTTGCAATCAACAATAGATATGTGTTTCAGGCTTGAATTTGCTACACTGGCAATCCATACAAAAAATAATACATAAAAGTTCAATGGAGGTATTTGAGTGTGCATTGGGTATTTTTCTTTAGTGTGTACTGAGAATGTACCAGTATAGGTATTTGGTATACTAAGTGTATTATGAAGCTTTGGAATAATATATGAAATGTGAGATGGAAATATTACAAAAAAATAGACATCCCTTAGATAAAGGAAATATTTCATGCAAAGTATGTGGGGTTATTGGTAAGGGAAAGTCTGATCTTTCTATAAAATATGCACACTCATGCTCTTCCTCTATATTACCAAGCTAAAATAAAGGAAACCTCTTTGGAATGAAATTGATGGGCTGGCAGAAACATTTACTTTAGTTGGTTTCTGATCAATAAGTAAACCTATGCTAAGCTAGCAAAGCTCTTTCACCTCCAGACTGTGTCTAGATACATCTGCATTCAGATTAACAGACACTACACCTGGCAAACAAACTTCAAGTTATTTCAGCCACCACAATCACACCAAAATAAAAATCCTGGTTAGGACCTGGGCCCTAAATATAAAACTTTTGACAACATATTTCTCTTCCCTTCTAAGGTGGCTGCATACTTCTCAAAGACACTATCCTGAAAAATTACAGTGGAAAAATGCCTCATGCAATAGTGGCCTTCCCAAGGCCAGATTCAGTAAAGGACTGTGAAGGAATTTGTTAGGAGAAGACAGCAAATCAGGTGGAAATTACTTAATTCCAGGATACATGAAACTCTCTAAGAAGTCTAACTTTTTTTTTTTTTTTTTTTTTTTTTACCATTAGAACAACCCATATTTTCCAATTCCTAGAAACTACTGATAGCTTGCCTAACTGAAAGATTTACAAGTTCGTCCAGAACAGCTTAATATGTGCAGCAAATACCTACATGCTATATTTATCATGCATCACTCTGATTGCCATTTTGTATAAGAGAAATGGAGATAAAAAGAGACTGAAAACTTGTGGGTGTTAGAAAAAAACAGAAAATACTAGTTCAAAACATAAAATAAAAATTAATTGATATACCAGCCAGTACTAATGTGTATAGCCTTTGTAATCTGCTGGGAAAAGGAATAAACCTGAGGTTTCTTTAGTCCAAATTACAATATGCAAAACCAGGTTTCAGTGTTCATTTCTTGCTGAATTTTCACTGATTGGCCAAGTGTATATCTCAAGGTCACCACAGGAAGATACAAAAAAAGGAACCCCAAAAGATGGAGGAATATCGTTTGGGGTTTTGTTTTGGAGTTTGGTTTTGGGTTTGTTTGTTTGTTTGGCTGGGGGTTTTTTGTTTGTTTGTTTGTTTGTTTGTTTGGGGGTTTGGGGTTTTTTTTGGTTGGTTGGTTGTTTTTGTGGTTTTGGTTTTTTGTTTGGTTTGTTGTTGCTGTTGTTTGTTTTAGGGGTTTTTTTTGTTTGGGATTTTTTGGGTTTTTTTCCCCCCACCAAGTGTCATGGACTTTGATAGAAATATTTTCTTCAAAATTTAACTAAAGAATGCCAAGGCATTGTATAGAAATTGAATACTGGATACCTAAGAAAGATGTACATCTGGCTTTTAGTCTGATCTATTCTTTACTTTTCTCCTCTTACTCTTTGTAAAACTTTCAGGTGTTTAATCTCTATGTAATCTCATTTTGTGTATGAAGAAGAGATGCTCTAAATTGACTAGTGAAATTCAAGAGATTCTATTGCTGTATTGCCTTTCATAATCTGTAACTTTTAAATAATGACTGTATAAACAAATTGACTTTAATTCAGTTTGAATATTCTTTGGCTAATAATCAATTTTGTCATGAGAAAAAGTCAGTAAGTAATTTTTCCTTTTTTATCTAATCACTTTGCACATTTCCTGAAACTACCTTGTCATGAATAAAAATATTTAGTGGATTTTGGAGATGCATAAGAATCTCTGACTATTTATGAAAGTATCAATCCTAAGTGGGTAAACCTCAATTCATCATAAATTTCATAAGCAAAGGTCAGTCATTAAAGTTTAATAGCAACAGTAATAATAGTAACAATAGTAATAATAGTAATAGTAATAATAGTCATCATCATCTTATTTTTATTCAATTTTGCATGTCAGCATGCAATTTAATTAAGTTCAGATATCCACTTAAGTTAAAAATATGACCCAATGGTCAGAAATGCTTTCCTGGAATTTGATTTTTTCTTAGGTCCTGATGGACCTGAACCCCAATCCCAAATTTTGAATTTAGTATTTGACCTCACAGCTCACTTTAGAGTTGACATCAGCATCCTCTGCCTATATGTGAGTAAGCATAGCTACATGATGTGCTGACTCTGGCAGCCCTTTATACCTTGCTGTTCTTCTGGAGTTATTGAAAAAGGAATTGGGTTGTCTCTACTTTAATCAAGGGTGAAAGCAAGACAAGTTGCAAAGGAGAGGGAATGAGTAGTGCAATTTGTTGACTACAGCAAATTCTGCTCCATAATTACATTTTGTTCTATGGTAGTTATTTGAATTTGCTTAGTACTCAGAGCACATAATTTCTGGAAAAAAAAAAAAAAAAGAAAATAATTTACAATTGAAGCTAATGAGGTGTTAATAAAATATAAATCTGATGGCTGTTGAGGCTCATGGAGAGTGAAACAGACAATTACTGCTCTGAATGCTCCACTAAAAAATAAAAAAGTTGTTGTTTTTGAAAGTATTTGCTTAAACCTTATTATTTGGTTTGCTAAAAATTGGCAGAGATGTGTTGCTGGAAAAGATTTTTTCAGGGCAGAACTGGGAAGGTATGAGTCCTGAATTATGGGAGTGGGAAAAAAAAGATCTCCATCAAGCAGTGCAGTTTAATGAATTCAGATGATGACCTGCCTAGAGAATATATCTTTTCTAGCTGTCTGTGTTGTGTTTGCACGTAAGTGCCTTTGAAAATTAGTTTGTAAAATTAAGAGTAGGATTAAAGCAAAAGAGAGGAAATTAAGGTTACTGAGAAAGTGTTTGGTTTCTGTTGCCCTAAGTTTTCTTGCTTTTGAGTCTTTGAATCTCTGCAGTGGAGATTCTCGAGTAGCTTTATGTAAACTATGTTTATTTTTAGAATTTATCTGTTTGTTTACATACTTCTTCTCTGGGAAGAGAAATATGATTGATGGTGATGTTCACCAATGAGGTCAATGAGGTGGAAACCTGTGTAGCCAATCCTTTGCCCTCTGATCAAAGTGTATATACAATGGAGTCAGAAAATAAAAATAGAGTTTTCCTGCCTGAATTTCTGCTGCTTGCCTTGTCCTTTGTACGTTGTGAACAGTGACAGGTTTCAATCTGTTTTCCTCATCAAACGGCCAGAAAAATGTCAGTAAGGTGTGAGGTGCTTAGGGATGAGAAAGTGAATAATGACCTTAGAATTATTTTTTCTCTCCCAGTCATCAAGGAGCTCTTTTATGATTTAAATAATTTTTCAGTCACCGTATTTGTACTGCATTAGTAACCTGAGTTTTCAAAGGGTGTTTAAGTCACCAAAAATTAAAAAATCGGATGCATTTTTTCCTACAGAATTGGTAGCTCTAGTTTGCTTAAAGTAATCTCTAAAAACAATATTTTGAACTCAGTATTCGGGAATGAAAAGCCATGCCAAAGGTATTTCCGCCCTGTGTACTGATGTTTCTGTGTATATTAATAATAGGAAGGATGTATCATAAGAGTGTGTAAAAATGCTACACTGTCAAGTGTTTTATGGAGTATGAAATTGTAAGTGTCAACACAATAATAGTAAGATGGGGGTTGCAGTACAGTTAAGAGTGATCAAAATCAATAAATTCGGAAAACTGTCTGGATGCATCGTAAAAGCAGAGCGTTCAGAATGGTTGTCTCTCTGTGACAAAATGAAAATAAAGCAGAGAACAGAAGATGAACAATTATGATATCTTAGGGTCCAGCATCAACCTCCAAGTGATGTGCTTTGGTATTGGGCAGATGTCTATGGCAAAGTGAAGACTGAGAGCTCATTAAAGGAAATGGGATTCCTTCTTTTGGCCTAGATCGAAAAGATAAATGAAATGTGAGACAGCTTATTCATTCACCAATTTCACTCTCAAGTCAGCCATAAAATTCAGTCTCACCATAATGATGAATTTGCCAGTCTACAGAAACGGTAGAGCCAAAACAATTCCTTGTTTTCCACCTAATTAAACACTGGTTGTGTCTGTGGCACCCAGTTCATTGTCATGGCACAGAGTATTAATATTGCAGAGTGCTGAGGAGCTATTCAAAACCTTTTCTAATTAGCCTTGATTATTGCATGATGAGGGTCCTTAAGAAAACTGATTTAGAATCCCATAAAAGTTAATTTGCAGAATTTTGAGTCTAGTTGTCTACAATTGGGAAATAACTGTTAAAGGATGCCCACAAGCATATGACTGTTCATCTAAATTTTTTAAAATATATATTGTTTTTTCCTATGCAATATATGTTATATATATATATATATATATATTCATATTATGTGTAATATGTAATATTTTGAGGGAAAAAACTGATATCCTAAGCTTCTGTTTTTATATGTCCAGTTTCAGACTCGGAAAATAAAGGTCTTGATGTGTAGTGACTTCTTCTGAAATGCTGGTTGTTAGGACTCCTACTAGCAACATTTTTTAGTACAAATTTAGTTCAAATGCAAGAGCAATGCAAATATTTGCAACTCAAAGTTGAATATAAGCACAAATATTTTGCTGAATGTGTTCCACAATTCTGAGTTCTCCATCAGGGAAATAACACACATTCAAAGACAGAACATCTTAAGGTGCAGCAATCCAAATTAATTTTTATTTTACCATGGTATATCGATGCACATAATTTAAACTTATCTCATCCCACAAGTGAGGTGCTGTAGGAAAATTACTTTGTTGGGTTAATTTTGAAACAAGAACTGAAGATATCCTTAGTGTGCAGGAGTTCTTTTCTTGATATAGGATAGTTGTGATTGGACTTCCATAGGCAATTGTTTCATTCTATTTGCTCCATGTCACTACTGCCCTTAGATAAATTGAAGCCTCTTTGTGCATGAGTTTAGCATTCAAACATGGTATAAATTGAGAAATATTTTTCTCCTCTGGTTCATAAAAATGAAGGGCTGATATTTGTCCATTGCCTTCAACAGAATTAATTTTCGGATTCATTTAAACCACAGAAACCAAAAACTGTTTTTCCATAATGCTACATTCTTGCTTTTGGATTCCTAAAACCTGTGCAGAAAAAATCTCACACAGAACTGCCGAAAAATATCATGTTCATAGTTGTTCCACTCATAGTGCCAAAATACATAGGAAATACTTTTGTTCACTGAAGAACTCACAGCAGAAATGAAAATATTCTGTACAGAACTATACAAATGAAACTGCTCAGTTTGGAGTCTATCACTGGTGATTTCTGCCTTTGAATATGGGAAGGAGCTGTTAAGGTTTGTTTAATTATTACTTACACCATAATATAGTCCACAGAGAAATATTAATTGCAAAATGTATCCATCTTAGAGGGAAAGTAATATCAGCTAGGATAAAAGCTGAAGCTTTTCCAATTAAAGCTGCTGTCAGTAAAATGCAGAATGTGATTTTAAATGCAAAAAAGCACTTTAGCTCTCCTGCAAATACACCATGGACTGGGGATGTGAACACCATCTGTCCAAATGCTGGCCAAACCAATCTTTTTAATAATTATATAGATTCAAACACAATCACCATGACATACAGTGTATTCTTGCTTCAAGGTTATTTAAGACAAGCATAATCTCTGTTTATCCATGAAGGACTAAGTGATGAGTCACTTTCTGAGTATTTATTTAACTCACTTCCATTACATTTGTTTGTTGCATCTCTGAATCTGGGTTCAATAGAGCTTCAGATCAGAAGAGGAGCAGAGTTATATCTGCTTTCCTGTTAAATGGTAATCCTATCTTAGTCTGAAGAGAGAACAGCTCCATCTTCCACTGGTATTGATTGTCCTAGGTACCATACTGCCACTTTGAAATTATAAATATGGTATGACTAATTAATTAGTTAAATAAATAAATATAAATAAATAAATAAACTGAGAAGTTTTATTATTTCATCTCTTGCCTTCTTAAGAAAGCAGTTTAATAGAACAAATTAAATTTGTTAGCTATTTTAATTCAAAAATTATTCAAAACTATGCAAAGCAGCACTTTGCTTTTCTGAAAAGTAACAAGCTGATCATGCCTATTACTTTTTAAAATCATCTGAGGCTGACTAAGAGTTTTAAAGATCTGGAGACAATAGGGAAATGTGTTAGTTTGCTTTTCTGAATATGCCTAAAGGATGGGATGCCATGCAAAAGGACTTGGACAAGCTCAATAAGTGAGAACCTCAAGCAGTTCAACAAGGCCAATTGGAAGGGCCTGCAAATGGGTCAGGGTAACCCCCAGTATCAATATGGCTGGAGAAAAAAGGGATTGAAAGTAGCCCTGAGAAGAAAGACTTGAGGGTGCTGGTGGATGAAAATCTGGACTTAAGTCAGTAACATGTAGTCACAGCCCAGGAGCCAACTATGTCCTCAACTGCATCACAAGAAACACAGCCAGCAGGTCAAGGGAAGAGATTCTCCCTTTCCTTTGCCCTGCTGACACCCTATCTGGAGTATTATGCCCATCTCTGGGGCCTCCAACACCAGAAGGACATGGGCCTGCTGGAGAGGAGAGAAGGCCACTAAAATGCTCAGAGGGCTGTTTCCTCTGCTATGAAGGCAGGCTGAGAGCGTTGTGGTTGCTCATCCTGGAGAAGGTCCTGGCGAGACCTTATAGCGTGTTCCAGCATGTAACAGGGGCCTCTAAGAAAGATGGGAACAAACCTTTTAGCAGGATCTGCAACGATATGACATGGGGTAATGGTTTTAAACTGAGAGAATGTAGATTTACACTAGCTACAGGAGAGTTTTCACAATGATGGTGGTGAAACACTGGAAAGAACAGGCTACCTAGAGAGAAGCCACATCCCTAGAAAAGTCAAGATCAGGACCCTGAGCAATCTGGTCTAATAGAATATTTCCCTGCTCATTGCAGGGGAATTGGACAGGATGACCTCCTTTCCAACTCAAACAATTCTATGATTCTGTGATCCCACTGTCATGACTTTTGGTTGTGTAGGAGTCTACTATAATTAGTGGGTGTTATTAGTCATGAGAATTTATAGAGGAGAAGTCTTTAAGTCTTAGTCCTATGTAAGTTTTACTGACCAAGTATTTAATCCAATATTTTGAAGTGCAGAGCTAGGAATGAATAAGATATGCAACATAATACCTCAAGTCATAGTTGGAAGTTTAATAGAAATGATGGAACATTCCCAGCTTGGATACAACTCTCAAAACTTCTTTCTACAAATAAGCAAATATTTTCAAGGACAGATATTTTCAAGAAGAGCAGAAACTAACATGTCAGCAGAGTTAATGTGTTAATTCATCTGTTAAGCAGAGTTCTAAGTTCTGCAAAATATATGAGTTTGAGTGTAGTTCTATTTCATTTAAACCATTTAAATCCTTCCCTAAAACAGTCTTCCAACTCCAACGAACTCTTTCCCAGTGAAGTCTTGAGATGGGAGCAATATCTCTCTACTCAACACCTTGTGACAGATTTTCTTCCATGAGGTTTTCCAGTAACTTTTTCAATTCATATAAGCTTAATACTTATAGATGAGAATTGCACAGCCTGTTTGCATGCTGTATAAATATTATTTTATGAGCTTACCAGCTACTCCTCATAACATATACTGAAAGCTCAATACAATAACTTCCTTTATAAAGGAAACTTATAGGGTTTTTTTTTCAGAAGTCTGTATTTGGAGTAGAAGAAGCTGAGACTGCATCTTGAAGCTACTTTAGTATGCAACAACTGTACTCAGGTTCTACATTCCAGTTAAAATACACATGCATAACACTTCAATCTTCTCCATATACTCAAACCAAATTCCTTTTAATGAAAGGAAGGCATTTAATTACTTTGGATTTATGTACAATTGTAAATGGTCAACTAGGAGAAAAATTATTGGTATCACTCTCTAAGGGGGAAACAGTAATTTTGTATTAAGTCCTTATTCAAAGGCTTATTCTTAAATAGAAAAGCAAGGAAAAAAGAGAGCAAAAATGTGAAGTTGTTACTAACCTGCCTTCTGACTTCATATATCCTTTAATGAAAAAGCTATAAAGCTGTTGCTGTAAAAAACTTTCTTTTGCTAATGCTGTAAATCCAGGAAATGTACCTGTCAAAATGTTATTCCTTCATATAAAATCAAGGAAATGTAAATAATTAGGCCATTATCCAGCTGCAAAAAGCAACTGTGTTATCCCTTCGTCATACAGTAGAATAAAAAAAAGAAAAGTTTTGTGAAAGACACCATTTACTACTTGGTGAACACCTGTTCTCTTGATTATATTATTAAAATGATCATTATATGATGGTTAAATTATTTTTTGTACACCAGCAGTCTAAGGCACAAAATGTATACATTTCTTTTTTTTCTTACCATGATGTTTAGGTTGTATTGCACATCTTCTGTCCCAATACCACTATCATAAATAATTTTTTTATTTTGAAAAATTTTTAAAAATGGCCAGGGCATAACCTCCCTTCTTTTGCTTAATTTATATAGCTTCATAATTAATAGATGTGTCTGAGACACAAATTAGACATTATAAATAACGAGACTTTTCTTAAGAAAAATGTCTTTCCTCTCACACCAATGTATGAGGTACTTGGAGGCATTTATTCCTTTTAAAAGACCAGCATGTAAAAATATTTCATAAGCGTCATCATTTTTTTATCCTTTAGAGATTATTTTTATATACTTGTTTTCATGTGTAATGGCTCCATTTTTCTTTTGTTGATTACTTTCTCTTTTATTGCAAATAAAAATATGTTTGGATAAAATGCACATAAAGTTGTTTATTGCTGCTTAAATCTACTGTAGGTTTAAAAAAAAAACATACTATGCAGCAACTCTGTCATTCAAATTGGTCAAGGATTCAACTTCCTGTTAAATTTTATGCCTTATTTCTTCAATACCAGAATCTTGCAAGAAGAAAATTAACAAAAGAAGGTGAAGAGATTTGGGGTTTTTTTAGCTGGTGTTCATTGACATAGATCCAGCAAGCATGAAGCTAAGTTTGTTTACAGGTTGTAAAGGCTGAAAGCACTACTGAATTCTTTATTTTCAGCTCCTTCTTTCATTTTTGGTCCTTAATTTGAAAATGCCCTGTGGAATGCTACATGCCTGCACAGAGTCAACACATAGACTAGTAAATAAAGCAAACTCCAGACAGTCCTTCGACCTCAGCCACTTGGTATGGCATTACTTATATATATTTTTCTAAAAACAGGAAGGCCTCTTTCCTCTCTTGTGGGAAAAGTTATTGCCCCTGCATTGTGCTTGAATGTGGTGAAAGATCGTTAGCCATCATCAGCTGAAACCATGCCATGGAGCACAGGAAAATATAGGACAGTATGGGACAATCACAGGGCAGAGCTCAAATTCAACCAGTGATTTATTAATTAATATAGGAATTGGGTTTTGGGATAGGTCAAAAGTTTTGGGATAGGAACCTGAGTGACAAACTCAAGTGGCAAGAACAAGCAACTCCTGACCCAAAGAGAACACAAAGCTGAATGTGAATGCAGTTGGCTCCCAGTGCAGGAGACAGAGATTCTTCTTTGTTTGCAGAAGTGAGAAAAGGCAGGAGTGCATAAGCTCTTTACTGAGGAATCTTAAACCCCATGTTTTCAGGTGACGGTAATCACACATAATCCTGAGCAGATCTGTTTAGTTAGCACAAATTTTGGTTTTTGAGAGGTGAAATATACACATGATCTATATTCTCAACAACATATCTGAAAATACTTTCATGCTTGAAAACACACATAACTACAGTTAGGGTGGATGAATCTATGGCCTTTGTCATGGCCTACAAAATACTGTTTCAGCTTATATGAAATGGCAGAATTTTCTGACAAGTGATTTGGGTTAGTTTCTGGGTGCGTAGCACAAGTAAAGAAACATTTAAGCACACTTCTGGGAAGCAGCTCAGGCCCATGGGATGTGACTGAGTTGGGTCACTAAAATCACCAATCGCTTTCAAAAATGTCAGACAAAAAGCAGAGCTTACTAATATTAAATATTGGCACATAATAATTTGGTGACTCATCACCTTCTAAACATCTCACTCTGCAAATGCTGACTAGTAAAACATCAGCAATGTCAAACAAAGAGAATAATTTCCTTCAAGAGGTTTTTCCATTTTGCCTGACTTTTTGCTCCTGAAGTCAATGTCAGAATTATCTAGGACTTAAAGGGCACAGGATTAGGTCATTAGTGTCTCCTAATCCATTTGTCCTAAACCTCCTGAAGAGAGACAAGTGCTGTAAGTGTAGAAGAGAAGACATTTGTTTTAATTTTGCTTATTTGAGGTAACAAAATCTGGCACCAGATGCATTTGTGTGTCTGGGTGTAATTATTCTCCTTTCAAAGAACTGCTATTTCTCTCTCGCCTCAGGACCATTAAGGTGTTAAGTACAAAGACACTGCTTGATGGAAGTAGGCTCCAGACAGTCTGAGATGTGAAGAATCAGCCTGGTGAGAGTTCCCACATCAGACTGTTGATTAAACAAAGGTAACTCAGTACCATATCACCAACAGGGAGTGCAAGGGGGGGAGGCTGGGGGGGGGGGGGGGGGGGGGGGGAGGAAAAAAAAATTACAAGAATGAAAAGAGACAGAAAATCCTAACCCTCAAATCCTTCACAAAATTATTTCCTATTTATTTTTTTTCCCTTAATGTCTCTCGAGTTCTAAGTTTAATATTTCTGTTGAGTATAATCACAACTTTGTTGGCTGCAACAATTTATAAGGTAAAGGCACACAAAACCAGAAGCTGGAAGTAAAGGTTTCCTTATCAATAGCTGTTCTGTAAGTGTGATCATGGGTTTCCAGAGCTGCTCACACTTTCAACACCTACTATCCCACTAGTCAACAAGGACAATCACTCATTACAGAAACAGGCTCAAGAAAGATGTCTCATTCTTACAACAAATTGACCAAGATATTAAAATGCAAATCTGCTATCATAAACCACTGCATATTCACATGGATGATGATAACAAATGTGAAGTTAGCTTAAGGTTTTGAGTAATGACATTGGAAACAATTTAAAAGAAAAAAAAATGGGGTTTTCAGCTATGTTTGTCTGTTTCCAATTGATTCCATGAACCCAATTTTTTTCTGTATTCTACCAAGGATATCTGTAGACTAACCTGTGACAGGTGGGAGGAAAAAGAAGAAACAGCCATGTTCTGGAGCTGCATTTGACCAGATGGTTGCAATTTGAGCAGTCTTGCCTGGTCATACAGGACATTTGCGCTGTCACTTCCAGTGGTGTCTTACATTGGATGTTTTTCTGGTTTGAACATGGAAGTATTCACACCTGGACATGCAATATGCATAGTGTAGATCAACTATTAGCACTGGAAGGTCTCAATCAGTCTGTGCAGAAGGTCCAAAGAGTAGTGTTTGAGATATATTGAAATGAATGGAAAATTTAAAATTTCCCCGTGGACTTTAGAAAGAAAATCAATTTTTTTTTTTTTTTTTTTTTCACAAATTGAAAAGACAGGCTCTTTACTACTATGTATAGGGGATGATACTGGGTTTCAATATTATGTTAAGAGTAATAAATCTTTCTCTCAAAAACACATTGGGAGGGAATTCAATCATCTTTTGTTCCGGAGTTTGTTTGCTACTTTTTGTGTGTATGGTCACAAAAGGTGAGTTTCTGCTTAAATATTTGGCTGTGCTTGTGAGACGTTGGTGGTACAGAGCCATATCTCTTATTTTACAGGAAAGAATCAATAGAGGTCACAAGGCTATTGCCAAGATCTTGTTAAAGCTTCTGTTGAAGAGGTTATAACCCCTAAGATAAAATCTTCTTATCATGATAGAACCCAGCTAGACAGACCTCATACCCAGAGCTCCTTTCTGATAAGTGTTGGAAACAGCTGTCTGTCTGGAATAATTCTAGCAGGCATGGAATACTGCAAGAATCTGTATGCATAGAGTAGATTTCAGGATCTCTTTCTAAATGAATCAAGATTTTCTGATTCTTTCTTTCTGCTAATGGAGAATGCATTACAGGCAACAATGCAATAAATTCTGAAGTAGCAGAGATAAATAACCACTTTCTGGTTGTTTTTCACATTGGCATAGCATATGTGCAATTTCTCATTAATCATGGAACATAGAAGATCCATCAATAACACTTAAAGGCATGATGCAAACAAATTTTTTTTTCATTCTCACAATGAGAGAATATAATTATATAATGATAGATTTTAAAAGATCATCTAGTTCTGATGCCCTCCTGACACGGGAATAGACATCTTCCACTACACTGCTTTGCTCAGAGCTCCATCAAAACTGACCTTGAACACTGCCCAGGATGTGGCATCCACAATTTTGGGAAATCTGTGCCAGCGCCTCACCACCTTCACAGTGAAGGACTTCCTCCTAACATCAAACATTCACTCTAGCAACTCCTACCTTTACTTATTATCTCTTAATTCAGGGACACTCTTAGAAGTAAGCAAATAAGAGAGTAGCACAGACATGAGCAAGAATATGTATGAAACATTCATGGTTATAATGGAAGCAAGAAGCAACCTAGTGTCACCACATTTAAAAATGACCCCACCAAGCTTCCAAAAAATATTAAGGCCTTCTTTGAAGTTGTAAAGTCTATATGCCAAATGAAGTGAAATAGGGATTTATGAAAAATAAAATAGGCACCTGAAAAAACAAGAGATGGCTGGGAGAGAGGAAGTGAAGGATTAGTCAGGGAGCAAGTTCCAGCAGTCAAATTTTATTTCAGAAATTTGGGCCTTAACTGTGATTGACAGCATTGGATATTATTCACAAACAGCATCTCCCAGTCCTTTCTAACAGCAAGTTTTGAATAAGAAAAATAAATACTTTACTTACAAAATAGGGAAGCAAATTTGCAAATAATTTCCTATCTCCCAGATGGAGATAGGTCTCTGTAGGTTTTTATCAACTAAAAGTCATCTTTTCCCCTTAGCACACTACATCATTAAATCATCAGACTATCATAACAAGGACAATATGCACTGCTGAAATGATGGAATGCAGGCTTGGATGCCACAAACAAGAAGTGTATTCTCACTGTGCCATTGATTGAGCCAGTGCAGCAGACTGGCAGCACACTTGTCATGCTGAAAGCTGATTGATAACAGGGGTGGATTATTTATAGCAAGCTTTACTATATGACTTTTTATAGAACTTCTTGTAGAAGAGTGCAAACCCAGCTTGTTATTTTTGCTCATCCTGAACCAAGGCTCCATATCTGAAATGCTATTGTTACTATGGATAAATACCTATTCTGAAGTAGCATCCTCTAGCAAACCTGTTTCTCCCTCTGCAGCTGAGGCCTTATTTCATTTGTGCTCAATTTTGAAGGAGGAAGAGGCAGGCAACTCAGAAAGACTACAAGAATGTTTTTTGTGTGGTTATGTAAGTAAAATATCAGAAGGGCCAAGGCTTAACTAGAATTTTATCTCTCTACTGTCATAAAAGACTATAGTACATTAGCAACTAAAATACTAAATTAGCAATACTAAAAATACATTAGCAACCAAAGGAGAATATCCATCCTTTATTGAATGCATATGGAAACATAACAACAAAGGATGAGGAGAAGGCTGAGATACTAAATGCCTTATTTGCTTTAATAGTTGGCCTCCAAGTAGCCAGCCCCCTAAGCTGAAAGACAGGGACAGGGAAAAGAATAAAGCCCACATAATCCAAAGGGAAATGGCGAGTGACTGACTATGCTACTTAAACCCGCACAAGTCTCTGGGACTGGATGGGATCCACTCAATGGGTGAGGGTGAGCAAGCCAACAGAAATGCTCACTGAGGCACTTTCATCATTTACCAGCAGCCCTGGCAAGCTGTGGAGGTCCCATGTGACTGCAAGTTGGCAAGTCTGTCTACAAGAAGAGTTGGAAGGAGGATGTGGAGAACTGTAGTTCTGTCAGCCTGACCTAGAAAAGGTCATGGAGCAGATTATCTTGAGTGCCATCATGTAAAATGTGCAGAGCAACCAGGGGATCAGACACAGCCAGCAGGGGTCCATGAAAGGCAAGTCCTGCTATGTGTAATTATGTATTAATTACAGTGTGATCATTCTCCCCCTGAAAAGTGATTCTATAAATTCACCTGGAGATACATAGGTAATAGAAATCTTAGGAGACATAAATGTTTCTTAGCAGCATGTTCAGAAGTCAGAGACAAAACTATGAGGAGGGTAAATGATTGGGCCAAGTTTATCCAGAGAGTGTAGGGTGGAACTGGGAGCTGAATCCCATACCTTAGACCTGTATCCAGATCCTCAGCCTGAGAAATCCATCCATCCTAATGATCTTGGAGATCCTTTCCAATCTAAATTATTATGATAGCATAGGGTTAAAATGTTTCTAAAATCATGGGAATTGTATACAATAGATTCAAGGGAGGTGGAAAGAAAAGTTGGGCCTGGATAGGCCTGGGAAAGAAAACCAAAACTACATAGGCCCTGGAAACAAAGGTTAGGTTTTGTCTTTACTAGATCATGTGAAACTGCACCCACATAATCATCATATGATAAATTATATGATTGTTAATTGTAATGATTGTTTGGTAATTTAATATGATTATTATCTTAAACAAGAATCGTGAGAAATGATATTTGGGGGGGCCTGATGGAAACTATAAGAATTCATGCTTGGATAGGATCAATGTAAACAATAGAACAATATGAGTTTAATAATTAATATACATAATTATATAACTAAAGGGTATAAAAAGATGTCCATCTCGAATCCATGTCAGAGTCAGATTTGGGTCTGTATCCTGTACCCCTGATTCCCAGAGCTCTTCAATAAAAGCACCTGCATATAATCATTCTGTGATTATGTTTCAACACTAATATTTATGTCCATCTCTATTTCTCCTATCTCTGCTTAAGCTTATGTACTATTGGTTAGTCTTTGTGAAAACAGTGAGTTAAGTTTTGAAAGGCATCATGGCCTTGAATGCCATGGTCGGGCAGCACACCTGTAAGTAGGTTTATTGCAGTTTGACTTTCAGAATATTGTGATTTTAGGGGTGTAAATATTGTTAAATAAAATCCAGTCAGCCATTATTAAAATTAATGAACAAACAAAACCCCAAACAAACAAAAAGAAAAGAAAGAAAAGAAAACCAAAACCCCACTGAACCTAAAAAAAAAAAAAAAAAAAAAAAAAAAAGACCGAAAAATACCCTACACCTAAGCACATAAATGGCAGAGGTATGAGAAATAAAATGATGCAGGAATACTCGCCAATAGATACATCACAAGTATCAGTGGGCAACTCTTCAGGGCCATTTGCCAAGCAGTAAAAATCAAATTGAGTGGACGATGCTTTCAATTCATATACCCCATCCACTATGTCTCCCACTGGGGACACCTGACCACAGAGAACCTCCAAGAACACCTGGGATCAAGCTCACATGACCAGAAATAACAAATTTAGCATCCCACTTCTCCTAAATGCCAACAACCACCTCTCCAGCAAAGCAGGAAAGGGGAATTAAAAGTAACCACTTTCTGCAGCTGTACATTGTTCTGCATATTAATAACTACTCTGTCACAGAGACAACAAATACTCAAAAATCCTTCCCATGGACCTTGTTATTGCAAGTAATTAATGCATGTGCTTAAGTCTGTCCTGACCTAACCCATGGCAAACAGATGCGTTTGATTTGCTTACTCAGCCCTTCTCACCAAAGGCATGCACACATGTTTAATTAAATATAGAAATGAAATTAGTGAATTAAAAAATATCACCTGAGGAACGCAACATCAGTCATAAATGGAGATTTCATCCTGAAATAGAGATACGTCTGACTATTGAAAATAGGAAAGACAGGAAAAAATATCATTTGGGGGAAAAAACACAACTATTGTCCCATAGAATCTGTGAGGCATAAATAAGGCCTTTGGACAAACAGAATTAGTTGGTCTGCTTTGTCAGATGTTTTTGATTATGTTCATTTTTCTTGAACTGATATAATTGGACTTACACAGTTATCCATGCACAACAATTAACTCAATAATGGCTCTGTGTTTCATAGAACTTCCTCTTTAGCACTCACAAATCTAAAGTATTTTTACCAGTATTTTGTCCAATATGGTCCAATATTTCAAATACCAACATTTGGCAATCTAGAGAAAGCTTGGGTGGTTTTTTTAGCAAAATTAGGTCTATTCTCATGGATAAAAACTGCCTAAGAGAGAACAGCAAGAAGATATGTGTGCAGTGAAGCCTCAGTTTGAATAAACCTGGATAATGATAAACCTTTTTTCCCCTTTAAGGAATTCTTCTCTGCAGCTCCCTGTCCAAAACTGGTACCTTTTGATTCATCAAGAATATGTTCTTAATATTCACATGATGGGCTCAGAGCAGGTAAGGTATCCAAGACTGAAATTTCACTTTATTTCAACTACTTAAGGTTCATCATTGAGACAAAGACAATGAGCAAAGGGCCTCCAAAAGTCAGTAGCAAGGCTGAGGCACTTCTTAAGGATGCTTCACACCCTGCTAAAATAGATATTCAGATGTGCAAGTACTTCCATTGACTAAAGACTAGTCTGTGGACATATATAAGTAACAAACATAGAGCTGAAGTCAGGTGTACCAGTTCTAACCTTAAAACTAACTGAAAATCCTATGGGGAAGATCAGTGGTATAAAACCATAATTTTTAGGATTTCTGGCAATGTTTGCATTTGGAAATCTAACCAGCATTTGTTTATTTGGAAATAGAATATGTTTGGTATGTAAATTATTGACAGTGGACTTTCTCATTGCTGTTTTCACAGTGGAATATTTTCAAAGCAGACTGTGCTTTTGTAGCACTTTTTCCCAGTAAATAGATTACAGGCTGTGAAATTAAAGAAGTTGCAGGTATATTTGTGCATTAAAAAAGACTGATAAGCCTGAAGATATAGGGATTGGTTCCTGCAGGTACTTTGATCATCATATCTTTGCCTTCACAAAATAGTATTAACTTGCTTTTCTAGTTAATTCCTTCAAATATTTAGACATGATATTTTGTCAGTACCACTGTAGCCTTATTAAAAGAACTGCAAATAAAAGAATTCTTATTATGAGGAAATCAGCTCAAATTATGCTGAGTTCTGAATCACAAATTGACTCCTTCAGCCTTCTGCACAAACTGAGGTACTTCCTAATGGTTAAAATCGTTTTACAAGCAGCAATTAACTGCTGCCATGAATATGAGTGTTTCAGTGTGAACGTCTTCCATTTGCACAAATGTTTCTGAAGACCATCACTACCTCAAAGTTTTTTTAAGAGAGGCAGGTAAAGGCACTTTTGCTGCCCTGAGACTGAGGGGCTGAGGTACAGCTGACTTTGTTAACAGAAGTGGGTAAGAAAGGGCAAAGTTGGGTTAGAAAGAGCAGAAAAAACAGGAAAATCTCAGTGGACTACCTCTGCACTCTGCCAGGGTGATCAAGAAGATAATGAATGGAAAGGTGAAGAACATAATAGCTGTGAGAAGATTTAGTCAGATTTCCTTATTTATAGGGTTAGGACATTAACTTCTAACATCTGATAACAAATCTTCTCAAAAGTAAGATAAAATTAATACCTTTTGGAAGTGTTCTATCTGGGCATGGAGAATATGCTCTGGGACACTGAAATTCTCTTTCTCCTGGTTCATCCATAATTTTTAATATTAAATTAGCATGGGTTGAGACCACATTAAAATAATGTAGATAGCAGAAATAATAGTGTTTAAAAGCTAAATCCATGAAAATACTTGTATTTGAGTGAATCACTGAATGTACCAGTCTGCTGGTATTGTCTACTAAGTAAATTAAAGTCCCTTTTAAATATATGGCTTTTTAAATACACAGCTGTAAGACATGGCTGATGTTCAGTTGTCTTTTTATAAAACTGATCTTTTGTGTTTTATTATAAGCAAACCAAAAAAAGCTCTCTTGTTGATATTTTTAGCCATGAATAAAACTATAAGATTATAAACATCTTTATAAATTTAATGGAGTCCACTCCGAGTCTAAACACATTTGCAAGTCTTAACCCCAAATCACCTACTGAAATCCCCGCCACAGAATAGTAACAAATCAGCATAATTGCAAGTAACTAACTAGAATTTTAGCATAAAGTCTGCACAAGCACTAAAACTGATGCTAGAAATTCAATATTAATTGTGTTGGTAAGGTTAAAAATCTATAGGTCATGAGTGATGAAAATAACTGAAGGAGTTTATATCATTTTGCTCATTGCATACATATTTTAAAACTTCTCTGTATATAAAGCTGAATGGCACATAATGCTAAATATAACAGCACCATTTTCTTTTTCATAACCAGTCTGGAGTTAATGTGCTAATTAATATGTACACATGCAAATCAGAGCTCTTATAAAAGGAAAAATATGCAATAATGTTTACTTAAATAAGATTAAATAACCCCACCTCATGCTGTTTTCCTACACACAGCATTTTGCTCCAAGTGTAATTAGACAAATAAATGTTTCCACTAGCATTGCATTTTACAGATAATTCATTTTTTAAGCATTAGTGCCAAGCCTCAGCAAAATCTCTTATCTGATATGTGTTATACAGTGCCATTTCTATCCAGGTTCTTTTCCTGTTGCTAGAAGTATCTTAATCATGAAGAATGTTGTTGTGAGGTTTTTCTTTCCCCCTAACTTATCATTGAATTTGTAGATAAATGTTTCAAAGTATTTAGTTAATCATGTATGAGCTGCCATTTTAATAAGTTTGCATTAGCTACATATCTTTATTGATATCTCATAGAACTAGCAGTGAATTTTAATCCTTTATTTCTACAGTATTCACAATAGTTACTCATTATCAAATCTATCATTCTGGAATATTAGAATATCATATGATATCAGACTGTCAAATGATGACCAAAAATACAAAAAATAAAAATACTAGTAAATGCTATTTTGATGAAAGAGTACAACTTTCTGACTTTTTCAACTTAATAGCTTAAAAAAAATGCCTATTTGTGAAACCTGGAACATTTAATTTCATTTGACATGTCTAGGTTTAGAAAGCCTTCCCCTGAGTTCAAAACAGGGAGGGGATGGACAGAGTTTTTTCTGCCTTCCTGGTATCTCTTTTCCAGCATTTTCAGACCTTGAAATTCTTTTATGTTGATATTCTTGTCAGTTGCTCAAGCTGTGCGATTTGTGATGGAAAAACCAGTTTTTCTGAAGAGCTGCAGGATCCAGGAAGTTTTTAATTCATCAGAAATTTGAAGTATATTCTAATTCAGATTGACACTGAAGCAAAACCAAGTATATATAATCTTCTGGCAAGCTGTAAGAAAGAAAAAAGAAAAGAACTGTAGAATGATTTTCAGCTGATGATAAAAACTCAGGGAGTGGCTGCTACACCTGAAGGCTGTGCTGCTATTTAACAGGACTTTGATAAGATGAAGAGTTGGGTTTAGAGAAACCTTATAAAGTACAGCAAAGGCAGGTTTTGGGTACTGCACCTGGGGAGAAATAACCCTAAATACCATTACAGGTCAGTGCCTGACCTCAAAAAGAAAGCAGCTCTGCAGAAAAGGAACTGGGAGGTTTTGTGGATGACAAGTTGACTACGAGCAGGCAGTGTGGCCTTCCTGCCAGAAGTGCAAATGATATCCTTGGGTGAGGAAGACTGTGGCCAGCAGGTGAAGGGAGGTGATCCTGCCCCTCTACTCTGCCCTAGGAGGCCACGTCTGGAGTATTGTGTTCAATTCTGGTCTCCACAGTTTGAGAAAGTCAAGGAGCTACTGGAGACGATCCATGAAGGATCTGCAGCACCTCCTTTATGAGGAGAGATGTTTAGTCTAGAGAAGAGAAAGCTGAGAGCTGATCTCATCAGTACATATCTCTAAGGTGGGTGTCAGGAAGATGTTTTTTAAGGATGGCCAGCAACAAGACAAGGAGCAATGGCCACAAACTAAAATATGAGATCCATACCAACATGCAGAAGAACTTCTTTACATTGAGGGTAGCAGAGCACTGGAACAGGCTGTCCAGGGGCATCATGGAGTCTTCCTCTTGGGAGATATTCAAAACCCACCTGGACATGTTCCTGTGTCACCTGCTCTCCCTGGAGGAGAATTGGACTTAATGATCTACAGAGGCCACTTCCAACCTTAATAGTCCTGTGATTATGTGAAGAAACTTTGGAAACATTACAATAGCTTTTGGAGCCATAATGTTTGACAGAGGCTACAGAGAATTAAATAGGAAGAAAGGCTTAGCTAAAAGACAAAGAGTTTCAATAATTTTTACTAGAAGTTCTTCTCTACACCTCTGTAAATAGCAGAAAAAACAGAGGTATGAGGACAAAAAGTCTACTAGATTATAGAAGAAAGGCTATAGATACAAAATTTGAGTCTAATATTAAAAAACTAGTAGGTGGGGACGATGTAGGTGATTACAGTCTTTAAAGCCAAAGAGCAAAGATGCAGTAGAGTATGGTGATGATAACAAAAACATAAGCTGCACTGACAAAAGGTGGGAACAAACATTTAAAGGGAAAAATTGAGGGACAATATTCATACAAAAGTAGATTACTCTGCAATAGCAATCAGACAAGAAAGGTGAAAAAAAGGTGAAAGACAGACATAGAGACTTTTTTTCTATTTTCAAAACCTAGTGACTCTATGAAGAATGCTGACACAACGTTTCAGAGACATGTCTCTGAATTACATTTCAAGGTATGAAAATTCAGTCTCAAAACCAGAATGCTTTTACACATGATCAAAGCAAAGCTGTGAGCGAGCTAATAATATCCTTGGAACTATGAGCTAGAATATCAGGGTTCAGTAAGTCAAGATACTGTCCCAAAAATATGCATTCACATAGACTGGTCTAGGCAGAAGGATGCAAATTGTTCACACTCTCCAGACCCATTATTCATTCTAGTAAGCTTTATAGAAGTGAATATATGGGAAACCCACTAAAAGATCCAAGGTACTCCTTCACATCCTTCATACACGTTCCAGTTCCATTATCCGCTTTAAATATTAATATTGGCTGTAACTATGACATATAAAATCCAAGAAAATTATCTTAATTATAAGGCTTTGGAAATATTTTACGAGATAGTCCCATGAACCAATGTTGAAACATTGGCCTCTTTGTACTTAATGAGGTTAGGTGATTTTTCAGGTGTGAGATAGGAAGTGTTGTCTAAGGAAAGAAGGAAAAATCCCCTGCATATTTTAAACTAAAGACATAAAACTATAGAGAAAATAATTGAAAAATGGTCATTTATTAACTTTAGACTTGACATATGAACTTCTGTTACTGCATGTGTTCCCATGGACTATGCTGCTGAGGTAAAGAAGTTTCATATATTTTACCTTGCAACTGAGTTTCATTATGTATAAAGATAATTGCCAAAACCCATCCAAAGGGGGAAAGTCTTGACACACCATCATGACAATATTCATTTAGATTTCTGTATAGTTTAATGATCACTCCTGCAATAAAAACAAAGAAAAAATTGGTGAAAAGCCTGTTACTCCATTCATCATAGGTCCATTTTAGTCAAGTTCTAGGGAAGAAACTACAATTTGATGCCTTGTGGAATAACCCCTAGCATCTCAACTAAAGAGCTTCTGAAGTGGCAGAATTATTTACTTTTATGTGCAGTTGACCATTCTTGAACTTTTCTTGGCTCTATATATAATTTATGTGTAGCTTTTATAAAGTCAGTGTATTTAATTTTAAATTCTACTAGTTAATTCCACCTTTCCTCTTAAAGCTTCCAACACGTGTTGACCTTTGTAAAGAAATACAAACACAAAATTGGGGTAGCATAATAGAGAATTAGCAACTGAAGATCAGACAACAGCCAATAATATGTGTTGGACTAGACTGAAACTTGTGTGAGCCAAACATGCAAAATCAGTCAATTTCCCTAGAAGACCCTTTATTATATTTAGTAGATCAGCAGGTTATGATTATTATGCTTGGATGAGATTTTCACATTCACTTTCCACATATTACTACTCAGAGCTTTATCTAACCAAGGCAAATAATTTTATTCAACAGGCATCCAGAAAATGTATATAGGAATTAATTTTTTTCTTAGTGAAAAATTGATCATTCTTCTAGAAAAAGGCATCAGGATGTTGTGGGGTTTTTTAACTCTGAGTCTTCATAGTAAAATCTCTCAAGACAGCTGATAAAAAGAACTTGAAGTGTCTAATCTATAGACTTATAAAGAACTGCAAACAACCTGCACAAGAAGTAGTAACTCACAGAGGACAAAGAAAATGGTCTATATTTTAAGTAATGAATCAGGCACTTCTGTTCTTTTTACTTTAACTTTTATTTAAGTTCGGCTAATATATAGAGTTAAGAAACATTGCGCAAATTGTTTGATCTTTTTATTTAATTTTCTTCTCTTTTTTTGGAAATTGTGTTTTAGGTTAATATACTGTCATTATCCCCTGGAAAACTACTATGTCCATTACTGCTTCTCTGTAATGTTCAATAATGAGGAGACATTTATTTTCAAAAGATGACAAGATACATTTTAGAAAGAAATAGATTCTTCTCCAGGTCAAGCTGATTTTATTCAAAATTTCTTTATGTTTGTCCACTTCTATCCAAGGCATTGATGTAGACATTGTGCTTTCAGTCATCAGCAACATTTATTTTCGTGAAACTGTAAGATTAATGTTCATAATTCACAGTGTCATAGTTTAGATCCAGATTTTCCAAGAGGCTCATTCAGGTACCATGACACTCAGCATTGCCACACTCAGCTCTAGAAGTGGAATTCGTAATCTCAGGTGGGAGCCTAAGTTCCTTTTATACAGGAGTAAGAGAGAGTTCAGTGCTTAACTTCACAGCCCCCTACACACTGAACTGACAAAGCCCATCAGCTTTGAAAGAAGCACTGAAAGGAAAGTTTTTCCTGGCACTCAACAAGACTCCTAGATTGGTGGTTCAAGCAAAGACCTACATCATTCCATTGTCCCACACAGACCCATGGCATTTCTTTTTGTGCAGATGACTGACCCAGGTCATCCTCATCAGCTCAGTCCGCCCTGGAGCTGGCAACATAAATTCAATTCCATCCACAGCCAGCGGAGGTTTGAACCATACACCCTTTCTTGTCACAAGTTCTTTATTCACACTCAGAGCTTATTGGGATAGTGAAATTTCTATCCTTCTTGACTTTCTAAAGCTAGAGTAATCACCTGGAGTGAAATTTGAAAAGACTAACCAAAATTAGAAATATGTTACAAAAAGCAGATCATTCTAACTTCCAGTAAAACATCAAGTACTAAGATGTAGTTCCAACATACCTTACTTTCTTCTGACTTACACTGTGAGAAATTGAGCATAATAAAATTCTCTATATTCATATATTTTGTATACAAATTTTTTGGGGGTTGACTATATAGTCTGCTGATTAGAATTCCTTTTTAGGTTTGGGGTTTTTTTTAATGCTTGCAGTATGACTTTTCTGACATCCTGCAAGCTTATCTTAAGTAGCTAACTCCTAGTCAAATAATATTCTGCTCTGAATGCCTTTGATATGCTAATAGAGCAATATAATTTCAGACTTGACTTCAGATTAATATACAGTAATTACTTACAAACAGGTGAGGCTCTTTCAGTTTTAGTGCCCCTGTTTACAGATCAAAGACATGGCTAAGCCCTCACATCAAAGATATGACTTAACCTTTTGAGTTTCATCACAGGGGAAAAAGCCTGAGTTACGATTACAATTATTTTTAATTTTCAGTGAATAAAACCATGATCAACTAGTCAAAGACAGCAACTCTGTCAATTAGAAGCAGAAACAAACATAAAACCCGACCTACAAGCACGAAGATTCAGCCTGGATTCTTAGTAGACCTATGCATAAGCTCCACCATGGGTGGCAGATAAATTCTCTGGCTTATATCATAAAGAGTACTCCAGTAAATTATCCTGATATAAAGAATACCCACTTCAGAAGAAAAAAATTTCTATTACAATTCTGTTAGAGCCCCATCTAGCATGTATTGTTTTAGAGTATGTCCTTTAACCATCTTATGGATACATATTAATATGTTAAAGAGCATTTTCATAGCAATGTGGGGATTACTCTTGTGAGTAATACTACACAATGTATAAATGAAAGATCAGAGATTAATTCCTCTTTAATAAGAGAAACTAAGTTAATAAGCTATAAGTTAATAAAATATTAGAGAACATGTATTATGCTCTGTATTTATATTAACCAGTCTTCAGTAAGGAGTAAATTGTGTTGAGAAATAATTCTCATTGCTTCTCCATCAATGTTTCCCTTTAAGTTTGCAGCACCTATATTCTTATTGCACATAGTTATACAGAAAACCATTTCATTTCTATTGTTCAGTAAGGTCACAAAGGCTGAGATCAATAAATTATTAGTAAAATTATTAATTTTCAGCAGTCTTTAAATACATTTGAATTAACATTATTCCAAATAAAAACTTATTAACTTCAATCATGAACAAATATTTTTACAATGAATTTACTTCTCCTTTATAAATCTTTAGCTTACAAACTGGGGAATTTTATTCTATCTTTTCTTCTGTTCTTTGTATCCACATATGTGGATATATGACAATGATATGTGAGTTTTGCAGATTATTTCTGCACAACATAAGTGCAGAAGAGTACACAAAACATCATTTGCCTCTTCCCCCATCAGAGAGCAATATCAGCAATACCAGTCAGCAAAACTGTAAGAGTATAACTGAGCAGGGATTTCTTTGCTTGTGATCTCCATTTTGAGGCACTTAGTTCAAGCTACCAAATATCATAACTGATCTATGCCAATAAACCTATCTAATGGAGATGGGAGCCTAATGGCAAAATTGCTTCAACAGAAGTGTTATCTCTCATCACTTACTGGCTGATGACACCAGCCTCTTTCATTTACTTTTCATGTCTTTACCATTTTCCTCTCTTCCTTTCATCCGTATCTTTCCAACAATTTAATCCTGATGCCTTCAGACTCCTTCCAGATGATGATTTTTAACTCTATTAAGAGTTCAAGACCAGGTTGGGTGTGTCTATGATCCACTGGTATAGTGGAAGGTGTCCCAGTCCATGGAAGGGGGGTGGAACTAGACAATCTTTAAGGCCCCTTCCAATCTGAACCACTCTGTGATTCCATGACTGCAGTGCTTTGCATATGCTGACCCATCTCTCTACACTCACCTGTTTTCTTCTGCTTGATGCTCTGAGCCAGGTGTAGTGATGTTGTTTGATCTTTTTTTTATCAACTTAACATGCTGAGGTCCAGACCAATGGCTAAGGCTTTGATACACTAACAACCTAAATGCAACACATTTTAGTAACAGTTGTAATATTTGGAGAAATTAAAGAGCTCTGCTTTAGTTTCAAAGTTCAAGGACAAAATTCAACTTTCACCACAGTTAGTACCTTTGGATATCACATGGAAGAGCTCTTTGCTTTATCCAAGTCAGCCTCTTTTCTTGTTTTGGGAATATTTTACAAATAATATGAGCATTTTTTCACAGATGCATTACTTAGCAAAAAGATATCTTTTGTTGGCAAGGAAACAGCCTGCAAATCTTTCTTTTCCAGGACAAATATTTCTTATTTATTATTACTTTGCCCTAGAAATACATAGTAAATAACATGTCCAAGTCATCTTGGCAAGGCATCATTTTTGTCTTTGCATTCATCAAGGAACTAGAAAACCAGTACATCTTTCCATTCAACTTGTGTCAAAGATATTGGCATTACTATAGCAGATATCAGCCACTATTTGTTGCTTTGACACTCAGAGTAATAACATTGGTTGCAATGGACTCAGTTTGTATGGCCATATTATCCTCTGTATGCACTCTACTCTGAAGTTTGTGCAATAATATTTGTCATATTCCCCATTTCTGGATGCAGTTAATATCTATGAACAAGAAAAACACTGCAACTGAAACTCAGCAAGCCAGAAAAGACACCAACATTACTCAGGTTTATATTTCTAGGTAGAATACCTCTTACTCCTTTAAAACCAGCTAGATGAAATTCTAATGAAATTCTATCCACTCCTAAAAAAAAAAAAAAAAAAAAAAAAAAAAAAAAAAAAAAAAAATTAAAAAATCTCTGTCTCTCAGTGAGGTTCAATGGGATTTTCAGGTCTTGCAACCCAGATCTGGTATCCAGAACCTCAAGGTTCAAAATGGCACGTCTCTGTAACCTATGTGAATTTTTCTGCACAATCTGCATAAAACAATTTATAAGGTCCAGATAGAAGTTTATCTCTGCATTATAAGCAAGCTTTTAAAAACCAGTTTGAAATCCTTTTCTAACATCAGGGTGTCTACCCCACAATGCCAAAGCATGTACCAAATCATTAAAGACTGAAGTAGAACTGAAAACACAGTTTTAAATTCAGAAAACAAAATGCAGACAATTTTTATTAGGTCAAGATTCTTTACTAAAATGTCAATAGGAATTCACCAACAACAAAATCAGGAGCTGGAGCAACACATTTTGTGTGAGGACCAACTGAATTCCTGGTCACATGTCTTTACTATAACAAACCCTTTGAAGTAGCTCTATATTGTTTTGCATACTTTCCAGGAGAGGACAATGATTAATCCCTTATGTAATTTTTAATTCTCAGATCAGCAATTTACTATACACTGAGCTGAAACTCTGAGAGACATTCACACCACCTTTATGTGTCATGCAGCTCCCATGTAAGCCCTGACAAATGCCATTCAAAATTTAAAAAAAAATAGGAAAAGTTGAATTTTATTCACATCTGTTTTAGTCCTCCTCCTTCCAAAGACAATTGCAATCACATAGACTGGAAATAACTCTTCAGTTGTACCAACTTTGTAGGCAGGAAAACAATAATTACTTGTCAATGGGAATAAAATATGGGCAAAACTTCTTTCCATAAAGTAGAAAATTTCATAAAAGAAATGCCAAATGTTCCTGGAGGACGAGCTGTAGGATGATTTCTTGGCAGTAAGGGGATTAGAGACATGACACATAAATTACTTGGAATAAGAAATTATCTGTGCTAGAGGAAACAATGAAATTAAATATGAGCTTTACTCATTTTGCCATACTCCCTTGGTCCAGTTTTGTTTAATGCAATACATTTATGTTTTTAGTGCTTATTTTCTTGTCCAGTTGAACTGAAATGGAGACTCTATCAGGAACATGCTAATAAAGCTGTCTTCTAATTAATGCACACTTATAAAAAGTAATCAAATTTGACAGATTTAACAATTTAGCAGATGATCATAAAAATAACCAGATTTTCTTCATAAGCCTCCTAAGTTATTAACCACCAAAGTTTCATACTCTAATGAGACTTCAGAAGAAAAATATTTATGGCCATTTGAGAACAATAAATAATAAATATATATTATTTACAATATATAATATATAGAACATAATATATAATAAAATTTACTTCCAAAACTTTTACAATTTGTTTATTTATTGAAATATTCTACAAGACAAGATAACAACGAAAAAAAATTATAAAATAAAATTTCAAGTCCCTAGTGGACTGGCAAGAAAAATCTCATCAGAGATATAGCAATACAGGCGATGTGTGAAGCCTAGTTTATACTTGTAGTTTACAGTGTCTGTCATTTTTGTTTGTCACATAGAGTTTGCATAAAATGCAAAACCCATCAATATGAAGAACCATTAAAGTGGGAAAAGGTATTATCATCCCATCAAGTGTGAAAACTGTCCCCATCATAACACATGATAGCCCCAATGAGCCATCAAGGAGACTGCAAGTTTTGAAAGGGTCCAAACCCAAATCAATTGCTCAGTGATTAATACCACTTAACCTATATGCTTCTCTCCCAGCTGAATGTGAATCAGCTTATCTTCCTATGTCTGTTTTTTGGCCAACTCTTCCCAGAGCTATACTATGTAGGGCAGAAACAGGTCTGTTCACTCCTAATCTTTCCATCAATTTTTGCACAGGCTTGCAGCCCTTGGAAAAATAGATGAAACTTTCCTGTGAGTTACATAGTGCTATGTATGTAATATATAAACACTTTGACCACAGCACATGCAAGGTCATTTGACTTAACACAGGAGGCTTAATTAAACTTTAAATTGGTAGGATGCAAGATGCATGCAGATATCTATATTGCTGTCACATATGGTATTCCATGAGATATCATTTATTCCATGAAATGCAAAAGACTGGATTGTATCCTAAACCTCATGTGAGGGCAGTGAAAATAGAGATTAAAAAAACACTGCTGCTTCTTTTCATATATGAGTCCAACACATTGTGAATAAAATCAGAAACAAACAAACAAACAAACAAACAAACAAAAAACCCAGCAATACAAAGAACCAGATGATTTCATTCTTTGCTTTCAGTTTCTTGTGTGACCCTAACCCTAACCCTAACCCCTAACCCTAACCCTAAACCCTAAACCCTAACCGTAACCCTAACCCCCTAACACCTAGCCCTAAACCTAACCCTAATCCTAACCCTAAACTCTAACCCAAACCCTAATCCCTAATCCCCCTAACCCTAACCCAGCCACCCTTAGTTTGTTTGGTGCCTCCAACGAAAAGTGATGAAAATGAGATCATCCAGATTCAATTCATACACAGTCTTCTGTACCTAGGCATGCTTCGATTTATTTATATTTAGAAGGTCATTCTTTCCACATCAATGATTCAACATATGTTAACAATTCAACCACTCCTGATCCTCCTTTCCATCTCTGGAAAGGCATTAATTTAAATAATTTTTGAATTAGCATGAGAAGACAGCTGTGATGAAAATTTTATACTCCCACTGCTCCTGAAAGCACAGAGCTAGATATTTAGATCTAGATCTTCCAAGATATTTACTCCTTATTCCTACCGAGAATAATTTGAAGCTTTAGCTTAACCAACTCTTAAAACTTTCAATGTTTCTTTCAGAGGAATGGAGATGCCTAAATGGGATATAAGTACCTCAGAATCCTCTGAGAAACTAGAGTTTGAACTCTAACTTACCCATCTATAAAATGGTCATAGTATTGCAGCATTATAATATGCTATGCTACAAAATGTTTTGGAGATACCCAGGTATAGCATACAATAAATAAATGTCAGTGAAACCCACTGACATTTAAATAGTGAGTATTTAAATAAGCTTCATCTAACTTAAATGAACCTGGTAACAGCTTTCATCTTCTATGAATGGACTTTGAGTTTGTACCCCTACAAAAGCCCTAAATTTGTTTATTGCCACTAACTTACAATTTGCTAATCAAGGGATGTATGTTAATCACCACCTCATTTGTACTTTTCAGGCTACTTTCTTTAGATGAAAGAAAAGCTCTTCTCTGGAACCAAAGTGGCTGCTATAAATTTTCAAAAGATATTTTTACTCTGAGATTTCAGGAGAATTTTCTGTAACTGAAAGATAAACAATGAAATCTCACTGGTGAGAAAAAAAAAAAATAGAGAGAGAGATAACACCTGACCTGTAGATGGATCAGACCTGAAGCCTTTTTCTGAGATTTTATGTTTCAATATTTTATCTACAAATCTCAGAAATTGTGCACTGATTTTAAGATCAGATTTAATCAGGACATAATTAAACCTTCAAATACAGGTCTATAATGATTCGACTGGCAGACCTTAAACATGATGAAGAAAACGGATGTCACTGAAATAGATTTTCAATAGATGGAATTGGTCACAATTGTTTTCCAGCATCCCCTTTTATTTGCATATGTATTTACTGCATTCTATTTCTCATAGGATTTCATAGGTCTAATTTCACACTTGCTTCCATCAGCTTTGTGCCCTGCTTGTAATTTGAAGTTCCAGTAAACTGTTTTTTCTACTTCCTTCCTTGGGTACCAATAAAACCTCCATCTGTGTTAAGAAATTAATACTGATGTGCAGATTGAGTATAAAAATATACCTAGACCAGCTTCAAACAACTCCTGATGATTTCATTAAATCTTTTTAATAGCCACTGTCAGTGAGAACTCTGTGTTCTCAGAGAAAATGACTTGCTCTATTTCTTCAGAATCAGTATTTGATTTTTAAAACAAAACAGCCCCAAGCTAAAATAATAGACAATTATTTTGCCTGCAGCCAAATTAAGATTTGTTGACTAAGATCCTTTATGGAACGCAGAGTGGATGTAGAGTGCTTTACTTGGAAACAAGAAATTACATTTTGTAGTTTAGTTTTACTGATTGCCCTATTACAAAATGCTGGTATATTAACTGGTTTAGTTATTTCCTTAACAGTTTTATTTAAGAGTAGGAAAAGGATTATGCTAGTCCAAGGACTTCTTTCTTTATCTTCTTAGGTATACTAACTGAAATGTGATTACAGCAATCAAAAATTACAGTAGCTGGGCCAGCATAATGTGGAAAATTCTCATGATTTATTCAGGGTACTGCCCACAATCTGTGAATTTAACCAGGACATAAATTCAGATTGCTTCCTCTCCATTTCAAATTTGGAAATACATGTAATAGATTCCAGAAGAGAACAAAATATGTCAGACTGTAGAACAGGTAGCAAATTCATAAAGCTCCATCAAAAGGTTTCAGGGTAAGAAAAATCCATTGTTTTCCTCACTAGCTCTGGGGAAAATCTCTCTCAGCTAGAACTGTATACATATGTTATAATGAGATGAAGTAGGGTGTGGATTTATTATGTACACCAGTTGCTCTGTGAGTAGCAGTTTCCTGCAAGCACAATTTTATCCTGCAATAAGCTGTCATCACTTGCCCTGTGGAGAAAGTGAGAGCCTGTTCAGAATCATCGTCCTGGAGTAAATCCCCTGGCTTTCTCCATTGCATCTTTTTTTGCATTGCGATACAATTCAAATCAAGAAGCAACTTATTATTTTTTTTTACTTCTTTCCACTGATTTTATTTCAACCTCTTGTAATGCAACAAAGCTAGTTTGGTGAACATCTCTCTTTTAACTGACTGATCACAGGCTTAACACCAAGCACGTGTTTAAGGTCCTCTTGAATGATGAGATGCTAAAAGTATGGTTCATTACAGATAATTTTATTTATTTGATAGGCATTGTGCTGAAACAAGTCATGTTTAAACTTTTTAAACAATTATGCTTGTATCATCAATAGACACACAGGTCATGCTAAAAATCCATCTATCTTAGCATCTTAGCTTTAAAACTGGTTACTGCAGAGCAACATGAATAGAAGGGACTTGCAGCAATATTTCCCAAAAATATTCTCATCCCTTCCAATCTATTCCAGCTCAGAGACTTATATCTTTGTTTTTATACCCTGCACAGGGTTTTCTTCCAGGAATCTGTCTAGTAAGTCCTTGATCCCATGTAATCTTTTAGCATCCTAAATGTAACACAGGGTAGAGTTCCTTTGCATAACAACCTCTTGTGAAGAATCAAAATCTCAATATCTCAGAGGCCAAAGATTCAAGAAGGCATCTCTTTTCCACCCATCTTTTTCTGATATTTTTTAGCTTTTCTGTTCAGTGAAAGAGTCTCTGTGCATCCATCCAACATTTTGCTCTTCTACCAGTAGAAGACACTGTACCTTCATTCAATATCTCCTTTGTCCTTTTCTGAATTCTTCCCAGTTCTTTCATACACATTTTGAAATGGAAGCAAAACTATGAACAAAATAGAGATGAACAGTGGATTCAGACAGTGAATAACCAAACCATCTGTCTGGCAAGACATTATCTCAACTATTGTGTTTCCAAACTACATGATACAATCAGGCTCTGATCTACCTTTTGACAACACGCTATCATAATATATGTAAGAATAATATGATACAACAGGGTTCTGATGTAACACACCTCAAAAAGGGTTCTCAGAAACTGAAAATAGATTTTTATATATGTATAGATACATACATATGTATTAGCTATATTTTGAAAGGAACCTGTATTTTAATTAACATATGTTACAGTAGGTTGGGCCATGTCTATGAACATTTCTTTTACCAGTTTAAAAGGATTATTTTAGAGGGTTTCTACTGGTGAAAGGATTATTTTTGTTTCCTATTCCCAAGAATGCAAGTGGCTGATGACTCTCTGTCAGGATTGCAAAGGGTTTTTTCAGTTACCTGTCCAGTACAGGACTTGGTTATTTCCTAGGGCTCTCTATGGAAGTATAAAGTATAACACAAAGCACAACTACCAATATAGTATTGATAATTTATAGATTCCAAGGGTAGGACTGAAGAGTTTCAGAGAATTGAAGAGTTTAATGTTAAACACGATAAATTGGCACTGTTTATGTGAGTGCCTCTGGTTTCTCTTAGATGCAGATCTGTAAGGTTTGCCCATGAATGGTGGTGGTGATAAGAAGCAGAGAATTGACACACAAGATCATCCAGTACATTCATGAGCATTCAACAGTCCTCTCTAATGAAAGAAAAACGCTTAATCTGATCAGAAATTTTGCATTATTAATATACAACAATCTGAAACATATGTTTACCAAGAAATATGTCAGCTATAATAAAATTATAAATGGCATATCAGAATGGAGAAAAACTTGCATTGAAATAATGATAGATTTTGGTAAAGAATGTCTGCATCATTTATGAGCACTGGTCAAGAGAAGTTTTAAATTGTATTTTCTGCATTTTAGCAAGGAAAAACACATGGCATTTGAAACACTGAAGGGTAAATTACTAGAACAGAACAACCAAAAACTATGACATTATACCATAGCAATTATAGAACCATAAAATTATAGAAAACTTGGAAAGTGTCCTTCATTCATTTCTGAGAAAGTCACAACTACAGATACTCCACAAGAACATTGTATAGACACACAAATTGTACACATATATGCCTCCACAGCAGACTGCTTTTCTTCAGCTTCAATTGATTACTCAAGGAACTTTTGTTGTATGCAATTTGTGTGTCATTTTTCAGCAGCAATAGGGTTGTCGAAAAGTCGCAAGGGTTAATTTCAGTAGAACTAATACCTGGAGAGAATATTTATTGTGCAGTTGCCAGTGTTTTATTGTCTAGTGATATCGAAAAAAACTTATCGCTTAGGCAGCCAAGAGAACTCCTTCATTGCCTTAGGGGAAAAAAAAAATCTCATATTTCATAACAAATATCATAAGTGTTCCACATTTTATCACTGCATTATACACCTGGGAACATTGTGCTCTAAGCTATCACATCTGTCTCCCATGTTGGCTGTCCTTACACAGCAGGATGAATTCATCTGCAGGAGCATGTTACTTCCACACCAAGATTTTCAGGTCTTACTTCAGGAACCTAATGCAACCCTGTGTGAGGGTTATTTACAAGATCGTGTGACATGTTTGAAAAAGGAGCAAGACCTAAAATGTTCCTCTGGATGAGAGTGAACACTGAAGGGTTCATGTCCAAACAATAGCATCAATTCACAATAATATCTTTTCCCAGATTTCAAAGATCTAATGGGAAAGACCAATTTATAAAAATACTTTTGGTTGACTGAGTGATGATAATTCTAAAGTTACAGACCAATATGCATTTTATGAGGTTCATGAATTCTTGGGAAGTTATATATTTATTAGCAAGCCAAAGAGAATGTCATATATTTTCCCAACATGGCCATGCTCTCTTTCAAAGAGAATAATATAATGTTTTCTAAGATTTCTCTCAGAATCAGAATTCAAGTATGCAAACTTACTTAATTTATTTAATGAATTAGAGTTAACTTCAAAAATTGGTAAAAATTATTTTCTAGATAAAGTGGAAAGATAATGTAATACTTCAGTGTTAGTAATGGATGACAAAAATTTCTTTCTCAAAAATTAGAAAGAACTCTCCGCAAGAAAGTGTGGAACCACTAACTAGAACTTTCTTCTTTAAAACCTAGCTGAATAAAGAGGAAACTAGATGAAAGCTCTTTAGCCAGTATATATAATTTGTGAAGTTCAAGAGCTCATTAAACAATGTGCTTTCATTAGCTTCTTACTAATCCAAAGTGTTATTTTTATGAAAATAAAAATTACTTTTCTTTTTTTAAGGAAAGTCAAAATTTGGGGAAAAAAACAATTAATTCTCTCTATGAGCACTCAAAGCTGTGTTTAAAATGAAACAAACTATTAAAATAAAAATAATTCTAAATTGGAAAAAAAAATCAGTTTAGGAGTGCAAAATAAGTAAACTCAATGACCACAAAGATAAAAACTTCTATTCTTTTAGAACATTACTTATGCGAGTGTTCAGTGCTGCTTACCAGCCAGCTCGCTCGCCGAGTCCGCATTCAGAGGTACAGCTTTGTACCTTTTGGGTTTGGTGGGTCTGAACCTCAAGCAGAAGTGTAGCAAATGGTGTGGAAGAAAGGAGGACTCTCACGTGGATAGCAATCAGGGTTTATTCCACCCGGAGGGCCCACCTGAATGTGAGGTCTGGCCCTTGGGTTTCAGCTTAAGCACAGGGGGCATAGACAGAGCAGGAGAGAATCTAGAACCAATCCAGGGAAGAGAGGGTGTGACCCAGAACAGGGGACAATTAGCAGAAAAATCTATGAATAAAAAGGGGAGTGGGGAACTTGAAAACCTGCCGAATCCCCCTGAAGCCTCACTAGAACTTTCCAAGCCTTAGGGAGGGATGGCAGTGTGATTTATCACTCCCCTCCTCAGCTGGACAGGGAACAGAGCATAGAACAAAAGGGCTCATGGGTTGGGATAAGAGCAGGGAGAGATCACTCACCAATTACTATATTGGGTAAAATAGACTCAATTTGGGGAAGTTAATGGAATTTTTACCAGTCAAAATCAGAGAAGGATAATGAGAAGGAAATAAAATCTTTAAAATGTCTTCCCTGTACTCCTCACTCCTTCCAGGCCTAACTTTATTCCCTATTCTCTACCTTCTCTCTACCAGCAGTGAGAGAGAGGAAGGGAGTTACAGTATATTCGTGTTGTTTCTGCCACTGCTTCCTCTGCGGGGAGAGGAGTCTTAATTTAGGATACATATCTATCTATACACAAATGTAAAGGTTCAAGTGCAGGTAATTTTCTGAGAAATGTTCCAGGACACTGCACAATTTCCATGAAGAGTGACCATGGCACAGGGAACTTAGATTTTAAATGTACAATACAATGTTAAAGACTGAGTGATTTCCCTCTTACCTTTCAATATAGCAGAAGTGGGTCTAAGAATAACATCCAGGCTGTCTGGAAGGACATATTTCAATTGCTGCTATTCAGTGGTTCTAAACACCTCCAACCCTGTACTAAAGATCATCCTTCCAGCATTTTATTTCTACGGCCTTCATTGTTTTATACAGCAGAGAAGATTGAGAGCTTTCCTATCGTTACCAGGGTGGCTTTTTGTCTGGATTGATTTAGTTTATTTAAATAATGCTTACAGTACAAGAAAGAAATCATTTAGCCTGAAAACAAGAATCTTAGACAATATTTGTACAGGAGATTTAAAGTGACAGACTTAAATGACTTAAATAACAAGTATGCTATCTAATATCCCTTTATTTATCTAGTATTTCACAGAATATACAGAGGCATTATTGCAACCCAAAAGAAAACTCTTGGAGTCACCATGAGCCTTCAGTAATGGATAAGTATTATTGCTTTGTTGAAGCCTTCAAGCAGGGTCAAAATTTAACCTGTAAAGCAGAAGTAAAAATCAGCCTTTCCCCCGTCTCACCATGCTAGCTCGGCATCTCATCACTTTTTGCTCTCCATTCAGCCAAGTCTGGTCACCTTAGGACTCATGATTAAACTTGAAATCAAAAACAGCATTAAAGCAAGAATTTTCCCTTTTTAAAGAAGGCAATAGGTAAGTTTCTCAGCAGGCAGCACTGAAGTACAAAAATACAAAATTACCTGCTCGTCATCAGATCCTCATTTATATTTTTGCTTAACTTCTTTTGAAGATCTTTGCTTTTACTAGAAAACACCAAAATGGTGACAGCCAAACTACAGCTAAGCACAAAAATCTCTTTGATTTCTTATTTTCATATTCTTCTTTCATGGAACTTGGATTATTTTTTAATATTATTATTATTTTAAAAAGCAAGTCATTCTTCCTGCCTTTCATAGTTGGACTATTTTAGCTGTGCCATCTGAGAAATTTTTCTACGATGTTTCATTTACCTGTAGCACAATTCAATTTTTTTTATAAATCACTAGTGCTCTTAGAAAATCTAGTGGTTTTTATGAAACTTATCTAAATAAGATACATCAATCAGTACAGTATCACTAGCTAGACTATGATATTTTTCCAAAACTGATTAGCGATCAGGGAAATCAAATGCTTTCTATTTCTTTGGGAGCATTCTCTCTTCTATTAGGAGTATCATTAAGTTTATTAAATAGATTCTCCAAACTTTTGATGTGAAGAATGTCCTCCATTAAAAAAGGGTTAGAGTGTCCTTTATAAGAGGAGGCATAGTCTTGCAGATTATATGATAAAAATTGCATGTGATCTGACTGTGTTGAATGATTAAAACTTTCCTTGGATAAAAACACGATTTTTTTTGTAACTGACATATTTTGTTAATAAGTAAATATTAGAGGTTTTTTTCAGTTTTATCTCAATGGAGATATGTTAACATAAAACCCATGGACATAAAAAGTGTATCTGCTCCTAGAAAGTTTAGCAATGGTACAGTTCCCTTTAAGAAAATTTGCATGAAATTTCAGCAGAAATGATGTTTGAACAACAAAGTCTTATACTGAAGAAACAACTCAGCTTCTAATTGGGTTTATACAAAAGTCCCCTTTCAAACTCTGAAAGGAAATCTATTTCTGAATTATTATCTTGTAATTTTCAAGTTTATCTTACTTAAAATAAAATGTATGATCATTTTGGAGAGCTCCTGGTCAGCATGTGAAAATACTTTGTATTCCTCCACTCAGAATTATTTGCTCTGCTCCACAAGAGAAGGTCCCACTCAGGCAACAGGGAATTAAGCCGTGTTTCCAAACTCAAGGTGAGCACCTGTGTGTTATCAAACTAGCAGCCTGACCCTCAAAACCAAGTTCTTTAGGGGACATTTATCCCAGTAACTTTTGAGATCGTCACTCTGGGCTCCTTCAGCAGAGGAGGAAAATCAAAATGTTTTAAAAACATGATTCATGTGAACCACTTTGCACATTTCTGTTTGGGTAAGTGAAAACATATCCTGCAAGTGCTCCTTTTTTTTCTCCATTGACTGTAAAATAGTTCTACTGACTCTGGTTCTTGCAGGCTGAATAAACATCGAACAACAGATGCCTATATGTTCCCAGAGGATTTACAGGAGGAGCATCAATCTTTTTGCTTTATTATACAGTGTTTGTTCGGTAGCAAGGCAGGTATTGCAATACCATTTGCATAAATTCATATCTCACATTCTCACTTGCAGACTTGCAGTTTGCAGAAAAGTGTTAGGAAATTCTCAACAGACAAATCCAGGCAAAGGCTTGATGGACGTGATTGTTCAAATTTTTTAAAGTGTTGCTACAATTGCTACATATATTGCTGCTACATGCAATATATTGCATGCATATATTGTTGTTACATGCTACAATATTGCTAATAATACTACATCAGACACATATAGCACAGAATCTACATTTCAAATAACCTCACAGGAAAAAGGAAAGGAAAAGCAGGAAGCCAAATTAAAATTCCTTGCCTATCTTAATGTAGTTAACTAATTAATATGGATATTTAAGTCATTTTCTATGTAAATAGGGATATTAATTAAGTAGATACAACAGAAGTAAAGCAGGAAGCATGTATAGATCTAAGCATTAATTGTTGTTTTCTGTCAAAAATGTAGAATTTTTTTCATGATGATATGGAATTAATTAATTAATTAATTAATATTAGTTGGGTATCTGGGATTTCTGACACAGACCAATTGGTCATAAAGATGCATTTTCCCTAAATTATGCAGTCTTTTCATTTAACCCTGAATATTCCCCATCAAACCATACTATTTAATTAATTGTTGCTGACATTGATTTCTGAATGCTGAAACTCTTTTTGCTTCTCTCTGGAACAATAAATTTCCTTTTTTTCCACAAGTTAACAAGAATTGGCTTTGAAACAAATGTACAAACAAACACAGGTGATTGAAAAGAAGCATCTTAAACGCACAAGTCCTATAAAGAAGGATCTCTGATAATGAAAACAAGCACAATGAGCGATTAAAAGCTGAAAGAACCTGGGAAAAAGCAAATTAATTGGACTTCTGGGGTGGACAGACATGGTCTTTAGAGTTTAGAAGTATGATTTCCCCCTGTGTAGCTTACTATATTTTCCATGTATTTTGTCTGAGGCTCACTTGCTTCTTTCTAGGGTTCATACTGAAGACATCCAAAGCCATATACAAGAAAAAAACCTCTGTTCTGAATATCCTTGACATGCTTAGGAGTAAAACTCAAAACAAAATAATTCTTTTTGTTCAATCACTATGATTGATTAAAAATAAAATCTAATGGTTAGAAAGAGACTGCATACGAAAGTGGACGATGACATTAACTCAGCAAAAATATTTTCACAGGCTGCCCAGCTGTAATATTGTCACCAAACTATTTCATCAACAGAAGGAGTTTAGCCAGCTCATCTTCTCTAGTGCCCCATAGCAAATGCTGCTCTGAAACCAAGGAGAATAAGCTATGGAACATCTTAGCCTGGAGACAGAGATTTTTTGTATTATCGCCTTTGTTATTGCCTTCAGATAAGCTTTCACAATTTAGTATGTAGTACAAGTTCAGACCTAAAATTAATGTTAACCCCCAGATCTTACTAACCTTTAAGATGTTGAAGGCTGGGCACCAATACAAAGAATAAGAATGAAAACACTTAGATATTAAGTTCTAAAATATTTTTTCTAATTGGCATAATCTTATATGAGTCCTTTAGCACTTGCTTGTAAGCATGGTAAACTATGATCTCTGATTTTCTCTGTCATCTGTCCTTAATACAAAACATAATATTTGTCTTCTAGGGTAGGATCAGATTATCAACTGTAAATGTAAATCAGTGAGAAAATCATCCTGGGCTGCTTTGGCAGTTATTGAAGAGAAATTGGTACATTTGTCTTAGAAGTCTTTACACTCCATGTCTGAAATAAATCATCACTTTCACATTCTAAAGAATGTAATTATTTTATCTATATTGATTACAAAATGAATTGATCTGAACTTAGCTCAGAGAAGTCACCTTTGTGGTCCCTTCTCTAAGTACTGGCACTTGGACCTCCGTCTGCTCATGTGGCCATGACATAGGAAATTTGTTACCCAGAAAAGGGGCTAGAAAGGGATTTTAATGATAGTACAAAACTGACCATGCTCACAGGCACAAGACATAGCCACATGCACACAATGACCAGCCTAGTATTCCACATAACCCTCAGTCTTCATCCCTTCCATGTTTGTTCCTCTCCCAAACACCTTGGTCCCTCATTTTCCACGCCTGGTTCATTACACAAGCATTCCCCAGTAAATAATCCCAAAATGTTCTTCCCACCACCACACAATGTATCTCACTCCCCTAAGCAGTGACACCTCCCCTCCAGTCTTTTATCTTGCAATATAACAATACATATTTGCAAGCAAGAGACCTAGAAGCACAAGATTTATCATCAAAAATTTGCAAACTTTACAAAAAGAGCACTGAAATGAAAGGACTGAATCACAAGTTGATACAAACCAGAGCTGCTCTCATCTGGCCTTTAATGATTTCAGTGTATCATCCCCTTAAATGTGCCTTTTCATCAGCTTTACTATACTGTGAAACTCTCATTCATATTCCATTTCTCAGGCATTGGACATGGCTACATGGCAATATTGTCAATATATGTAACTACAGGAAAGTTGTTTCTCTTCAACTCACTTGTCAAAAACTTTCTGGAATACTTTGGGCAGAACAGTTACATGGATATCAGGTTAGATATGTTATGTTGACATGTGGCCTCTCTAAAGTTCTCACAAGCTTATTCTTATTTTCTCCAAATATATCACAATGAAGAATACTTGTTTTGTATCTTTTGTTTTTAGATTCCCATAAGGTCACAAGGGAAAAAAAATTGAAAAGGGAAAAAGACAAACTTATTACAAAAAGACTATAAGATACCTCTGGGAAGCTTTAAACTTTACTATTTTTTGGCAGCTTTTATTTTTTTTTTCCCCTTCCATTTAAAACCACTTCAGTCCATGAGTTCTGAAGATGACATTTCTTTTTTCTCTACCAAACAAAACCAGAAAACTCCAAGCACCCAGTCCATAAATTTATTTCTCTCTTTATCTTGAACTCCACTTTAAACTTTGTTGTCTGACACTTGCATCTAGTTCATTAGCAGTGATTTTGTGGTATCGCTTTACAGCTGACTTTGTTCTGACACATAAGATCAGAAAGCCTTGAGCCTAAATGCCTCAGTCATAAATTTTAACTGTCCTTCAATTTAAATGCTTCCTGAAGACTGTTCTCTTGTAGATGCTGGGATCTTTCCCCTCTGATATTACATTGCCCTCTAGAAATGCTGACAAAGATCGGCTGCATGAGTTCACCCTGTGTCAGCCTTTCATACTCTTCCAAGTTGAAATGTTTCTGTTGTCATTACCAAGAAAAATACAACATATGTAGATGCATATTCTGCACACTATTATGCTTCCAGCAGTCAGATAATTTCTTTTATCATGCTGTCAGCTTTTTTCAGCCACTAGAAAGTGCCAGTCTACACATAAGATCCAACCCACCCCGTGTGACACAGAGGCTGCAGGAAATGCAGTTACTGGGTGCTTGTAGGCACACAGTGACCTGTACACTCTGCACGGAGTAAGAAGGGATCCCCAAACCCCAGAATGTTCATGCTTTCTGAGGATCAATCACAGTAGATGAAAATGAGTGTTGATGTGTATGCTGTGTAAATTGCCCTTTTTTTCAGTTATTAAGATGCTTACATGCTACAAGACAAGAATAACTGAAAAAAATGGAACGTCCCAATGAAACATGTTTTCAAGGTTTATAATCACATAAGTAACATCTTCTTCTCCCATTTATCTAGAGTCATGCTCTAAAAAACATGCTAATATATTTATGGAGAGCAAGAGGATAAGCAAAAAGTCAGTCTGAGCGTTCCCTGCTGAAATCAAGCACACTGTGTGAACAAGGAATAGAGTTACTATGGTGGAGCTATGCAGAAGATGGATTTGGGGCAAAAACCAGCTGCTTCTGACTGAGTAGTCTCATGGCAAAAACCTGATGTGCTATGAATCATTGCTTCTTATTATTTTCCCTGGAGGGAACCAGGATCCAGGGTTAGACCTCTGTGGACCTTCCTTAATTCACTGATATACGACACTTGGGTGGAAAGTGCAGTCCATTATGTTCTTTATTCTGATGTGGGATTAATTTAGATCAAGATAATAGCAATTTAAATACAGGACAAAATAAATGCAACAATAACACACTATGCTCTAAGATGATGAGATAGAGACAGGAGGAGACAGATAATGACACGTATCAAATCCTGCATTCAGTTTTGTGTCCTTCACTACAAGAAAGACACTAAAGTGGTGGAGCATGGCCAGAAAAGGTCACTGGAGAAGGTGAGTGGTTCTAAGCACAATTCTGATGAGGAGCGGCTGAGAGGCCTGGGATTGTTTAGCCTGGAGAAAGGGAGGCTCAGAGGGGACCTTATTGCTCTACACAACTATCTGAAAGGAGGCTGTAGCCAGGAGGATGTCAGCTCCTTCTCCTAAATAACAGGTGATGGGATGACACAAAAAGGTCTCAAGTTGCACCAGGGAAAGCTTATATTGGATATGAGGGAAAAAATACTTAACTGGAAGGGTTTTCAAGTATGAACAGCATGTTCAAGGAAGTGTGCATACATGATACTTGGGGACATGGTTTGTTTAATGATGGACTTGGCAGTCCTGGGTTAATGTTTGGACTCAATGATCTTTAAAGCCTTTTCCAACCTAAATGATTCTATGTAAAGGAATCATGGGGGCTGTGAGGATATTTGAGATAGGGCTGCTTAGGCAATGAAAAGATTCAGGAGACAGGAGGAAGAATAGAAAACAATATTATGGATTAAGTAACGTGAGAGAATCATAAATGGGGCACAAGGAGATCAACTTGGTTAAAGGAGTCTTTACCAAGTCTAAACTTAGTAAAAAAAAATTGAATAGAAAGCAGGGCAAGGAGAAGCAAGTGAAGAGAAATGATAGCTGAAGCCTGAGCTGCTATATAGTAACACTTTTCCCAATGTGAAATTTTTTTTTCAGACTGTAGAATGCTGTGGAATGCAGAAATGGCCTTCCATCTGACTAGTAGGAGTAGTTGATAAGAATATTATAACTATTTGTGATGTGTTAGCAGGCATAACTTATATTCAGTGACTATCTGATGCTATGAATAATGCAGATAAAGTAACAAAAAAAGGCACTAGTGCCAAAGATATCTCCTGCTGGCCCAGATACAGCAAACACCACGACAATATAACAAATAGAACTAGGAGAATAGATCAGGAAAGCTGCAGTCACAGCTACTTGTGGCCCAGTGACTCAAGAGCAAGGTCTCCTCACTTTAAAATACTTTCAGAGGAAGCTATATAAATGGACTATTTTATTCCTTATCCCTCTTACTTCACAAAGAGTATCATCCCACCAGGTTAGCTTAGCATTCCTTATTCTTCTCAGACCTATTGGCCATCTGCAAATTACTGGCAATGATTTCATTTCACTTATTTTACCTAATAAACATATCTGACCCATTAATTAAAATAGCACTAATTTTTGACAACTCTGTAACAACACAGCTGGCTTCCCAAGCAGGTTCTGCCCTGCCATCTCTGGAAAAGAATTCTCTAACCATCAAGTTCCTACGGTGCTACAAGCTACATGAAATTATTTTCCTACAATGGGAAATGTGGGGGGCAATAATGTTCCTTTAATTTCTGCAGGGATAGAAGTGAATGACTTATTAAGTCATTCAGCCTCATAAAAAGTCTTCTAGGTTTACATGTATGTGAGGTTTTAAAATACTTATATCCATAAAGCAAGTTCATGTAAAAATAGTATAGAATATTGATAAATCTTATGTTATTCTACTTTTAATTTAAGAAAAAGGATTTTCTATTCAAAGAAAAATTTCTTCCCTTTTTTTCCCCATTTTTCCCCCTAAATGCAATAACTCAAACCATAGAAAATAATAAATTATCCCCTTTGGATACCACAAACAAAATTTCTCTACCCATGTTATTATCCATTAAAAACAATGAACTAAAATTAGAGCAATATTTTACAATATGGAGATACTACTACATTGTCACCTAATGTACTTTTTAAGCCAACTAATTCTTACCACAGCTCATCATTTTCCCTCTGAACAAATGATCCCCATGCCTGAGTTTACAACCAGGCACATTAACCTTAGACCTCATCTTACCTCAGAAAACCTCATTCATTTCCTCTATCCCTTAATATCATCTATCCCTTAATAGACTGACCAGAGATTAGGTGCCTAAATCAGTATCATGCATGTCCTAAACTCTTTCTAGAGAAAAGGGGAAGAAACAAGAATCTCCAGAGGGATTAAACCCATTGCTCTTCACAGGTTTGTATAGATGAGGCTTTAGGTCTCAGCTGGGATCCCCGCAACAATGTTTTCATGGTTGAATAATCTTCCAGGGGTGTTCCTGAAGGATGAGGAAAACTGGTTGGTGCTAAAGGAACACATACCCTCAGCTACGGCTCCAGAGCACACTATGATAATCTTTGATTATTAGTCCAGAAATTTGGCATTTCATCCTCTCCTCTGATATCTCTTTTAAATAGAGGTCTAGGACTAGGTTTCCTTATTCCTGTATCACCAAGCACAGGGATACTTCATACTCACCATTGTGAAGTTAAATCTACTTAATATAGGTTTTCCTAATTGCCTCCCTAAGCTGAAGTGGTAAATGAGGAAATAACCTGAGGCACACTGCTAACACCACAGGGGACAGGCAATGCATCACAGTAAATTGTAGGCAATCGTATTTTTTCCTATACATTCACTTCTCCTAATTTAACTTGAGTTGTAGGGCATGTTGTTGCATAAATTGACAAAAATCCTGGTAACCAGGGCTTAACCTACATGTCTGCTCATGCTTTGTTAATATGCACTGAAATACAAAGATGCCATCCCCCATGTAAAAGAAATAATCATCTGTTTTGTCCACTGGAACAGTTCCCTATTTATTATCTTCAGCAAAGCAAATTCCCATGGAAGTCGAGTGAAATTCTGCCAGATGAAGGACTTGATACAAAACTTGTGTCCCCAACTGTTCACAACTTGTGAGTTATGCACAGTTTCTACCAAACAATGCACTTCATGTATTCTTTGATTCAATACTGCACACAATCTTATTCCAGTTATTTTAAGAGATATGAGCAAATTTTTTGCAAGAAAACCCTGACTGGCTGCCAAGAATTTGAAGAGGAAGGCACTCATTTTCTGAACTGTTTGACAGCAACTCATATATTTTTTTTAAGTATCTCTGAAAGGCCATGTACTCACTGGTTTAAAAACTGGGAAGGGGTGAAGTAGGGCTAAAAGGTGAGAGGTTGACTTTCATCAGACTGTGGTCTACATGAAAAAAAAAAGTCCAGAGGTCTCAGGACATGTCTGAGACTTGTCTTCTTGCACATTAGACACCTTCTGTTTTAAACAAATCTTCAGACTTCACAGAAGGGTTCAGCTCAGCAGAAAGAAAATTAATGCACAAAGAAATTTATCCAGTTACTTGAAAGCAGTGTCTAAGTATTTCTCAGTTTCCATCAGCCTACATTCATAGTCTTCAAAAGTCACTTGCTGTACATATTCATTTTTGTACAGCTTGCATGGGTTGACGGGGACCTCATTATCCAAGGGTCACTTGGAAATCCTAAGACTTGCTGGGAAGCAGGGTATCTCACTGTTTTTCATCACTTTGGATGAATTTTTCTCACTAGGAACACTACTCTGTATCTTGCTACATTTAACTATATCCTTCATTCCTCTCAAGGAATCTAGCTCTGTGTGTAGTTTTGGCTAGTGCTGGGGAAAGGCTGCTAAAGTTTGGGATGAGTGTGATCAGTCTCACAGTTTCAGTGATCCTACTAAAGCGATAAGGATATATTTGAAAATATGGTTTCATCTGATATCAGACTGTGCCCTTTTGAGCTGAAGATGGATACTACAATAGCAGTTCTCTCGATAGAGGCTCTCAAAGGGACTTCAGACTGTGACATGCAGCTTCACTTCTTTTTTGTTGGTCTGCTGGGTTTGTGGTATTGGTTGGTTGATACAGTGGCTGGGGCTTTTGGGATGATTGTTTTAGAGTTTTTTTAAGTTAGAGTTTAGGAAAATTAACATTCATAGGATCTGATTTTTACAAAGAAGAGAAAAAATCCAAAATGTATTAGGGCCTCATGTCCCTCTTGAAAAGCTAATAACACTAAGAAAATTTACTCTTTTGAATATCTTGCAATGTACTGTCTGTATTAAAAAAAAAAAATTATATAATATATGTAAGCATATATTTCCTTTGATTCCTTTTAGACCTAAAAAGGGAACATCTTATGTAACATATATATCTGCATAAGTAGATTATCCTTTTTTTTAATAGGCTGGAGGAGAGCTCCCTTTTCATCATAATTAACTACTGAAAAGTGGAACACTGGATGATTAAAAGCATTTCTTTCTTTCTTTTTTTTTTTTAAATGAAATTATTTCTCCCTAGAAGCTAAACAGAATATGCTCTACATATACACAATTTTCTGTGAATCATGTTTAGCTACATTTGTATAGATTCCATAGACTGATCTAGCCAGGAAGACCAGTTGGATCAGTGGCACCTGGTAAAGGACAACCTCAGAATTAAATGTCTGTCAAACCTCAATCTACTTATTATTTTGCTAAATTACATTAGTGAAGAATGTCCTCCTATACCATAGTTTAGAATATTTTAAAATTTAAGTCTCCTCACTACTTCCACTGCATTATTAAAAGTTGATGACAATGGAAACTAGATACTTTCTTAATAAAAATTCAAGTGCGTGCAGCAGTAGCTCATCTTCCTTTTCAAAATAGGACAAAAACACTTGATGGAAATTATATAAACTATTTAATTCTTTAAAATAAGACATTCAAGTAAAGATTTGTAGACAGGTAATGACACTGATCTTTAGTCTTATTTTGATAAAGGAAATCTCTTGACTTATAGGAAATTAAATAATTAGCAGGGTTTTATTCTTTTCTCCTGCATTTTTAAAAGTTTGTTCTGAGTAGAAGGCTGGGTAATTTAGATTTTTTTTTTTGTTAGCTATGTACCAAAAGGAGAATGAAAGATAGACTGTACCCAGAGCAGCCGGCTGTACAAAAACAAGCATTTTCAAGTTTTCAAGTTTTTACTCTTCCATGTGCAAATTATTTCTGATGCAAGTGGGTCTTTTTGTTCATCAATTTATTGAAGGGAAATTGATTACTAATTGGAAAAACTGGGAAAATAAATATGTTGAACTAGTTCCCAAGGAGAGTAATTTTAAGACAGGCATAAATTTCATATTTTGTTTAACTTCAAGCGCAGTATTGTGTTACCAAAAGGTAATAAGTGCAACAAACACACTATTAATATTTACTGTTTTCAGAAGCTAAAATAATCAATGAACAAAGTGTTAACAGTTATTGAGACAATATTTTGATAATATTTTTGCTTCTTTCAAAACAACATTAAATTACAACACCCCAAAAAATTTTAAAGAAAAAACCTTACATAAAATTTATCTAGGCTATTATAATAAGATTTTTGTCACTAATAATGTGAAAAAGTATCATACAGTTGAAATACACAAGATTATTATGAATTAATTAATTGGAAGAGACAGTGACATGAAATATAAGACAGGATTTGAAGTTGCACCTAACTTTTTTAGTAGGACTGTTTTCCCATCTTTCTCCATCTGCAGAGAAGGGATAGTGATGCTGATCATCCTTTTAAGGTGCCTTTCCATGTGCAGATCGAACACACTGTGCCAAGTTTGGGGGTGTCCCTTTTGGGTCAAACATCAATGGCAATGGAAACAAGGGACCTCAGTGATGTCATTCATGTTAATTTGTAGAGTTATTTGTATACTAGGCATAAGACCCATCAGAATTTGACTCATTGTAACACTAAGCAATAAATTGCATAAACATACTGCTTTCCTATGATTGTTGTGAATGTTATTATAGCAGGAAGATATAAAATGCTCCTTAAAGATTTGAAAGAAGGACCCGTTGAAATTCCTCCCAAGACACCAATGGCAGTTTTATCCAGTCTTATCTGTTACATCTTCATGAGAACATTTAAATAAAATGGCTGACTAGAATAACAAATTTGTCTGAATACATTGACATTTCATAAATGTGACCTATGTTAAAATCAAGACAGTGGTCAGAGAACTGAGATGACATTAGAAATTATCTATTCTAATTGCCTTTCTTCTATAAATAAAGAGACAGAAGATGTGTTTAAAAACTATTCCTAATTAACACAAGTTAAATATCAACTCTTTTAAAGCTTGCTGACATTAAACAAAAATTATGTTTGCTCTTCCTCTGCAGCAAATGAAAAATAAAATCATTTGCTGTGATCCAGTAAAGGAGATGAAGTATAGGAAAAACCTAACAGATCTGTAGGAGATCTTTGAACTAGTAATTAAAAAAATGCACTAAACTCCTGATAATTCTGAAAAAGAAATACATATCTAGAGTAACAGATGACTAACCAGTTACACTTCTCTTGGAAAGCCATTCCAATGGCTTTACAGACCACAGCCAAAAACCAGAAAACAGAAGGATGATACTGAACTGGGAAACCCTGGGAGCTTAATTAAAATAAGTCATGAAGTTTGGGGAAAAGCTGCTCTTTTCACAAGAAAAAAATACAAACCTGCCAGGTTTTGAGAGTGGTTGATTTGAAAGTCTGAGATGCTGATACTACAGTTACAAACAGCTAATCAGTTACTGCCATCTACAGAGCTGATCTCACAGCTCCACGTTCATGAGGAAGTTTTTTGTATTTAGTGTCAGAGGAGTACTCTGCAGGTCAGATCTTCTGTCTAATACCAGAGGGAATCTTACCACTGACTTTAACAAACGCACAAATGTACCAAATTTATGACCCATTACTTTGGCCCTGCACCAGAGAGTAAACCTCTCACATTATTATTATTTCTGTGCCAGAGACCATTGAAGAAAGCTAAAAAGTACTTTTCACATTTATATATTATATCTTTTTTTAATTTGATAGAGGACTAGCTGAAGATGAAAGACCTTTTTTCCTTCTTCCTCACAGTTCTTCTCCAGTCTCAACTATCTTTTTAAAATACTTTACAAATCATTTACAAACAACATTTTCTAAAAATATCCACACATGAATAGTGAAATTTGCTTGTAATTTTCAGACAGCATTAAACAACAGTTCTGCTGATCAGGTGTTTGTGTCAGTAGTAGTGACAATAACATTAACATCATTACAGCTCACTATGTCACACAAGAATGCACTAAGAAGATCTAAACTTGCATTTTTTGTGTTTTTAGCAAAATTGTTTGAGGAGGGAAATATAGATGGTATAAAAAATAATTGGATAATAAAACTAAAGGATCAAAGACAGAGACAGAATAATCATTTTCATCTTCTCAAGGAGGTACATTCCAGTTTTTGTTAATGTGATTTCAAAAAATATTAAATGCCTGGGACATATTTCCCTAGATGTCTGCAGTATATTGAAATACATGGCACAGAAATGTAACAATATTTGGAGAGGATCTGTTGGGTTACAGCTATACCTCGCAATGAACTTTTCTCCTCTGAAATGGATGCACAGAATTCCTTTTCTGCTGGATATGATCTCTGACTACAGAAAGGTTGAGAAATATACCATAAAACAAAGTAGATATTTGGTTAGGATCCTGGACCTGATGTTGTTGGAAAGTAGGTTGTGAATTTAGATTGCAAATAAAAGACCTCTGGTAGTTCTGCCTCTGGCCAAGAAAATGCACTTCAGACCAACAGAGGGAGAGAAGCAATTGGCAGTTCTTCCAGGGGCTACTGGACTACAGAGAGGCACCGACAGCACAGCAGAGCCCCACACATCACTGAACTGAGGGGTGGAAAAGCTCAGGAAAAGGGGTGGAGAGCTTCATTTCCCCTAATGCCCAGTTGTAATTGCATTTCACAGAATATCTTGTGATGGAAGCGACCTTAAAGATCACCTTGTTCCTATCCCCCTGCCTCAGACACGGACACTTCCCACTTGACTATGCTGCTCAGGGTCCCATCCAGCCTGGCCTTGAACACTTCCATGAGTAGCTACTTCCAGGCATATTTGCACAACCAAACCAAACAGCAATAAAATTTCTTGCCAAGATTGGACGATATTTGCACACTAAATAAAAACAGCATGAAAGATATGTGCACCAGCACCACCTAGTGATTTCTACCAAGTCATTGGTTACTTGATATTCAGAACTCAGAAGAAGACTCCCCAGCTGTGTGCACATCTGTACCAGCATGCCCATGAACACCTCTCAATGATCTTTGAGATGTCTTTGGATTTTGTGTCATAATCTAATTTTTATACGCTACAGGCTTGCATGTTTTCAATTAAGATCTTTCTTCAGAATGCAGGCAAAAATATCTGGACTTACTGAAATGATATCTGATTGATAAGTACAACTTGAAGTGGTGTAGCACTACTATCTCAACACTTTAAAGGTGTTGGCTGCGAACTTCAAAGGATTTTGCCTAGAAGCCAGTTGTTGAAATATTTCTTCACAAGTAATTAATTAGTAAAAGCCTGATTATAACATTGAAGGATGTCTCAAGTTTATGAAGACCTTGAACATTCACTCTTATCAACAATAAACTTTTGGACTTTGATTTACCTGAGGGTTTTTTGTTACAAGAGCAGTTGCTTCATTATCTGGAGCTACCATAATTTATTTTTATCCAACCGTGATATTTCATAAAAAGAATACAAGGTAAGATAAAAAAAATATGAAATATTTAAAAGCATTTTCTCATAAAAAACAAAGGCACTGTATTCCACATTTCAGGAGGTCCAACAGGCAGGATGTCAGCAGAAGAAGTAACCTGTGCAGGTCAGAGCTGATACATCAAAGCAAACATTGCAAGCAAAATTTTTCTGAAACTTGATGTTATATATTCATGACTCCCTCAGCTAGCCTGAGGAGTCATGGAGAGCAAGGATGTATCCCACTTTCACCCCACCCAGGTTTGTTCAGCTGTGGAACACAGGTTCTTTTTATTCAAAGAAATTAGCAGGAAAGGGAGGGAAATAACTTTTTGTCTCCTATGTAGTGAGCACTATTATTACTACTGTTGTTATCATCATCATTGTTGTTATTCAGATGGGAAGAAATTATTTTCACTTTTGTACCTTGGTCAATGTGGCATTTCTCCACAGATACCTGCAAAACTTGGCAGGCAGAGTATCATGCCTAATTATTTGCTGTGCATCTAGACACCTTCGAAGATATGAGAGTGGGATAAGATGGAAAAGGCCAGGCTGGATGAGGCTCTGGGCAGCCTGGTCTAGTGGAAGGTGTCTCTGCCCATGGCATGAAGGGATGGGAACTGGATAGTCTTTAAGGTCCCTTCTAACTCAAACCATGTATCTCTGCACCAGGGAGAAGAGGCTCAGCAAAGTATGGCAATAAATACCTACCTACAGTGTTTTTCAACAACAAAGAGGATAGCCTTTGGGATGTTTAACTTTTTTACCCATTTTTTCTTTAAAAGTTACTTGAAACCAGATGGTATCATAAAGATAAAAGAAGCTCCATTAAGAACCAGCAGAGATGCTATTAGTATGCTAATGGCCAGATGTTTTCTTAAAGACGAGATAAAAGATATAAAAGGTGTCAGGAGAATAAATAGATCCTTTATTTTTAATGTAGAATCCAACATAGAAATGACCAATAGTATAAAGCAATTCCGTGAAGGAAGAAGTTTAAAAAGTTATTTTAAAAGTCTTGGCAACGTTGACTGGGGAATTTTAAAAACTTCCTGTTAAAAGTTTCTTTTATAGCCTTGTATAAACTAGTGTCCCTGAGTGAAGAGGAGATGTTAGCTAGATAATGACTTTTCACTATATAGCTATGATCAAAAATTACACCCAATAAAACCTTTTCAAGAAAGATAAAGTGCCACAATACTTCACATATGTTCAATCAGTAGAAAAACAAATCTGCTCAGAAATATCTTAAACCAGCTACTTAATTTATGAATCATGTTACAAATAGGCCTTTTTAAAATAAAGTTCTTTAAGACACAAATGCATTTATTTTAGTTTAGATATGTCAGAAAGCCCCAATTACGTCCACATCTCATGTGCTGAAATTCTGCCTGATCTTTTTCTTTGTTTGTTTTTAATTCTTTTTATTCAGGCCTGAACTTGAGAAAAATCCTTCTACTACACAGAAGAGTCTCCTATCTATGAGGTGGTAACTGTATCCAGCTGAAAATACTCAGAGGGTGTAGAGGTTAAAGCCCATAATGTTATTACGTTGTATGAAATGTAATAATATGTGAGAAGTGTGGGGTTTTTTCTTCTTTATTAAGCAAGAAAGGCCTTGTTACCCAGTGTGTTTTGCCATGTAGCTGCCTGGCCTTGATTCTTTGATATAGAGGGACAGAAGTCCATGTGTTTTATGCTGTCTAGGTTGAAAACTCAAAACTAAAATATTCGATGTGCTTCGGAGAGCCTTAAGGAGAGTTTCTTTAAGACAGTCAAGGGAAACTACATTGGTTGAATACCTAGTCAGACTGCACTGCCATCCTTACTCTGCTTCTGGCCTGCAGAAATACTTCAGTAAGCATCTATGGTCCAGTTTAGCTTTCTGGAAGCTAAAGATAATTATACCAATTTCTTCCAGGAGTAATCTGAGATTCACATGCGGAAAGCCCTGTATGAAAAGTGGTCTTACTAGATATATCCAATTGCTCAAATTAAGCTTGTCAGTTAGATGTGAACACATTGATTTTTCAGTTTAGCAAATAAACGGCTCTAATGTGAGTGTACTTGTGGTGTGGCATTAACAGTAGGAAAAAAAAAATGAAAGGAAGAAAAGGATCCGAGTCCTGCTAATTGTGGAGTTTAATGACTTAGTGTACTTTAGATGAGATGATGTTTGTGAGCCTCAGAGGACAAGAAAGGACATAGCCATATGGCTTGGGAAGAGAAAGAGGTTTAGCTGTGGTTTTCCTGATTTGTAGTGTGCAGTGGCTCTTTGAAGCAGAAGAAGGAACACCAAATTTTCTAGTCAAATTTTCATATGAGTTGCACATATCTGAAGCCTGGAAATTAATCTTTCCTCTTCAAAAGAGGTCAGGTAACAGAAGTTTTGTAGAAATGCAGACAGCTAGAACAGAAATTGAAACTTGTTAACAGGATGAAAGAGATACAGTTTAGACAGAGCTATGTGGTGAATGTTGAGGTCATATGATAAATTTATAAATGTGAGTCCATTAGTAAAATGTCAATCCAATATTAGTTTCTGCATCCCGGTTAAAGACTTCCAATTAACCAGATAATTGGACCAAAGGAAGTGCATCTGAGAGTGCTGACAGAGCTGACCAATATCATCTCAAAAAGGACAAAAAGGAGGATCTTGGAAACTCTAAGTCTCACTTTAGTCTCTGGGAAGGTTGTGGAGCAAAGCTTCCTGAAATCTGCATCCGGGCCTTTGAAGAACAGTAATAGGACTGCAGTCATAATGGACTGGCAAAAGGCAAATTGCCCCTTCTGCAGTGAGACAACTGCAGTGAGACAAGGTTTTGCAGGTGATGTGAACCAGTGGACATCATTTGCTTTAACTGTAACAAGGTTTTCATTAGATTTTCCATACAATTTTTTCATTCAGAAGTCTAAATCTAGTCAATATACTAAATGTGTTGAATACAAACTCTGTGGCCAAATGACTGGACTGGCAGGCTCAGTGAAATCCCACTGGTAGCCAGTTATGAATGACATTTTCCCTGTGATCAGTACTGATTTGATATATTTTCCTGTAAGTAATGACACAGAGTTTGACATGAGTGTGCCAAAACAAAATTCAAACCAAGGAGTAATGAACAACTTGCTGGGTGGAGAGCAGGGCTGTTTTTTAGAGGGATCTAAGCATGCTGGAGAAGTAGAGTCACAAATTGCACTAATTTTAGCCAAACATACTATGTGATGCAGAATAAACCCGTGTAAAACGAAGTCTGGGGGCTGGCTTACCGGAAAGCAGATTTGCAGAACATGTGGTGGAGGTTCTCATGCTGAACAAGTTGAATGTTGCAGCAATGAGGGCTTACCCACATACTGCTTTAATATCATAGCTAGCACATTGAGGGAAATGGTTATTTCCCCTCTTTGGCCCTTGTATGGACACATGGGAAGTGTTATGTGTGGGTTTGGACACAGCAATGTGAGAAAGTTGCTGACATGATGGAGAGAATCCAGAGAAAAAGATGGCTGGGGACGATAGCACATGATGTGTGAGAGGGATTTAGATTCATTATGACCAGGGAGGAGGGGGCTGAAGATGTTTTCTAGCCTGAGCATTCCATCTCAGTTGGATGCAAGTGTTTAGCTTCTGTGTTCTATTGATGCAGTCATCCAGAACCTGTCAGGAGACAATCCTGTCAATGTGTTCCAGGAAAACCCTGCTGGTTTAGGGAGGATCAGCCAGATGACCCTACTCTTGTCCTTTCAAACCTTAACCATTCTGTGATCCTGTGATTTGCAGATATATACTTGGGTTTCTCTTTCAACTGAACTCAAGCTCCAAATATTTTGCTCTCTGCAAAAACTGAGCAAGAGTTTCCTTAGATCCTCTTTGAATTGACCCTTAACTCCACTGATTCTTTAACACCTACAAGTGTTTAACTACAACTTCTATTTTCTTTTCCACTTACAGCCACATGAAGTTCGTCATTGCACCATATTCTTGACTTTCCTTTGGTTGCCTGTGGGCATCATGATCCACTTAATGCATTATTTTTAAAAAAATATGTTTTGCTTTTCTCTTCTGCTGCCCTGCAAATCTCCAGCCACTGGAATTAGAAGTAAAACTCTGATTCCATCACTATGGGAATTATGAATATGCAAGCATTTACCCAAAGTTTGGATGTTTGATTATTTTTTAAAAAAAAATTTTGCAGAAAGAAGATTAGAAAAGTTTCTCCAAAACAAACATAAAAACAAACCATTAGGAATTGGAGCTGGAGTTATTGCCAGATTCTCCCATTCCTTGGAGTCTTAAATCTACAAGCTTAAAATGAAAATCATTCTTAAATCATGCTGCAAGGTTCAGTGTTGCAGAGGTCTAATGGAAGTCTGCCATATTTTCTGAACCCCAAGAAGATTAAGAGCTGCAAGGCTAAAATGAAAATATATTCTCAATTCATCCTGAAAATTCAGCATCATTGGGGACTAGCTGAAGAGTGCTTCAGTGTGTATTTCTTTCCCTCCTAAAATTTGAGAATGATAATTTTATGCTAAAGGAAATCAAATCTACTCCTCAAAAAAATGCTACTAATAAAACTCAAGAAATCCCAAGCAGGGGAAGCTTCATAACATCTAGATTGTTGCAGGTTATTTGTCAATAAAGTATGAATTGGAGGACAGAATTAAGAAAACAGATTTCTTCTTTCACTATCCTCCATATAAGTTGCAAAGGGCAAAATTGATGACCAGTGCAAGTGAGAACAAATTTGGCCCAAGGAGGACTAATTAGAAACTCATGTCAAAACACTCTTTTTCAGTCTGTCTGCGGATGCAAATCTCTCCTCTACAGTGCAGAATTCGATTGCACATCCCGTGCTGAGAACGTCACCCAAAACCCATTCAGCAGGGAAAATGGTCCAGCAAAAAATACCTTTTAGTTCAGACCTTTTCTTTATCTGTGGAATTACTCTTGGCTTTGATTTCTCATGTGGAAACGAGGAGTAAAATATTACTAAATGGAAATACAGTACAATCAGTAAATAGTTTTTCTTAATCTTATTAATAAAATATAACTTTTAATGTTTGCTGCCTTTATAAAAACATCTCTTACCACAAAGACATATTATAGGTTAGTACAGAGGTAGGTATGTAGATAAGCGTTCAGGAAGTGCCTTTCTTATTATTTACTTCTATACCTCCTTAATAATGTTAGTCAGATTGGTTTTAACAGAGAGAAGGAATAAAATATTTAGGTTGAAAACATTTCTTTCAGTACCTGAAGCAATAATTTCTGGAGGCTGCTAGAAAAGAACTTCAGCCCAAACTGCTAATTTTTTTACTGATTATTTTTATGAGAATTTAGCATTTTCAGTCCTGTGCTATGACACTTGGAGACTTGTGATACTTGCATGGAGAAAACAGCACCCAGCTAGTTACTTCAAATTAAAAAACTCATTCAACAAGGAAGCATGTACAAGCATTTGGCTAAATTAGCAAGTACTGCAGTGTCTCTACAGAGTGAGGGAAGATAGATAGTGACCTACAAAGCATTTCAATCAACAGAAGTCTTTCTGTCAACTTAATCCACTTTAGATATGCCTAGTGGTCCATTAAGTCTGTGTCAGTGTAACAATGAGTTATTCTCACATCTAAATCTTCCTTGGTTTTAACAGGACTTAGGCATATGTTTAAACTTAAGCAAAGCTTTAAGTGGTTTCAATATAGAGAAGTTGAATTGTGGACCTCTAATGAAGGGAGATGCTTACAGATTAGTATGAACACAACTTCTGCATCGTGAATTAATTCTCTGATTATATGGATAGGTAAAATGCTGACATAAAGTGATGTAAAAAATCCCAGTTTGGAAGGAGTTATTATTGTGTTCCTGTGTTTATTTTTTATAGATTAAAAGTTCTCTTGAAAAGATCTTCTGATCCCCACTGATTCTCAGACTCTTGTCGAGTCCAGGTGCATTGTGATATCCTACTGCTTTCTGTTCATTATAACCATATTTTTAAAATTCTTTTTGCAGACCAACTACCTTGTGCCTATTGGAAAACTGAACCATTGATTGTGATGGCAATGCCTGTTATCTTTGGTAATGAAAAATTTCAACTGCAACTTCACACATAAATAAATCATATTTAGTACAATAACTTCAGTATATCAATGGGTTATATAAAAATAAAAATTGCCACTTACCTGTTGTTTGGGGTTTTTTACGGAGTTAATACAATTTTTTAAGCCTTCCACAGTGCATTAAGAAAAAAAATGCTTCAAATCTTCTCTCTTTGTTGTTACTAAACAAAGAAGTGACTGCATTATTTACACTTCTCTTGCATTTCTTTGCTTTCTGGGCCATCTTGTTACAGGGAAGGCTGCAAGCACTTTTTCTGAGATGGGCAGGATGAGCACCGAGATTCCTCAGCAGATTAATGTTGAAGCCAAGATGACACAGAGCTTTACACCATTCCAGAAGATTTTGATAGCATAAAATGAGTCTGACCTTTTGTGCAATGCAGAGGAAACTTCATCATAAACATTGCCTTATTCCACTCAACAGTAAGGAAAAGCTTTAAAGAGCAGCTGTAAAGTCCACCTGAAAACCCATATTTTATGGAGAGGTTGTACCATTTAATCTGGACATTGTAAGAAATATGTTTACTTATAATTTCAGTTCTCTAAATAACAATGAAACTACCTAAAATATGTCTCCATATTTCATTTGAAATTAATCAGAACAATTACCAAAATTATTTGTCCGTATTTTAGAAGGTAGTCCAGCAACAATGTTACACTGTATAAATATTCACAAAGCTTTACATTTTCTCTTTTTTTATTTTGCAACATGGACTTTTAAAGAAGGCTGTGTTGGTCAGCTTGGAAAATGAAATATTTTTTTCTAAAATTTAGCAGAAGGGAAGAACAAAGTAAACAAAATATTGAATTCAGTATCTAAAGGTTACTTATGACTATCTCTACCCTTTTGCTTCAAAATACCAAGGCAAATTAACTGTCACACAATCCTGTGGAGTTAGTGCTTGGAATGAAGGATATAAAATAAAATAAATAAATCTCAAATAAATCTGTTTAACTTCACTGATTTCAGATTGACTGAGCTAATTTATAATAGGTGCAGCTCTGCCCGGAAGATATAGTCAAAGGTAAACAAAGGTAAATACAGTCTTCTCACTGGAACTCAGGCATTTTAAAGTTCTTCTACTTATCTACTCATCCACTCTAAACAGAAGATTTTCCTGCCTTTTTTCACTATGTAGTCATATCACTTTTTCCTGAATATAAATAATCAAATTTATGGTATCAAATTTTCAACACAATTTTATTAGAAAGAAACTGCTAGATAATGCAGAACAAGATTGAACCTAATGACCAATTTGTTTTATCAAAATTTCAGTACAGGTGAATGCATTCAAATGGTCCCATAGCCTTTTATTTATTTGGTAGTTTGTGAAATTTTAGTGGAGAGGTAATATGATGGAATAACACGCCTAAAGAATGGATTCACAGCTGAGGGTCAGACCTGTGAATTTAGTGATAGGGTCTGACACCACTGCAGCTGTCATCAAGTCATTTCAATGTATGTTGGGTTGGCATATTAGGAAAGGGAAAAAGTTAAGAATACTACTGAAAAAACACTTCTGATTCAGCAAAATAGGACCAGCACCCACAGCGTGCAGTGGTTCCACACAGGACCTCATCATTCAATAGTAGTTCACTGGCCTAAGGATAGGAATCCAGGCACACTCACAAGTGTTGGTTGTGCCATTGCCACAAGTGCCAAAATAGCCCTGAGTTATAGAGAGGACGTCTCCAAGGAGTCCCAATTCATCAAGTGTAAGCTCATGTCTAATCCACAGGAGAAGCATTGAGTTCAGCACAAAACAAATCAGTCATGGTTATTTTAATTCAAAAGTGCACAGTGAGGAAAAGTGGTACCTCTGACCTTGATTTGCATAATATATCCCTGTTAGAGCGGACCTGTCAATATGGTCAAGTCCAGAAGCAGCAGATTCTCCCTGTTCTGAGTTCAACAGTCATTTGTCAGTAAATCTGGTAGTCTGCTGCCCAGATCATCACTGCTGCTAGCTCAGGGCTGCAGCTCCTACCAAAGAAATAACAGACAAGGGCTCAATTTTCTCATAAGACAGAGTGAGATTAAAGCTGTGTTTCTTCAGGTCAGTGCCCTGGTCACTTGGCTAACAGGCTTGCAGTGGAAAGGAGAGGTGGAAAGGAGCTCTAGATGTCTTTGATGGAAGCTGGGAACCTGTTGAGCAAGGAACACAGAAGTCATAAGCGAGAGATCCAGTTAGGTGAAGCAGAAAATGAGGGAAATCCTGGATTTTGCTCTGCACTGATTTAGTTGTGCGCTTCAAGTTTAATTGTGGTGGGGTAAGATATTAGGAATGAAATCAAACCTATCAGACAGAGTCAAATCTGTTCAGTCTTACTGCAAAATTTTGCTATCCTGAAAATATTTTAAAAATTATGAGAGAGGATTTGTGGTGGTTTTTTTTTTTCCTTTTTTTCCTCATTTATTTATTTTCCATCAGCAGGACCAGATAATTGTGAAAACATATTCTATGAAGTGGAGATGTTAAAGGCTATCTGACTGATCAGCTTTGTCTCCTTATTTGAATGTTCACCTCCACTCGTCTTACAATCACAGAGCACATGAATTACAATTGGAAATTTTTGTTATTGTAGAAGGTAATGAAACTATAAATCTGCAAGCTGTTTGCTAAGATTCCTGAACAAAAAAAGGACTCAAGTGACAGTCACTCTGGCTGCCACAAAACAGGCCAAACCTTTGTCTGTTGGATTATATATCTGATTATGTCATAGGTATTTAAAAGCCTGAAGCTACTAAATCTAAAACTGCAAAATTTATTTAAATTTTTAATGAAAAATCTTTATGAGAAATTGTGTCTCGTTCTTATTTAATTTATATGCAATTTTAAAAGTCTTTCTTCCTGCTGAATACCATTACAGCTTATTTCAAATAAAAATGCCCTTGACTGGAACATTAGATTTTTACTTACACTAGGTTAGAATTGGTATGTTCCTTCTGCTCAAATCATCAATTAAAAGAAAAGGAAGCTGTCTACTTTTCATTCTTCTAAGTTCTATTATGTTTCTAAGAGTTTTATTTGCCTCACTGAAAGTACACCTGATTCAGGAAGAGAGGATTCTGCTGGAGTTCAGAGATCAGAGTCTTGTTTTGGATCTGTCAAGCTTTTCTTCCAGAACACTTGGGCTCTGTAATCATATATTGGAGATCTTTTACACAATGAAGGTGTAACTGTTAACAGAAGAAAAACACAGAAAGGAGATAAGTTTATTATGAAATTAGGTAATAGAATACAGACATTCACTGTTGGAAAATAGTGCTGCAAGAACACATAACAAAACCTACAGGCTGAAGAACCATGTGTTTCTTGCCAAATTATTATTTAGTTCTATTTTCAAGGCATCTATAAGCATCAGTGTATCAGTACCTGTATAATTTTTCTCTGTGCATTCCTGCAGTTGGCAGACCAGGACACTTAGTGGGTTGTGTTCCAGCAATGACAGTCCAGAAGGGGAAGAGAGTGTTGGAACAGTCCTGTAGTCTTTCAGCTCAGGCTATTTGTAGTTGGGGTGCTTTTTGCACTTTACAAAGATATCCCACAAGTCACAAGCCCTCAGGGACCCAATTCGTTTAAGAAACTGAGTAAGGTTTCAGTCTAAGATTGAAACTGTCACACATATGAAGGATCTTCTTAATTTCACCTTCAAAACCACTTCAGCTCAAGTTCAGACCAGGTCACAGGGGAGGAAAGAATCTTGTATTTTTGTTTTGACTTCATTTGCCCTCCCTGACTCTGCCCTGACAATACAATCAGGCTTTCAGCAAGGTCTCAGTTCCATTTCACTGGAGAAGTCAAGGACTGAAAACAAAGACCAGACTAACTTTTCCCCTTTGGTTGTCTATTCCATATCTGTGCCATAACACAATGACCAGGAAGAAGAAGATCTACCACCTTTATTTTCATCTTTCTATGAAAAAACAAATATTCTTACTTTCCTGTTATAGGGTACCAAATTAACTTCAGAGTAGGGTAAGTTAAACTTTTGGAAATTACTTTCCTAACAGCACTTCTGATCTCACAGACTATGTAAACATATAGTATTCTGACAATAATATATGTGACATTAAAGTACAATATAAATAAATAACATGGAACAAGTTTTGAGGGTGCTAATCAGCTACATATCCTTCATAGAGCACAGCATAATAGTCAGTTGTAAAAGTGAGTTGAGAAGAGAGGGAAGGAAGAATTTTCCAGTTTCTGTGGTCTTCAAACAAAGCCAAAAATATCTATAAATCTTTCAAACCTGTAAAAACAGTCATCTAGTATTCTAGTCATTAACCAGATAAAACATTATCACTGTAACTTATGTGCAGCTTCCTTTCCTCTAGACATTTGTTATTTCTTCACAACTTAGTAAGTAAGTAGATTGTAAATACAATAAACTGAGTTATGCTAAACTAAATTTAAAAATCTAAGCTTATTTGACAGGCTTTATCAGCATTGCAGGTGACATTTACAGACCTGTTCACATCCCATGTTCAGCAGTGTAACAGAATGATTCCATGTAAGTATTGACTCATTTTCGAAAGGAGATATGAAATATTCAAGTCAACATAATTTAAAAATGCCCACAGATATTCTGGAAACATATTCAACAAGGCAAAGCCTGACGGTTTACTTTCTTACAATCTCAGCATTTCATGATGCAGTTATCTTACTATGAGGACTAAAGCAGGAAATTTGGACTGACTGGGGACTATTTAATGGTTATGGCAATGCATGCAAATGGTTATGGCAACATCTGAGGGGTCAGTGGGTAGATCTTTCTTACCTGATCCCTTTTTCTGTTATCTCTTCCACACTGCAGGACTGCTTAGGTTGTAGCTACAAAGTACACACATAGATCATGAAGAGCTGCAAGAGTGCAGCAAACACCAGGTGCCTTGCAGCCTCAGTTTCAGGTATGTGAGTAATTTCCAAAGCCTCTAGAAACATCCTGAGTGTTGACTGTTAATGAAAAATTCCTTAACATTGATAAAAGAATCAGAGGGGCGGTAATAAGCAGAGAATGAGCATGTCAGGAAGCCTAAAGATTATACAGGAAGGTACCTTTTTCTCAGATGTGTGATTCTGCAGAGTGAAACCTCCCTGCAAGTCATGACTACTTCTTTAGGCTTTTAATCCCTTGTTTTTATGTGTAGCCATACCAAAAAAAAATTATTAATGCTCAACCATGTGTTCAGGAACACTTTAGTTATTCTGAAAGAATGACAATTACATATCCAGCTAACATGAAAATGTGTTTGACAGTCATGTTATTCTGTTCAACCCCTTTCTGTTATTTAAACCCTACTGGATTTTCAGCTGGATTCCCCAGCTGGTAAGAATTGAGGAAGTCAATGGAAAGAAAAGGGGGAAAAATTAAAATTCAAACTTGGTAATAAAGGTCAAAATCATAATTATTTTTCCCATCATAAGATAGCTTTGAAAAGATCTTAGATTTTTAATTTTTACTCAAGTATAATTAGGGTGTAAAAAGCACTAGCACTGTATGGATTCTTTGCTGTTACAGCAACTTTGGTGTAAACCATTGGTAAAGAGATTGAAGAAGCAACAGTAATCATGGTACACTTGGAAGCTGCTGTGGTGTTTATTTCTTCCTTGATGAACAGCTGCTATAGCACTTTGCACAATTAAAATTGTTTAGTTAGTCTCTAAAATGTGGAAAGCAATTTCTGAAGGGAATTAATTGCTTCTCTAAAAGCTTTAATTATTTTTTTTTCTTCTTTTCCATTTCAGAAATACTTTCACCAGCTATACATTCAAGAGTCATTCTTACAGTGGCAAAATTATACATCGACAAAGGCAGGTCACTAAAATTTTGCTTATACGACAGGATGAACTTCACTGCAATAGTTCAAATTCCTGTTTAAATTATGCCTCTCTCTGCAAGCAGGAGAGTAATGAAGGCAGGAGATGAGAGGAGAAATTCAACCCTGCCATATGGCTGAAGGAATGTACTTTCCTGAAGAGAAAGGACAGGATGATCAGTAAAGCTTTTGCTATGAGATGAACCCATGAACAATTAATTGTGTGCTGTGCATTGATGGATATCTCAAAATCTTATATCCTTAGATGTATCCTTAGACTGAAAATGCTAGGGTGTGCTTTTTTGGATCAAATGGAATCACAGCTCTGACCAGCTTTATTTTAGCAGAAACTTCTGTCTCATGCTTGAAAGAGTGTAATGATAAACACTCCTTCCATTTAGCACAGTTCTTGGCAAGTTCACAGCAGTCCTCAAGGTCTTTTTTTAATTATCTAAGCTGCAGCTAACATTTCCCAAGGAACCAAGCTGGAGGAAACACCTGACAAGATGACAAAAACACAGATAAATGAAAGTTCATATTTGGTTTCATAGTTATTTTTATTACAGTAATGTAGAAGCTCAGTACCAACTTTAGATATTATGTCTTTCTTGTGAAAGGTATTGTTCAAATCCATGTCCTGTTCCTGGATGCTTTAGAGACACACACCAAAAAAATCCATGATGGGTGCAGGCGCAAGGACATTTTTAAAGAAAATTATTCAGTCACTGGTAGAGTAAATAGTGTCTTTCAAATGCCACTGTTATGATTACAAAGTAGTGAGTGATTTTGTTGATATGCAATTAAATAACTTCCTTTACAGAAAATTCAGCATAAGAAATAATTAGCTTTGTTGTGCCACTCCCCCAAGGATGATAGGAACCATAAATAGAAATGATAGAATGATAGAAACCATTAACTCTTTTCCTTTTATTTTTTAAAGAAGCAATAAATTAAAGCTGAGAAATAGCATTATGAAAAAAAAAATGATACATCAATTCAAGCTTAAACAGCAAATTAGATTAACAGTAAATCTATGAAGGGATCTCTGCAAGGACAAGTCTGCTGTCCACCATTAGATTACACACTGTAGTTGAAAGCACTCAAATCTTTTGCAAGAAAATCTAGGGGCTATATGTAAGTTTCTCTTTATTCTTAGTAACCTGACTAATTGGTTGGTTATAATTGCTGTAAAATGATCAACTCAATACAGAATCCCACATCTAGGTGTAATTTCTTTCAATAAATCCCTTACTACTGCACCTATGTGAGTTTTCTTGTCAGGAAGGCTGCATTGAAAGGGAGGTAGACCCACAGTTACCTCCCCTGACTCCGATACTTGTGAGTATTCAGGAAGTCAGGCAACTACTGATGGCTTCTTTTGAAGCGGATAAATTTTTGGTGCTTCCCACACTTTCTGTACCTTTGGTCCCCCATGATCTTGTCATTAAACAACCCAGACACAACAACTACATATTTATTTGGATATACTACTCTCCCTCCAATTGTTTTCATTACATCATTTTCTTGGTTTGCTTCCTATTTTTTTTCCAGTGTTCTTTTTCTTCTTTTGAGCAGATGCATACAGGGGTTTGTAGTCTGATAAATCTGGTTGTTCCCTTGGGTTTGCTGCTGGAGTCGCATCGATGCATTCTCTCAGACATTGTCAGGCTGAAATCTCTGCAGCTTCATCAGCTAATTTGTTCCCTTCACCAATTCTGTAGGGCCCTTGATTTCTTTAGGTATTTAAGTTATCTATTTCTTTTCCATTTAATGCTTTCTTGCCCCATGATGTGAAAAATCCTTATTCCTTCCATAACATTCCAACTGGATGACATATCCCAAGGCCTTACAGTACAAAAATTGTCTGCTAAAAATCAAAAATGGGGTGGGTTCAAAAGGCATACTTTCAAGAGCTGGGAGCGAAGAATTAAATTCTAATGGAAAATTCTTATAAGTTTAGCTTAGTTGCAGAATTCTGGGTTTATAGTATATTTTTCCTAGAGTTTTTATATATTATTTTGCAATTCATTCCCTACAGTTAAATATGTATCCAGAATTCCAACATACTTAGTATACTAATTAAAAAATACTCTTAATATCCATCTGACAAGAGGAAGAACTTGTATTCATCAATATATTTATGTTGAAAAAGAGAGAAATGTAGACCAATAGTCAGCTTACTTTTTAAGAGATCCAAACATGGTTCCTGGTATGCGTAAGATATCCCTAAATTTCCACTATAATCAATAGAGATATCAGAACAGTCTTGGAATCCAGAGAGCTCAACAGCAAGTGTATGACTCTACTTATCTATAAACAGTTTAGATGATGTAGAACACTTAGACAGCCAAAATACTTTAGAGTGTCTAGGATGCTCCAACAGCCTGAAAAATATGGTGTTGACTTCTGGAAGATTCATATTCCTTCTGAACTGGCAGCTGGATAGCAGATAAGTCACAGAGCATCTGTAGTGTAACTAGACACCTGTGTTTAGGCAACAGAATCCTACTCTGGATTGCCTCTTTTGGGAGCTAGATTGCTCTTAATTCTCTGCTGATTGCATGAACAGGTAGGAGTTTGATTACTGAGTTGAATGACATATCTGAGGTGTTTGCAGGAGAGGAATCAGAAGCTCTCAAAGTCAAAAAGCAGGCTAATGAAAAAAACTCCCTTGATTTTCTTCTCCTTATGTTTCTTTCCACCTTCAGCAGGACAAAGGGTGTCCATTTAACAAATTCAAATTTCCAGAGTTACAAGCAAAGCTACAGAATCAGTTCAGGAGAATTATTTCATCACAATTACATGCTGTGCAGCCATTTGTGAAAGTGTAAAGTCAGCTTAAAGGAGGGAAATTGATATGTCACCATCTATTGATAAAGGTTCTAATAAAAAGCAAAGGACAAAAGTCAGATTTATGTAAATGCTATTGTTACCCTTCCAGCTAAAAAGTGAAAGTTGCACAGCCCTATTTCTTTATACTGGAAAAAATACTTGCTTCCCATATAGAATAGAGGAATAGAGGAAATATGCAGTTTAGGAATGACAAAAAAAAAGAAAACAATTTCAGAAAGCATATATGTGGATTATTCAATTCATGCAGTTTAGAAATTGACAGAATACATAAAACTGATAATTTCTAGGTATCTCTGTCAATCAAAGCAATCAGATCCCAGATTATTTTTTGTCCATTTCTTTGCCGATGCAATGATTTATTTGCTTGTGCCTCCCAACTGATTTTCAGTTTGTCTCTCTACGTTCCTTTTGCCACCTTGAAGAGCATATTCCTTTGTAAGTAGTCCGGTGAAGCCAACAGGAATAAATGGCAATGTTAATGGTATACACAACGCAACTTTGTCTACAATAAATGTGTGCAGCAATAGAGTGCAATTCCTTTTAGCACAGGACCCTGAAAACATTTTTCTCCAGAGAGGTGAAACTCACCCCAGTATGGAACAGCAGAAAAAGGTGTGAAAGTCACTTCAATTACTATTTCATGACTCTCACTTTCTTTGTTAGTCTTGCATACCAAGCAAATACTCTTTTCTGTCTGAAGGGATGAAAGGCATGAACAACACCTATTAAAACTTCAGCATATTTGTTTGTTAATTTAATGTAAAGCTGCCTTGAGGAAAATGGGTAATCTAGTTCTCTTCCATCCAATCTTACGGCAAGAAAAAACTGTAATGTTATTCTAAGCAGATGTTTGCCTAAATCATTCTTTAAATGATGCAGATTTTGCTACTTTTATTGACATTCCTTAGTGAGTCTACCAGAAATGTTTTCCTAATGCCCAATTGAAAAGGCTCTTGCTGAATATTAAGCCTGTTCTTGTCTTGGATGACAGAATAGGGAATAGTTATTAAACATGAAAATGTCAATACAAAGCTTGAAGGAACTGTAAATGTTTTGGAACCCAGAGAACAGTGTACTAATTTCTATTTTCTATTTTCTCTAAATATGATTGCCATGTCTGCTTGCAGTCACTTTTCCTGAATTAAATTCCGTATCTTGCCATATTTCCTCATTTTTCAAGGTGTTGGATCATGTTCTGTACTCCTGTGAGATGGCACACATCTTTTTTGAGGCTGAAGTGCCTCAAGCTCCAAGTTCAAGGGCTTAGTATTATCAAGTAAAACAGAAAAGATAATTATGTCTATCCAAACATAGATACACTCTTAATGCAATGCATGTCAATAATTTCAAATTGATATATACTGTAGGAGAAGATATCTTTCTCTAAAACTGCTGTTTAAACAGTGGTCCTCTTCTTTATTCTGTTCCATTAAAAATTTCTACCTAAAATTTTGAAATTCTTATAAAATAAATAAATTTATTCTCTTTTATGTTATCCACATTGTGGAAAACAAAAAAGCTGAAGTGAAAGAAGTCTCTCAGAAACCAGAAGACATTCTAGCCCAGTAAGTATTTTCAACACTTTTACCCATTTACTGTAGTAGTTAAATCTCTGCCCTGTTGCTGTACCCCACTGCTCTGAATAGTTCAGATTCATTCAATGTACAAGTCTTGATTTGCCATTGCTGCTTGCTCTGAGACAGTCATTATCTGCTTGCAGTCCATCAGCAGCTGACACAGAGGATGACAAAACCTTCAAATAAAATCCAAAAAGTAATCCTTCCATGTTCAGGCAATAAATATTCTTAACAGCAGTTAGATTTATTTGAATCAAGGAATAAAATATAAAGTCAGTTTCAAATATTTTTAACTACTGTAATTAACACTTGCCCTTCACATAAATCTGATATAGACATGCTGGTCATAGGCTGGAATTTATACAGGCAGAAGAAATACAACTCATATACACTAAAAGTGAGATTTATAAAAGTTTTGCACAAATGCTACTATGTGGCATTCATTTTTTCAGAAGCATTTCAAATGTTCTTTTAAAAGCCAACCAAAGGTTGTCTTGATATGTCCATTTAATTAGAAGCTGAAAAATGTGATCCTTATGCTGTTGTCAGGAGCATATTGCATGCAGGGATTGAAATACATTTGATTGGCTCCTCGATGTGTAGCTGCACTTCAAGCAACAATTCTGGAGCACAGATAATTGGTGCCCTGCAGCTTTCCCCACTGAAAATCAATTGAATTTCCATTATGTTTCAATTGTCTTGCAGTGGGAAACCTACCGGGTTTCGTTGGCTGGTGTTTTTTTTTATTATTACCTTCTGCACTAGAGAATAAAAGTTTTTAATGCTTTTTCCTAGGTAAACTACTTGCAACACAAGAAAGTAATCAATTCAAACAATCTGCTCTGCATGAAACTCCCTTCCCAAAAGGACAAGTAATCTTCTGTATTGTACTGATTTTCTCATACTTCCAAGCCTTGCCTCTGTTACCATGGTCTGCAGATATTTTTGATTGTATTCTTTATGTAGTACTTTATGTGGAAATGAAAATTAAGTCTGCTAGCTGTAGATTGAGAGGCAGAAATGTAAACTGAGCTCTGGGTGAGTGGCTGAGGCAGGAGGCCATGAACTGCCAACCTTTGGGATAATAAAAGGCATGAAGATGGGTGCCAGCCAGGGGAAGGGACTCTGAAAAACAGCATAAGAAGTGAACTGCTGACCTTTTGGGTAACAAAGGAGATAGAAATGAGTGACTTCAGCGACGTAGATGAGCAATGAAAAGGGAGGACAAGAGCAGAGGAGTGGGGAGGAAGAGTGAAACTGGGTAGACTATGAGGGGGACCTTTGTTGGGAGTCCCTCCTTGGAGCCACCAGCTGGAGCTGTTTCTGGGTAACTGTGCCATGAATAAATGGCTTTATGGAATGAGACATCAGAGATCCTGCCATGGGAAATCTGGGGTGGAGCCAGTCAGGACACCAGTGTGGGTGTGAGGGGCTGTGGGGGGAGTCAAGCGGGGACCCCTCGAGTCACCGGAGCCGCTGCCGTGAAGGGGCTTCGGTCCCAGCAGTGACAGTCCCTGGAGCTGGCAGCACCACTGACACAGCCTGTCACTGGTCAGACAAGGAAGTTTCTTTAGCAAAATAACAGAACCAGCTTCTCAGTTACTCCTTTGTGTAGCCAAAACATGTGCTGTACAAAACTGAATGCGGGACAGGCTGAAGCAAGGGCTTGTTGTCACCAGTTTGTACTTTATTTACAGCAACTTCTTTCACCTTATTAGGTTGCACAAGACATGACATCCATATTGACTCCTCACTCTTCTTCAACTCAAGATGGCCAGCACTGAAAATAATTCTTATAGTCATCCAAAGAAACCTGGATGAATGTATTTCTGTGTTATCAAACACAGCTTTACCAAGAAAAAGTATCCATCCATGGTCTTTCTTATTTTACTGACAGCCTCCAGAAACAAAGCACAGTGATATTTAACTGTCTGGTCAGGACAAACACAGGTGGTATTTGGGAAATAAAGGAGCAAAGGAAAAATTAGTGCTTCATTAGATCAGATCAATTGAAAGAGAATGTTCTTAAAATGGAAGACTGTGTTATTAACAGCAGTCTCCCATGCTTTATTCTGATATTTTTATGTGAGTTCAGAAAAGTCAGAGGAAAGGCAAGCATTATTTTAAGCCTCCATCAGGAAACAGAATAAAAGATTTCTAGAGAGAGAAAAAATGGTGAATGATATTGAAATCAAAGTTCCAACAAGTGGTCTACCACCACTTTACAGTATAAAGAGACATTTTGTGTGGCTCTGAAAACTTGACTCAACATTTTCAAGTTATATTTTGAATGCATTCTTCCTCTGCAATGCTGAAGAGTTAGATCAAACACTTGCTTCCATAAACTTCTGATGTGTGCCAAATTCCTAATTTAATTCACAAAGTATAACCAATGACATACTAATGGATGCTACATTAATATAGCTATAGAAATAACATTACATTAATTAAAACTTCGTAAATGCTGTAATTAAGATATTCAGTGACAGCTGCCTTTTCTGTCCCTTAGCTTCACCCAGAAGTCTCTCAGCACCACTTATTTTGGAATCAGCAGCTGCATGGATGCAGGAAAAGCCATCTGTTGGTATTTTTTAAATGTTAACTGAGAGAGGTTCCAAACAATTGCTCTAATACTTAAAAAGAATTAATTATTTTTTAAAAATTGTGTCTGACTTTGGCAGGAATTATGTAATTAGCACTTAAAAGTTAATCTATCTTTTGCTTCCTTTCCAACTGATGCATTCTACCAACATAGAACAATACCTTTGCCTTACTTGCATAGGTAAGGCACTTGAAGGTTTACTCCTGGTCATATTTGCAAAGCTGTATTATCCAGAAGAGACACAAGAATCTACATAAGGTGTACAAAGTCATTCCGTGGATACTTGTTCTTCTTTATTCTCAAATCAAAAAGAGGATGTTTTTCCCCTCACATTTGGAATTTCCATGGGTACAAAGAGATAAATTTGATACCACTCTGTGTGACCCTTCTTTTTCTTCTGTAAGCCTTAGTATTTTTTAAAGCAGGCCAATTTCACATTGAGGAAATTCAGAAAGCTACCAAAACTCCTTCATATTAAACTATTTGCTTTCATATTCTAATTTCTTACTTATCTCAATGGACTTTGGATCTTGCTTGTCAGTACAGCAAACTTACTCACTCTTCCCTCCAATCTAGCATTCCTACTCCGTTAATTTAATCTCTCAATATAAAGCCATTTCCCTGTGAATAACATTTCTCCTTCTTTGATGTTTACATTCTCCAAACAATCTGTTGCTGTTATCAGATCTGAAGGAATAATGAATTCAGTGAATTACACATTTTTTCCCTATGTCAGCAAGCAGATGGTATAATTCTCAAACTCATTCATCATTTGAAATTATATTGGAAGAGCTTTCAGTTTTGCTGCGTGGGAGCTACATGAATGACAGACATGCTGCACATCCACATTACCAGCTAAGTTAACTCCATGGTTTATTCCCATGTCCCAGTTCCCCAGTCACCAACATTACAAAAACATTCATTTTCTCCTGAAATCTTTGGTACCAAAACTTACTCAACCCCGAGAAGAAACTTAATGTAACACTGGTATAATTTATTTCAAGGACAATTTGCAGCAGTCAGTAAGACTAAAGTATCATCAAGTGTGTTTTCCTACACCCTACTACTCCACTACAAAAGCAGGCTTTAGCTGCAAACATTTTGAAGTACTTTGAAGTCCCATCCCAGCCCTTCAGACTCTGTACTTTGTAAAAAACCACAATGTTCTGGTGGTCTGCAACTCAGTTGTCTTACTGTTTCAGACACTGCAATTAAAAAAAAAAAATGCAAAAAATAGTATTTATAGTCTAGGTCTATAGGTAACTCAAAAAGAAGTCTTCTGAGAAGGTTCAAAGTTGGGTTTTACAAGGCATATATGGCAATACTACTCCTAAATTTAAACACTTTTGGGCAGAGTGGACACAACAGCTCCACAACATGTAAAAGCATTTAATAGATGTACCCAGGAAGCCTGGAACATAAAAATTTTACACTCTTCCAAGGAAATGTTCTGTTTAATTCAGTGGTGTAGCACCTCAGGTGAAACAAGAGCAACTTACCTGCTTTTCCAATGACAGAAACAGGTTGGCGAAGAACTGAGATAATATGTAGAGATTCATGTGATATTTAGAGTTTTACTGTTCCAGAAGCAGACGAGAGTCAGCCTCTACTTTCTAAGGTGACTTCTCAGTCATGGGAAAAAGTTAGGAGTATAACAAAAGATGTAGTGGAGATTTTAAAGAATTTCATTAATAAAATATAAATAAAGCATAAATAAATCAGTATGAAACATAACAGTTACTTTGCATATCTAAGCATATCACAAATTGCTTGTAAATCTATAGTGTTTATAGCAACCTCTAATTTCTAGTAGTTTGGGGCACTCTAAGACAAGATTTTTTTTCAGAGCAGAATGGACTGATAGTCTCAGACGCCAAATTTTCAGTGCTAACCCCTGAACGTAGTAGAATGTAAACTCATGAATTGTGTAGCAGAGGTTTTCCCTAAAAAGCCTGGAGAGATTAGTTCATCATAGAAAAGGACATGCATGAACCAGTCATAGACTAAGGAACCACTTAAACTTTTGTTATAAAAGAGTATACCTCAAATCCAAAGTCAATTTGAGAGATGCATTGCTTGGGACTAACTGTCCTGAATCCTTTTCCTAAACAGGGTATCTAAGCGCTTTTCCTTGGACAAGCAGAGAAAGATTTCATTCATTTATTTGACACTGCTATTATGCTCTATTTCATTATTTAGAACAAGTCCTTTTCAAGTGCAAAACTGAATTCTTTTCTTTCACTGAGGAGTTTGATCCTGTTTCTCAAGCAGCTAACTGCCTAGTTTCATACCATGTCGGAAATCAACATTTCATCAATATTTCCTTATCCAGTGACTTTTTAGTACTAAAGATAAAAGCTTTCACTAGAGAACTACATTGAGGCATAAACAATTATATAGGGTTGCAGAGGTATGTTAATTTTCTCAAGTTTAGTGAACTAAGCTACTATAAATCATGGATGCTGACACTGCTTCTCTCATGCACCTGTGGTGAGACTAATCTAACTTCTACACTTGGGCTGGCTCCACATAATTAAGGGTAATTTTTAAATACAGTTTTTCAGATGTTGTAATTAAGAGTGAATAGAGGACCTACAGAGCATAGTTCTGCTCATAAGCAAATTGATTGAATTATTCTGCATTCCATTAACCTAGAATTTACCAATAACATTGTGATTCAACTACATAGCAATGCAAAAATATTTTTGTTATTTCAGTGGCATCTTTCAAAGTTAGAGATTTCAAAATTATTTTAAAAGTCCTAGGAAGAAATCCTGTAATCTATGATAGGTCCTTTATATTAGCAGAGTTAAAAATACTCCCAAATGTGGCTTTATCAAATTACTTGGCTTTGGATTAAAACTACTGAATCAATAAATTAAAAAAAGAAAAATCTCCAGTGAAATTTATGCCAAGTAGTCAGCATTGTTTCCATCTAAACAAGCTACCAAATGAACATAACAAGCACACCACAACATTTATGAGCTTCCATTTATATCTGATTTATTCATGTGGAAAAATGGAGTTTCGCTATATAGTTTCACCGTTATGCCCTGAAAGGCATTGATAAGTCAAGAATTCATGGTAGTAAGAAGAGCAAACCTTTTATCAATTTTTGAATTTTTTTCCATGAGTTTTAAAATAGTTTTTAAACTTTAATTTCAAAGACCTTCTGCCCTCTTAGACTGTAAATATCTGAAAAAGAAAAACAATGTCATTAATAAAAAATGGGATTTTTCTTGTTAATAATAGAAAAAGGAGGGAAGAATAAAGGGAATATTCAGTACCCAATGAATTAAGGGCTTCAGAACAGTCTCAGCATAAATGTAAACACACTAATATTTCCACTAGCAGAATCTGAATATTAGATGTCCACCTGTTTGAATATTTTGCTGTGGTAGTCTGGAACCTGAGTTTGAAAACATACACAGCAGTAAAAAAAGTGTAGAAGATATCTTTCTACACTTCTACTAAGACCTTCTAAGCAGGTTTTGTTCATATGAGTAGGGAATGCTTGATTGATGAGCTTTTTCAGGGTTTATATTTTCACACATATTAATAACACTTTCAGAGGACTAAAAATCCCCACCCCATTTCATTGCAGAAACTGATATATATATATGGAACTAAACCTGAAGATAATTTTCTCTTCAAATTCTCCCCAACTTCTTTCCTCAAAGGAAACTTGAGGACGTCAAAACTGATGAAAGAGATTAAATGGGTTTAGCCTTACTTTGCAGAGCAACTGTTAGGGATTCCAGTCTGTACTGTTGATATTAAACACATTCCAATGAAACGAGAAGGTGACAGAATCCTGTCCTTGAGGGATTAATAGATAATTTAAGAATAATTATCCTTCCAATTCACAAGGTTGAAGGGAAAAAAACCACCTTTTAATCAAATAAGGAGAGCTTGATTAGATATTTGACAGTGTTCTCTATTGGCTTAGGTTAGATCGTGCCATGAAAAATCTGTAATAATGTAAGATTGCAAAGTAAAACACACCCAAGACCAACATAACCCAGAATTCTGATTTTTATTCTAGTCAGAAGCAGATGCTAAGAAAAAGATCCAAGAAACTACCAACAGATAGATGAGGGGGGCGAAAGCAGCCTCTGCACTCAGCTGCACCCTGGTTTCCAGCAATTAGCCCTGTTCCTGCAGCACAGCAAGTTCCGTACTTTGAGATTCCATCTGACATTGGGGCACCCACAGCGAGTTTGAAGATGACAGTAAGCTGAGTAGTACAGTTGATAACACCAGAGGGAAGGGATGCCATCCAGAAGGGTCTTGAGAGTCTTGAAGAGAGGATTGGGGCTGTGGGTGCACTCAATCCCACTGTGTATCCTATTGATGTAACTACTAAACAGTATTCGTTTCTGTACACACCCTGAAGGAACTCCACTCCTTACCGGTATCCACTTGGGAATTGAGCCATTGACTGTAAATATTAGGATGCAGACTTGTATCAAATTCCTCAGCCTTCTAACAGTCCATCCACCAAACACAATTTAGTGGACAAAATGTTGAGGGAGACCATTCCAAAAGCCTTACAGTATCCAGATGAATGACTTCTGTAACTCTTCCCCTGTCCACTGACACAGTTACTACACATTAGAAGGGCACTAAATTAGTTAAGAATAATCTGCCTTCAGTGAAGCCATGCTGGCTGACTCCAGTCACCTCCTTGTCCTCCTTATTGCTTGATATATTTTCCAGGAGAATCTGTTCCATGATCATACTGGGCACAAAGGTGAAGCTGACTGGTCAGCTTTATCCTTTTAGAAAAAGGGCATCGTGTTTCCCTTTTTCCACTCTATGGGGACTTTGCCTGACTGCCATGACTTTTGAAACATGATGGAGAGTTGCTTGGCAGCAGCATTCATCACTTCCCAGAGGAACTTATGGTGCATCTCTATATGTCCCATGGATTAGTTTATTGCTCAGGTTTCTCAGCTGATCTTAAACTTTATCTTCATTGGCCTGTAATAACCACCAAGCTTGAGTTTTCTTTTGCTGGCTTGGAAGCTAATTTTTACCTATAGCTCCTAATACGTTCATCCTTTGTTTCCAAAGACAACTCTGTGTAGTCAATCAATTTATTTTTTTTTTTTTTTTACATAAAGGGCAACCCTTCTTGCCCCATCTCTGCCTTTCTTGCTTATCCATTCTAAATAGTTTATATCCACCAATATCACTACTCCAGCAGTCTGATCATCCCACCACATACCAGTAACAGTGATTAGATAACAGAGTTCTAGCTGGACAGTGGCTTTCAATCTCTGTTTGTTTCCCATGCTGTGTGCATTGGCCTAGAGGCACTTCATCCAGACAATGTACATCTCTTTAGAGGAACATACCCAAACTGTTTTGAGGCTTTTCACAGACATTTACCAGTCAGTTTCTAAAACATCAGCAGTCCCTAATTCTTCTCTGTTGCTCAAAATTCTGTCCCCTTCTCGTTGTAATTCTGGTTTAAATTTCTCTTTAAAAGTGGGATCAGCTTTTTGTGAAAGACCCTCTCACTCCACTTTATGGGTGAATCCTATCAGTTCTCAACAGATCTGGCTTCTCAAAGGTGGATCCTTGATTTCTGTAGAAGTCAAAACCTTGAGTATGTAACCAGTGATACAGCCAGGTATTCACCTGTTCACCACCTTCTTCACAAATCCTCTGACTGGGAGAATAGAGGAGAACTGCCTGTGCTCCAGGTTGCTTTAAGACTGCTCTGATGGACTTATCATACAATCTCTTTTGATTGTTCTAAGTTGCCTCATTGCAGTATCACCACGTGTGGAACAGTAAGAACAGGTGATAATCTGTAGGCTTCACGAGGCTTGGCAGTCTCTTGGTGTAACCTAACCCTGAATGCAAGCTCCTTGTAGGCTGCAAATCTTTCTAAAGAAATTGTCTGCATAACAAACAGGTGTTTCATTGCCTCTCAATTACCACCAATAATTTACATCCTTTTATGGTGACATTGGTTCTGATGCAGGTGGGTGTTTGGATCAAATTGCATGGTTGACTTCTCATGTGTCCTATCTGTTTCTTACATGCTCTTCACTCTTTATTCCCAGATCACTGTAATTTTTATATGGGGTCACTCCAGGGGAAAGGTGAAGGTTCTTCTGTCTTGAGCAAAGACAAGGACCCAGTTCACTTCATCTCACGATTTACTTGCATCAGTCATCTCAACATTGAATTTAAATTTCCCTATTTCTTCAGATGTTCTTTAGAAACATTTCATGAGATGTTTTTGTGAAATTAATGCTCTGAGAAAATGTTTAGTCTTTTTTGCATCAGCCTTCACAACGGAAACTGTTGCAGTAGAAAATTTCATCAGCCCAACTTAATCTAGTTCAAATAATTGATAAAGAAATGTTTTGTACAGCTGTGCTAGATTGAATCAGACCCTAACTTGCTATCCATTTTTTTCAATCTGTAACCATAATTAAGTGATATTTATAAAGAAAATCAGCAGACTTATTTGAAACTGCTTGATACATTCACTGGGTTTATATTCATTAACTTCCTCTCTGTATTTCCATTCTTTTGAAATTTAGTCATAAATCAGAAGCATTGAAAAAAAGCAGTGTGCATTTTGATAATTTCTTAATTTTTCTCAAGAAAAATATTATCTGCTTCTGAAAGCATTTGGGTCAAAATCTTTGGGGAAATTTCAGCTGGATTTGTCTCAGGCTAAAGAAAATCAAACTGCTTGAGTTTTGCACAGTAAATAAAACATCCATCTGAATATGCAAAATGGTGGCTAATGTTACCATTAACATTTCACTTAAAGGTATGGTTAACAAAATCCAAAGGACTTGAGTTTCAAAACTCTCACTGCTCCAGGCATCTCTAAATTCTATGAATATATAAATTGCACAGTAAGCTAAATGTTGTTTTGTTTTGTTTTGTTTTTAATGCAGGGAATTAATAGTAAATAGGAATCCATGTGACATGCAGGATGCACTAGAGAAAGAGAGGGAGGTGCACTTGTTTGCTTTTATTTCAAGGTAGTACTGCCTTGACTCTAAATCACTACCAGCTTTTTTAAGAAGCAGAAAAATTATATATAGCTAATTCTCTTCCTCCTTTGAATGAAATGAAGATTAGATAGTGCTCAAAAGAGGAAGTGTTTGTCCAAAGAATTGGGTCGCCAACCGAATGGTGTAGTACCTCAGGTGAAACAAGAATGTGGGAGAGAGAACTCCTTTTGTCATCTTGCTGTAGAGTTTACAGAGCTCATTGCTCACCTTCAGACACTGGAAGTAGGAATGTTTAAATCTCTTGATCTTCATTTCTTTAGAGCTCAATTACCATCCCTAAAGATGTGTTAAGTCCAATCTTAAATATACATTGGAATAAATTAATAATGATTGTGAGGTCCTTGGACACTGTGATAATGAATTCCATAAAAATATGAAGTCTACAGAAGTACCTCTGCTATTTTTTCTCCTTATATTTCCTGAACTTCATTGATAAATATTAATGCTATTTTAATACTTAAATATCTTCCACTGTATGTTCCTTACACTTTCTACCTTTGCACCTAGCTTCTCTTAAGAAATTATAATAAATTTCTAAAGGCTTCCCTAGCACATCATCTCAGATCATGCAAACCATCATTGTAACCCATTTTACTGATTCTTCTTCTGGTTTTGTTATACCCACAATATATCATGCAGAATTCAGGTAATTAATGTGTGGATCATTCTATTAGAGCTATGCAATTGGGTGAATGTTGTCTTATAACCATTGTATAATTGAACTGGAAGAAACAGAATTTATTCATAGTAATGATTTCTAGCACTATTCTGCCACTAGGCACTTCTTAGGATCTTCCAGTCTATGGAATGACCTGAAAAAAATATTATTTTCTTATCAATTGATTAGTTTTTTACACCTTTAAAAATTCTTGCCTCTATTTCATAAACACCATTAAAAATGCTAGACTCTGTTTTTCCAGTTTAATGTGAGTCTGTACATGAAAACTTTGCAAGCTTTGTGGATGAGAAATCTTTTATTTGTGCCTTTTTACAAGATATTATTACAAGATGTTCATGAAGCATTAATTTTACAATACAAAAACCCCCACTGTAATTACTATTTCTTCTTGACCCTTTCCAAATCTCTTTACTCATTCTAATACCTGTTAACACAGCAAGTCTTGTATAAATCAAAATGGGAGCTAAATATTATGTGTATTAGAAATATATATAATTGCACATTTCTATTTCATATGTTACAATATAATCTAGTTTGTGAACTGTGAAAAACTGCTGCACCATTTCCAGCCACCAGCTGGGCAACTTCCTGCATGTCTACAGTTATATCTATTGTAGTTAGCAAAATCGCACGGAAGATCACGTGATGTACGAGGAGAATAGGGTCCTCCTCCTTTCCATGCTGCTGCCCCGTAACCCTGCTGTCTATCCCCTTCCAAGAGTCACGTGGGCGCACCGAGGTTACTTAAGCAGGTGCCCATGGGAAATAAATCGCATTCCACCGTTCATCATATTGGTGTCACACGTGGTTTGTCCGGCCAGTTTGTAAGTTCGCCGTGGCCCCCGATTTACCAGGTCGCCAGCCTCACACCAGAGGCAACAATCTATATAGATGAATAGGACAGCACCTTTGCAGGTAAAATATTTAACTTTTCAATTCAAGCAGCAGAACAGGATTCTTTGGAGACATCCAAAGATGATCCAAAGATTTTCATTTCTAAGCTTGTCTCAGCCACTGTCAGCCACAGATGGTTTGGTCCAGGTTATGCTAAACTATGTGTTTACCATTAAAGAGTCTCAAAATTTTTTCTTAGACTAGTTTATTAATGTAGATGCACCAGGAAAATATTTTTATGTCCTCATAGCTACTCTGTGAAAATGAAAAATTCAGGAAGCTGAAAAATAATTGAAATTATGAATCAGTCTTAATAATTAGCTCAGAACCAATCTACAAACAAACTTCATCTCTGAATTATTTAACTCCACTGGATTGTTTTAGAAAGGGCACAAAACTTAATTCTAGAAGAGAAGGAACTAGCCAGGAAACAGATCTGTTGTGCATCATCAGTACTGGCCCTATCTAAAATGCAGAAAGCAAGGGATAGATGCCTTCTTCCCTAACTTACTGACAGATATCTCACAGAGCCACTTGTCATAGGGCAAGCCAGGGCTCTTAATACAGTACACAAAGATGTGAAAAATCTCTGGCCTTGAAGAAGATTTATTCAGTGATCTTGATAATACCGAAAAAAAGAAGATAAAATCATGGAATCGGGTCCAAGATAAGAAGTTATGACCACAGGAAATATGGCCAGGATTTGTTGAATTAATGTAAAGTACAAGAAGCCCACTGGTACACAGCCTCAGACAATTAGCATCAATTAATAGACAATTAATCTGAACACAGAGGAAACCATTCCTGGGCTGATAGCTGGTCATCATACAGTGGTTTTGAAGATCTCAGCAGTGAATTGCAGCAAAATTATGCTGATCTGCATCTGAATAGTTTCTGCAATGAATTTGTTACAAGGAGTGGACAACAGATTCACACACTTTGGAGATTTGTGTCTCCCCCACACCTGGTTGTATTATCTGATATCCAGTACAGTTGCTAAATAAAATCTGCTTAGCTTAACCAATAATAAGATTTGTTAATACAGTTTTTATTTGAATCACTAAAGTGCCTAAGATTCTAATAGAATTAGGAATTTCAACAAAATATGCTCAAGTAAAAAAATCTCTGATTAAAAATTGTTGGTTTTAAATTTTCAGCTAAAATAAAAACAGCAATGTCTGGAAGGTGAGGATTAACATTTTCCAACTTGGGGTAAAAATGTCAAAACAGTAGAACTTTTCACAAAAACACTGCAGTGCCATCTTCAATGGTAACCTTAGCAAAGTTAAAGAACCAGATAAATTTCATAATAACAAGATGGTGGAGGATGTAGAGGGGAAGGCATATGAGGAACTGCTGAGAGGAGGAGACTGAGAACTCATCATTGTGTGCAGCTTCTTCACAAGACTAGGCAGAGGGACAGACACCAATCTCTTGTCTCTGGTGACCAGTGACAGGACCCAAGGAAATGGTTTGAAATTGTATCAGGAGAGGTTTAGTTTGGATATTATGAAAAGGTTCTTCACCCAGATGGTGGTTGGGCACTGGAACAGATTCCCCAGGGAAGTGGTGACAACACAAAGCCTGGCAGAGTTCTAGCAGTATTTGGACAGTGCTCTCAGGCACATGGAGTAGTGTACCTACTTTTAAAAGTAGTAAGAACTACTTTTGGAGTAGTTCTGTGCAGGGTCAGGAGTTGGATGTTGATGATTCTTGTGTCTTCCAGCTCTGGATAGACTGTCTATGATTCTCTGCACATCTGATACTACATGTAATACAAAGCCATATGATATTGCATACAATACTGATACATGTCATCCAGAGACTTCCTCTGTTCTGTTGAGAAGGAATACATTATATTCATATACACTAAAATAATGTCATAAGAGTGGCACAGGCTTTGACACAGCCATTCTAATCTGGCTGGCTTGTCCCATACCACAGGGATCACCTTCACTGCAAACAATCTGAAGGAAACCAATACATGCAGGTAACTCAGCACTGAGTTGAGGCAGGACAAATCATTATCAAAAGGTTTTAAGTGCAGCTGAAAGCAGAGATCATTGGAAATCTCAGGTGGAAATAGCTCAGAGGAGATTTCCAAATTAAAGGCTGGTTGCACATCTAAGGGATCTCCAGGACTGAGTATATTTTTTCTTTTATTGCTACTTATACAAAATGTCACTTAAAGGAGATACAAACAGATAAGTCAATGTTGATATAGAATATTCAAGTGAGTAAGAGTTTGAACAAAATACACATAACCCTAGAGCACAGCTGAGTGTATCCAGAGAATTCTGTGACTAACTGAGCCTGCTCAAAGACAGAATCATACATTTCTGTTTGCCTAGACATACCAATGACAGATGCTTGAATAAACACAGAATAACAGAGGCTGTGATTCCATTAGCTCATTTGAACTCTAGAACTAAAGCAGCCTGGCCTGCTGCAGTTCTGCACATCAGAGAATTTAAAAATAGGAATTTTCTACCTTGCAGAAGGGCTGAAAAAAGAAAATTGGAGAGCACGTGGACCAAAAATATAAAATCACCTGAAGCTTGTCACTGTCCTCCAAACACATAACAAAGTACTAGGATATAACTTTCTGGGCAGATTTGTCATGGAATATGGTAATCAATGGTTTGTAGCACCTCTGGTATCATAAATTCACGTGGAGAATAATGTGTAACTTCTAGCAGGACACTCACCATGCAACCTTCCTCTCCTCACTACAGAGACATTCTTCCCATACATCCCAAAATGCTGAAATGACATCCCTTCTTAGGTGTCATTCTGAGAACTGTAATTAGTTTATTTTCTAATTCATCAATAGGGCGTAAAGAAAGAGTTATTTCTTTAGGTATGAATATAGCTGGATAGAGCCATTTCCATGTGTAGATTTCATTTTATTTATGTGAGTCTTATGGGCAAAACAGTCTTAATTCAGGATGTTGCTTTTTTCTTAATTGAATTTTTTTTTAGCAAAATATTTCATTATTGATTTTGGTATTGAGAATAAGAAAACTCAAGTATTTAAAGAAATATGTACAACCTTTTTTTCTTCCTTAAGCTCAGCTTAAGCCAAATTCTTAATCCTTTCAAAGTCTCGACTTCCCTTACTGTTAATAAAGGCATTAAATTAGTAATTTAGAAAAAAAAAATGTACATGAAAATGACATTCAGTTCAAACGAGGAATTGTTCACACTTTAGCAGATTGAGCTGACCTGGCTTCAAACTGATGGTTTAGTTCTCTAAACCAAAATGGAAGAAAACTTACTGGATGAAGGCTGAAAGAAAAGGTAAAAATAACTACAGTATACTAATTATTTGGAACAGTTTGAAGTTTGAAATAATTGTACTCAATTGTACTCAACAGTTTGAAATAATTGTACTCAATCAATTTTAAAAGCCTGAAAATGAACTTTTTACAATGTATAGGAATATACTAATAGAGTATAGGGGAACACAGTTGGTAAAGTTAGATTTCTTCAGGAAAATATTTATTATCCATGTTCACCAATTGATCTATTCAAGGTGCTAATGAATGGGTGCATGAAAGAACAAAGAGCAAACAAAACACTAAAAACAGTCACTAGTGGACAAAAGTGTAAATGGGCAAAACTCAATAAAACACCTTCTATTCCACCAGTGCCTTCATAAAGGAAAAAGTTCCACATATGTACAGTGATAGTTCCAGAAATTTTGTTAAATGTAACCAGTTGCAGTCTCCATAGACTCTTTAAGAACATTTTAAACACTTGAACTTTAGAAGATGAGGGGTATTTTCTATACTTCTAGTGAGAAAAATATTAATTTAAAATTTTTATTTTAACTCTATCTGAAAGCAATATGCAAGAAAGAGAAGCAATTCAAGGAATACTTTAGATCAAATACAAAAATAAAAACACTTTAATGGACAAAAACAATTGTTCTCTAGATAACATAACTAGGAGCAGAACAGAAAGAGATAGAAACCTACAACACCAAATGGAATCTTTCAAGATTTGACATAAGTAAGTGACATATTTCACAGAACTACCATCTAATATCACAATCCCAAAGTTTTTATTTTCTGACCATCCTTAGAGGATAAAAGTAATATTTTTTGTTTGTTTGTTTTCACAGTCTTCTGCACAACCTGAGTCCAGTCAGGACTAGATATGAGTTTAATTTTATATCCATTTTCTTACCTCTATACCAACACATCCAAAATAATGCAGCAAGGTTTTCATGTTTTTCAGATGACAGAGATATATCTGACTAAGAATCCATTCTTGTCTGGCTGCTTATTCAACAGACAACCCATATTCATGGCTACTTCCTCATACCTGCTTTCTCTAGGAGGGACACCTAATTCTCTAGTTATTCACTTTTCATTACTTTTTCAGATCTGTGCTTGCTACCAGAACCAGGGAGACCTGATGCATTTCCTTGAGCTTAAAAGCTCAGCATTCCAGTATTCCAACACAGAGTGTCTCAGTGAATTTTACCTACTTTTGTCTCAAGGATACACTTTATATATCAAAGGTATAGCTGTGTTAAATTAATGCGCGGCCATGATTTCTGTCATTAGCTTTGTCCATTAATTGGGTTTGTTGACATATTAAATACTCTAGATAAGAAACATAGCACAAAGCCCTTTATAAAAGGAGTCTTGTTCTTAACTCAGTGGTGCATTGCTTTATTGACTAAAATGTGTTACATTCCAAAGCCTCAAAGCTTTCTGCAGGACGCAAAGTTCTGGAAAACAGAAAAAGCAAATTACTTTCATGTTCTGAATTTTTCGCACATGTAGTGACTTGTTTGCTCTTCAGAATGTCCTTCTTTGTAAATATTTTGCTTTTTCTTTTGCTCCAAATAACCCCAGAAAAGTGAAATTAGGTTCAATGAACTAATGAATTGAACCTCACACAATTCCATATTTTTTAAGGTTTCCCTTTTAAGAGTATCAAGTTTTGTTCTATCTATAAATAGATATTACTATCTTCAGTGGTGTGATAACTTCAGGTTTTCATTTTCTGATGGTAATAAGAAATTTAAAGATATAGGAAAGACTTTGATTGCTTTAAGTAGAACATAACATTGTATCTCAAAGAAAAGAAACAGAAAATCAGAGTATTATAATACAAATGTTCTGAAAAGTAAGATGTTTAAATATCTTTTCACAAGGACAGGATTGAATCTGAGTTTTTGAAACCTGTGGAAGAATCCAAGTCAGCTCTTATTGTTCAAAATTCTTCATAAATATTTTTTTGAGTTGTAGTACTAGATAGAAATATTCAGTTACCTCTTTACTCTAAACTATCTGAAATGTTAGTTTGATAAATGCACTACCCAGTCATTGAAAAATCAGTCACTTCATTTATTGTGCTCACCTAAGAATATCTAAGCAATTAATTCTAAAATAAAGTATCATTGAGATGTATAATATATTGCTATATTAAAGTATAAAAGTAGCAAGTAATAAATGAAATACTTAAACTGATAACTTTTAGAATCAAAAGAGTAACTGTCTTTGAAATTTTATTTGTGTTATAAACTCAAACTACATTTTATTACTAATAAATTTTCATAGTCTATAGCTTTTCTATGGAACAATAAAATTGTGCAGGAAACTTTCTGAAAGTTACTACGGGTAATAAATATCACTTATCTAAAAACAATTGACTATAGCTAGCTATGAGGAATGACAACTTCACTGAAGGAGAGTGGAGATAGAGAAAAGCAAGACTAAAAGAACAGCTGAGTTTTCATTTACACCAGAGGATCAGAATCTCAAGTGGACTGAGTACTGCTAATTGGAAAGACTCTGGAAAAGAAAGGATGAAAAGTTTTGTGGCCTAGAAGTCACGATCTATAGTGAAAGATAAAAGAAACTCTTTTGACAAGAATATGTAAGAGATTGTCTCTTTAGGGCCTGTGTTTGTCATACAGGAGAGCTCTCTTTGATTGCAAATACTTCTTTAATCTAGAAGATAAAAGGTCCAAATGAACCCAGAGGCTGAAAGAGGCAGAAAACCTCAGAAACCTCAGACTACAAAAAAGATGCAATTTTTAAGTAATCAGTGGAATTAACTAATTAAGAAAAAAAAAAAAAAAAAAAAAAAAAAAAAAAAAAAAAAAAAAAAAAGCCCCTTATACTGAGCCATAAAGGATTCTATATAATTTGGAAACTTTATAAAAACATGTTATGCCTCAAAGGTTTTATGCAAGAATTGTGTGAGATTCTCCCTTTTGCTTCTAAATGCTACAGACAAGAATCCATCTTAGAGATCCTTTGGTTCTAATTTTTCAGTAATTCAAAATTCCCCCATAAAATCCTCTTGTAAAAAGACATACCTGACTAGTTTAATTTTTTAGGAATACCTTTTAAATCTTCATTATGCTATCTACTTGCAAATGTAAAATGAAAATATTTTTGAGATAATTCACAAAGAGAGATTTAAGATCCTTTACACAAGAAGACTGTATTAATACAAATTTAAAATGTTGGCCATGATGGGAATGGAAATGGAAACAGAACCACTCTTACATAAGAGCCAGACCAACTCTTACATTCAAAACTATATTTAAGTTCTAAAATAGATGTTAAGGTCTCATTTGTTTTTTTACAGATATCCAGACTTCTGTGGCAGAACTGAAACACAAAAATCTAACTTGCAATGGTTTTGTAAAGTCATCAATCACAAAACAGGATGTAGGGACATGGGTGTTTGGAAAACTGACCCAAAGGATCAGCAGTGGAAAACTGAGAAATACAGTTTTAGTGTAAACTTTCTACTTCAGTCCTTGAGAAGTTGGAGTACTTGGTGAGCACTACTAATAAAAGAACCCAGACTCTGGAAGCAAAGCTTTGTTCATTTGTACACATAAATATGGAGTGAAGAATATATATATATATATATATATATATATATATATATACACATGCACATGTGTATATACATATGCACACACACATGCCTTTAAAAGGAATAAATTTATTTTCTTCTTTGTGTCTTGCTTGTGAAATAGATGTGCCTATATTTATCTACAGAATAGCATGCACTTTTGGCTTTGAAATATTTAGGACACTTTAGACTATCCATACACATGTATGAAAGAGTCAATTCCCTTTTAAAATTACCACTTCAGAGACAATATATCATTACCAAAAAAAAGTCACTTTAATGACACCATAATGTCTTTACAGGATATTTTTTGATCTTGCCTTAGTCTTCTGAAATCAATCATACACAGAAGTGAACAGGCACACATGTAATACCGACTATTAACATCTTTTTTTCACCACAAGCTGAATATTGCCACCTTATAATTCTTATGCTAATATAGACTTTATTTGAATTGTTCTAAACATATATTACAATGTCTAAATCACAGTGGAATTTTTTTCACAGCTGTGTTCAAAATATAGAAAGAAGCATTGCTCTAGGAGTTCTCCACTCTGCAGACAGCTGGGGAGTTTTCCCTTGTTGTTTTCACTGTTTTTTCTGTCTGTAGCTGAGGCCAGAAGGGTTTTTTTGGAACTGTTCAGCCATTGCTCAGTTTGGGAATGTCAGGACTGTTGTCTGGGGACCCCCAAGCAGCACTGCAGCCAGGACACCGGACCACAGAGAGACTTTCTGAATTTGCCATCTCTTCAGAGCAACAAGAGATTTCATTGTTTAATATTGTTCATTTGTTCAAAGTGTGTACTTTGCTTGTTAAATTAACGTTTTTTCCACTTCCCTTGAAGGAGATTTTCATCCTGAACTGGTGGGTAGAGAGGGCCACTTGAATTTCTTTCTAGGGATGCCTTCAGAGATTTCCTCCCTAAATTTGCCCTAAACAGGATAGTTAAACCTGTATGAAACTTGTTCACTGAAGTAAATTCTCCTCTGTGTGCAGAAGAGAACCTAGAAAAGTGCGGAAGAAAAATTGATACAGCATAGGTCTCTATAAACAGGCAAGGTTTACTGTAGCTGATTATATTTTGTAATGTCTTCAGTAATACACTGGTTCAGATAAGAATAGTTCTCATAGACATCAGGGATCATCTTTACCTTCACTTCATTAAGATCTAGACAAGGTTCACAGGTCTTTGATATCAATCAAAGAGTTTCAGACCTCAAGGTGCTCAGTACTGCAGTGCTTGAGATGTTTGGAATTTGGATCTGTAAGGTCACGGTAAGGTCAAGGACAATGCTTCATGTACCTTGTTACACTTTGCTAGAACCAGCATTCAGGGGGTTGGAAGGGAATTTTAGACATACCAAAATGACAGTCAAAAGGAAGGAGTTCACTGCCAGAAATACAGACTTAAGGACTTGAAAGCTGCTGTTACATACCCCTGTGAAACTGGAACATGGATGCCGCAGCCATCTCTTTTCTTGGAATCTCTTTTTAGTAATTCCTTTCCTTTCCTTTCCTTTCCTTTCCTTTCCTTTCCTTTCCTTTCCTTTCCTTTCCTTTCCTTTCCTTTCCTTTCCTTTCCTTTCCTTTCCTTTCCTTTCCTTTCCTTTCCTCCTCATGAAGGATTACGCAGTTTAGAAACTACTGGTAAGGGCAAGTTCCTATTCAGGATGAGTAACTATTTAGAACATTTTCAATTTGATGTTACTGCATTTAATTTTTTTATACCAATAAACACGCCTCCACATCTTTCAGGCTTGACATCTTAGTGGCAGTCAGTTCCAGACAGAACACCCTAATATACACAAAAATATGCAGCATTGCTCTGTCATGTCATGAGTCAGCAGCTAGTAGTATGTTAATATAATATTAGCATTGATTTTCTAAGCTATTCCAGTACAATACATTTATAATACACACAACTATTGTCAGCATATGCCAGATCGGCAACATTGCACCAATTTGATCAAGAAAAATGGACAAAATTATAAAATTAATAGATTATGCAACAGCAATATACTTGGGCTTCTTAGAATTCAATTAAATGATCTCACAGCATCTTTCTATAACCATACCACAGATCTCAGTCACTTCTTAATAGCTTCTCTATTCTTACAAAAATTGTTTAGCATATATGGGCACTGCATTTAACTGCAATTTCAAGACAAAGAATTTCCACATTCTGGAAATAGTTTGTTCAACAAAGTTGACTTGAACTTAAAGCCATTGGCAGAGAGATCTTTCATGGTAGTCACCCAGGATTTCCATGAAATATTGTCCTTTACTACTGTGGTGGGTTGACCTTAACTGGCTGCCAGCTGCCCACTAAGCCACTCTATCACTTGTCCTCCTGAACAGGACAGAGGGAGAAAATACAACAAAAAGCTTTTGAGTTGAGGCAAAGACAGGATGATCACTCATCAATTCCTGTCAAGGGCAAAACAGGTTCAAGTTGGTGAATTAATTTAATGTTTTTGCAATTAATAAGAGAGAGGGTAATAAGAAACAAGTTAAAATATGAAAACACCTTCACCTCACTCCTTTTTTCTTCTCAGACTCAACATCACTCCCAAATGCTCTGCCTCCTCCCCCTGAGAAGTCCGAGGTGAAGGGGAATGGGATTTGTAACACTTCATAATCCTTCATGTCTACCCCTCCTTCTTTAAGCTCTTCCTCTGCTCCAGGATACAATCCTTCACAAAATTCTCCTACATGGATCCTTCCCTTTGGCTACAGTTCTTCACATAGTGCTCCAGTGCGGTTCCCTTTCATGGAATACATTTCTTCTGGAAAAGGGTCTTTCCATGTGGGTCCCTTACAGTTCCTTGTGGGAGTGCACTCTGGGGATGCCTACACGGTGTTGCTTCCTGCAGACCACATCCACCTGCTCTGGCATGGGGTCATCCACATGCTGTAGCACAGATATCTGCTCCGTGGCATGGTCTTCTCCACCAACTGCAGGGAAATCTTTGCCTAGGGCACCTCCTCTCTCTCCTTCTTCATTGATCTTGGTGTCTGCAGAGTTCCTTCTATGAAATATTAGAAATCAATCACATACAAGGTGATTCTAGATGCTGTCTTTCTGCTTAACACCAGTAATACCTATTACTCCTTATCCAACAATTTGCCAGGTTTGGGGATGGACAGAACTTCTTCAAATGATCACACAATTCAGTTATCTCACATCTATGTGAAAAATAAAATTATAAACAAAATAAACAAAATCTCAAACAAATACAATCCCTATTTTCCTGATATTTTAATAATGTCTTCTAGTGTTGCGTATGTTGAAATATACTGTCTCTACATCACTCCTAATTTCATAAATCTCAGGACTACAGATTTCCAGAGTATTTTTCTTTTTCAGCAGAAGCTGGTTTTCACCTGTATTTTCTTGTCTATGTTTTTATTTGGTCTATTTTGTCATTTTGATTGGTGAGATAAAAAAAACAAGATACAGGATTAATTACATAGTCATTACTGACATAGTCAGAGTTCATGCATTTATTTAACTCATTACTATAACACAATTCAAAATTTATAAAAAATACTAATATTGACTTGGAGCTAATTGTTAGATAGGTAGACTTATTCTTAATTTTCCCATATGCATTGAGATACTTCCCAGAGCAGAGGAAGGATCCTATGGTTTGATATCTGTTTCTGAAAGTATCTTTTTGCTTAGTGACCCTTTTATGCAAAAACACATTTAAATAAGAATGCAGAAAGCTTCCTTGCATCTAAAGAAGGGAGGCTTCAAGATAAATATCCTTTTAAACTGCTAAGTTCATGTGTCTGCACAATACACTGGATATTGTTAATAACTCCCTGAGGTAATTAATCCTCTCCACACTGTATATAAAGGTCAAACAATCCAGGAGAAAACTCCAATTTTTTTCAGCTAAAGATAATAGGAATTATAACACCTACATCTAGCAGTGTTTTCTTCCCCAAAGCCACACAACAATGAGCAGAACAACTCAGATGCAGATGTCTTGGAGAACCAAACATGAGGTTATATGGGAACATGTGAAAAGCAGTACGAAATGCATCTCTGGTCAGGTAACACAGAACTCTACTGCCTGGCACTTTTGAACATTTGCCGATTTAGCAATTTATGAAGTTAAACCCTGCAGTGGAATTCATTAATTTCTGTAATGTAAATTATTTCCTCAGAAGTATATTTCCCATAAGTGAGATGGTTTTGCTGTGGCCATGAATAAATCAAAAATGAAGTAATCTTTATAGGCAGTGCTAAAAAAAAAACCTGACTCGGGGGAAATCTGAACGTAAATAACACAGAAAAGTTTACAGAAAAAACACCACACAAACTCATTAAAAATACATTTATATTATAGGGGGAAAAACGGACTACGTGAAAAAAAATCTGCCTAAGCTTAGCATTGCAGATCTGACATTCATTGTATTGATCAAAACCCTGTTTTGTCAGGGAAATGTTTGATAATATAATTTTGACATAAATTCAGTAACCAAGAGGACAAAGAGAAATCTTTAAGGTCTAACATGCAGTTTTGAGGCTTTAATCAAGAAAAGAATGATGACCAACACTTTCTTGAGTGAGTAATGATTTAAAGTGTATTTTTCCCTGTGGACCTATCAAGAGGTGCCTTGAAGGGAACCACTAGAGGAAGAAAAATGGTCAGCATTTTTTGAAAGCTCTCTTTTCAGGGTGCTAAAAAAGTGCCACAGCAAATCAAAACACCTCAGCTTGCTTTTTAAATTCTATCTGCTCATTCTTTGCCTTTACATTTTTACATTGTTTTTTTTACATTTCTATAGACGGAGACAAACTGATTCTCTTGCTACTCCATTGCCTTAAATTAGCTTTCAAGTAGCAAGTTTCTTTTAGTCAAAAAGGCCAATAACTACGATCAAGTATTTTGGAGCATAGTTCATCTGATGATGACCATCAGTATCTTCCTTCATTGTCCAAAGTCATGCTATACATATATATTTCTTTATGTGTACTCAGACAAGTTTTTTCCAGGCAAATAATATACTCTTGCAGTTTGTACAATGGTGGAACCCCACTATCTGATGCTACAGTTTTTATCTGAACCTGTAGAAATAAGAGACATAAATATAATGGCATGTGGAACAAGATTGACAGTACTCTCTTATTAAGACAGCCTAACACTTCTCTTTAGAAGAACCTGTTTCTCATAGGTTATAACTACCTTACATTTGTCAAATTTATTGTATTTATTATGGCTTGATTTCTTCTGCATGAAGGTGTATTTTGTGGAGGTGCAGAATCCTTTGGGACTTGCTAAGACATCTGTCACTACCAACCAATGACTGAATTCTGTATCACTTGTGTCCCTACACAATGGCTAAGCTCAGGAACACTTCTCTTATAATGGCTTCCCATTAGTCCTCTCCCCTGCCTTTACACAGCCTAGGTACACGATGCTCTCTTAATGAACTGTAGTATTTCAAGTGTGCCTCGTCCATTCCTGTGCACTGAATAAAGGAGGAATCTTTAGGAGAAAAATATCATTGTTGTACAAGAATGAATAGAGAAAAAGAGGCAAAATTAATTGGCCTAGCAACCTTATTCAGTATCCTAACTTCTGAGGGCTTGATGTGTCAATCTCAGTACTATTTTTGCAGACATTATATGCAACCTATTTTATGTATGTCTGGTTCTGATTCAATAGTGCTTGAAGCTACAAAATAAAGTGAGATGGAGGTCAATCGACTTTATATATTTCATCTCAATTAAGTCACACTATTTTACAATAATAGAGTATGAATACTAGATGTGATTATGTTTTCACATCATATTTGTCTTTGTAACACCAAAAACAAAATAATAAAATTTGAGAAAGATTTTTACATTACATATGGCTATGAAAAAGTTTATTTATGTTTGGTGTTAATTATGAAATGTATATAGTCATATTACCCTAATTAGTAGTATTCTGGCATCAGACTTTTCAGTTATTGCTCCATTTTTGCACTTATGATGCCTATAAGTGTGGTTTCTCATAGGCATATGTAAAAAAATTACAAAGGGTGTGAGAGAAAAATCAATGAAATAAATATTTACAGAGGAATAAGGTCTGTAAATTATGCATCTCCTAAAGAACATAACTTTCCTGTCAAGTATCCTATTGATTTTCTTAGGCTCTTTAACCCTTCTTTCTCTCTGCTGAAAATATTCTCATGAGAAATAGAATATCGCTAAGTTTCAGAGATAACTGACCCCTCAGACTGCAGCCTTCCTTGACTCTCTATGGCTGTCAAGGAGAACTTTGAAACATCCAAAAAAAAAGTAGTACTGGCAATATATGTACTATTCTGAGTATTTAAAGTATTCAGTCTTATAGATCCTCCTATCCAAGTACCAGATTTTTTGTATAACCAGTAGTCAGAAGACACATGATACATGCTTTGGAGAAGTGGAAAAGTTCTGAAAAACATTTACAGATGTGAAAGACTCCCAAAGGGTATCACCATTATATCACAGAATAAATTTGAATGGGGAAATACTTCTGGGACAAAAAGAAGTGTTATAATGTCAACTGTCCAAATTATCCCACTAGATATAATATAATATAATATAATATAATATAATATAATATAATATAATATAATATAATATAATATAATATAATATATCAGCTTCCAGGGGTAGTGTTCTCAAATCTGGCCAATAGCAGACACTTACAGATGAGCAAGAATAGAGTGAATGTGGATTGTACTTTTTAAAATTCTCCTCACCTGCCTATGAGCTTCATCAACCAAATTTAATTTCCACATATTTAGCAACACTCAAAGGATTTCTCTTTCATAAATTTATGCAGTTTTTCCTAACACCAATATAATTCTTTATCAGTCATTATATCTCTGAAAAGGATTGGTGAAAGACTCTAGAAAAGAGAGCATGGGAAGATTTGTTGTCTAGAAGTCCTTATCCATAAGAAAGATAAGAGCATTTATACTGTTTGCACAAAGAGCCACCTCTTTCTACATGTGTTGAACCTGGATCACTAAGTTCATTTGAATTGCCCCTTTTTTTAGAAGAAAGAATGAACAATCAATTTATACCTATGCTCTTTTTGCTGTGGGCTTTCCATCATTGATGAATTGTGCTTCTCTATCACACCCTCCTCTTCAGTTATTTCTATTCCCAGATGAGTCTTGGATAATTTCACTGCTCTTTATACATAAGTCATCCCATATCTCTCAACATCCTCACTCAAAATCTTATACATTCTTTTGTGTTCAGGTAGATTCCACAGAACTGCCTACATAATGTAACCTATCATGGGAAATATATTTGAGTGTGGTTACCCATGTCTACCTCAAGAGGCACATCCTGGTACCCTTCCAGTCTGTACTCTTTTGTCATGAAGATAAAAATGGTGTTAATATGATCCAATTTTAGTATACTAGCAATAAATCAACCTTCAGTGTATTCTAACATTGGATAAAGTAAACCCAGAAAAATACTGCGACAAACTTTGGAGAAAGGGTTTTCTCTCCTCACTACTGTCGCCTTTCCCTTTGGAGTCTCATTGATAGCCCGTAGCTCTGCTTCCTGAGTGCCATAGTAGCCTGAAAAGCATTTGGAAAAGTCAGCTAAAACACTTGGAACAGAGCCTTGGGCTGCATAAATCTGGAAGCTGGCTTTGCTCATTTTCAATTACTTGTCTGACCTTGTATCAAACAGGACATGTCTGGGTAAATTCCCAGCCCACAAGTGAGAGGTCTAAGCTCCTTACAGTCAATTGATACAGCTGCTTGTTTCCAAAGGGCAAGTCACAGCATCCATTCCAGGAGTGATTACATCTACAAGGTCTGCACCACACAGTTTTGCAGGGTGCCAAAATCCATGTATGGAGTTTATGCCTCCATTCATACCTTCTTTTCTGCCAGTGAGACTCCAGAAGTGAATCAATAAATCCTGTGATCAGTGATATCTAAGCATATTTGATATTTTTTTTAAGTTTGACTTCCTTAACCAGTGTTTTGAGCTGCCAGGAAGCCAGACAGTCACACCAGCACAGTGCTATGTCTGACCTAAAGCCCTGTTTAGAATTGTTATCCTATTTGCTACCATTCTGTAGCTTCCACTTCAGAGAAGGTTTGGTTTAAGACAATGGTAAGTCACACCTGCCTGCCAAAGACAGCCTCAGCCATCCCTAAATTTCTTTCTCCATCTAATAATATCAAAAAGAAACTCACCCCAGGCCAATTCACCAGAAGCTAATCTATATATCAGTAGAAAAGTTGAGAGCTGATTTGTACTCTTTGTATCCCAAAGTGAAGAAAAAGTGCATAACAAACCTAAATATTTTGTGCAAATTCATTTTTGGAGTTTTAATTCTTATTCTGTACTGAAACTTCTTGTCCCCAGCTTCCATGCAGAGTTCATGTTCCATATCATCATGAAGGTTGATATGAGCTACTTTTTATTTCCTCTTGTAAAAGGAGAAGATCTAACTTCATTGATCACATGAAGATCCACAGGAAAGGTAGAAATCTAGAAATCTGTTCTTTAAATTCAGATGTATCTGTGAAATTATGAGCCCAGTAGGAGGGTAAACTTAACACCAACACTATTGCATATCCATGACTTCCCCATAGAATATAGACCACTCCTGCTCAAACTCAGAGAATCAGAGAATCATAGAATGACTCAGAAGGGACATTAAAGATCATCAGGTTCCTATTCACCTCCTTTTCACTAGACCATTCCAGTCCCCCAAGAGACTTTAGCACACCTTCAACCATTAACTCCACATATACTCAGGACCTCCAAAAAAATGTCATCTCTTATCTCTAGTGGGGCACTGACATTTGTGTTTCCATTTCTGATAAAATTTTGGTCTTGTATCAATGTATCATTCTCCAGGTCTAGATCCGTAATTTTTTTTTCTCTAACTAAAACAAGCTGCAGCACATGGGAGAGGATGAAGTCCCCTCCTTTGTGAGAGCAGCCTGTACCTACATCAAGATTACAGATAACCCTTAGCCAATGAATCTGCATATGCCTACTATTTCCTTTGGCAATACATGACTGAAATTTAATGGAGCTGTGAATGTATACCAGAGAAAGAGTAAAATCTTCTTTCCAGTTAGGCTCACAGCAAAAATGTGTTCCTATTCAGGTTCAGTAGCTAATTAATAGCAGAAAATATTTAAATATAATAAGTTCTTGTACATGCTTTGGAATTCAATGAAATCTAATAAGCAAAATCAGGCTCTTTTATGTAAACTAATCACTTATAGTTAAGCTCTCTTTGTAACATCTTCACTGCATTGTTCCACAGACAATAAATTGCTCCTTTCACTGTAGGCAATATTTCTCAACTCTCACATTCCATAAATCATATTTTCTTCTCATTCTGCCAGTTTTATTTTAAACAATTGTTCTGAAGTGTGCACCACTATTCACCTGCCATATATTACCTCCTATCAACAGCTGCTTTCTACTTTCCAGTTTCAGTTTCATATTTATGTATCTTGTCAGCTGGGAAAACAAATACTTTGAAATCTCTTCCACACTAGGAGCAGATTATTATATTGGATAATGCCATCAGTACTACCTTGGGATTTTTGACATGATTTTCATTGACCAACACCAGCACAGTTGTTAATGATTTTGATAACTAATATTAGATCATATTTCTGATGTCTAAGGAAACATCTTTACACATTATTACACAGTGTTTACTCTGAAGTACTGCAATCACTGCTAAGGGCAGCCTGTTACATACTGAATTGTTTTTATTGGTTTATGATGGAATGTTCATGTTTCTTATTTTTGTTTCCCTGTTGATTAAAATTCTTTATAGTTTGATATTGACCTGAACAACATCCAGAAAATTAATTAGTTTTATAGAAAAGAACTTCCATTTAAGGACTTGGCAGGCTTTAGGGATCACTAGGGAAAAACATAAAAAAACTCCACCTCATAGTTGTTCTGAATTATTTTTTCAAAAGGCTTCACTTTCTTGTGACATGCATGGAAAAACAACTAAGCCCTGAAAACTAAGGAGAAGCAATGCTCATAGTACAGTCATGGAAGAGAAGTCAAGAACTCACTTTACTTGAACTAATTCTCCTCTAATCACAAAAAATGCTCTCCTTGATGCAAGGAGGCAATACCTTAGTGGTTAATGCCTTAGGGGGGGTTCACTATTTCTGTGTGTTTTGTACATGTGCTATAAGGCATATATAAGATCATGAGGCAGAAAGGTGGAAAGATTGTTTTATTGCATATGCTGAGTTTGTAATCTCATTATAAAGGCTATCAGCTTGATCAAGTATTTCCCCTTCATAAACTCATGCTGATTTCTTCAAACCACCTTCTTGTCTTTAATATGTTTGAAACCAGCTATCAGTTCATACTCCTCTTATTTTTATTGTGCATTTTTCTTATGTGGTCCCATGCAACAGAAAAATACCCGTGCCAGAATCAGCAGCTATTTGCTAAAACTCGATTTACATATACAGGAAGATCTTGCTTTTGTACAGTTTTTCATCATAACAGACTTTGATTTGGTTTGGGATTTTCTGGGGAGTTGGGGGTTGAGCAACCAATAGAAAAGGAAAAAATATACAGATCTAATCAGACAAGTCAGCAGCCAACTGACACCCACATTTTCAGTGTCCATCTTTTGCCTTCCTTGACAGTTACTTTCTGCTTTTCACACTTTCAGAATCTAGTAGAATAGGAGTTGAAACTATGACACTTAGCAACAAACAGTTCAATGGGCACCTACAAGTAAAATTTTCATCTTGTTAACCAGCAGAGAATTTGTATGAAAAACATCTCGCCATTCTTTTTTTATCAATTTCTGTTTGACAGAAATTGGGACTGTAAACAGGTAGATGACATGAAAATGATTGCAACTTCATTTTGACCTAAATGCTATCTGCTCTTCACAATTACACTTTAAAGAATATAACTTCTTGATATAAATATGTAGTCTGCATCTAACTGGGGATAAATTTTACGATCCCACACTTCCACCAAAGTTCAGGATGCTCTGTGGGTCACTGTTTCTGGTACTTTTAAGTATCATCTTGTAACTGGTTTAGTAATCATATATCTCTCAAATGTCTGCCAGAGCAGTGAATTTAATAATTTGATAGATCTTTTACACCTCTTTAGACAAAGATGAAAAACTGGTCCAAACAACTGTAGATTAGAGGCACCTGACAATGTATTGTGTGAAAATGGTGTTTCTTTGAAGTTTGAATTCTTCTTCTTTTGACTATATCTCAAACACTAATTTATTGCTTACAAGTCGTCAATTAAAACTCCAATTTTTCAGTCATGAAAATGATGAATGATAAAACACTGATGCTACTCTGAAAGAAACTATTAAAATTGAACATGTGATATCACTGATGGAATTTCCTGCCCTTGCCAATCCTCCTATTAAGTCCAACAGTAACCAAATATCTGCCTAATATTATATGAATATTCAATGACTTTTTCTTTCATTTATGTAAAAAGAAGGCTAATCTCTATTGAAGTGTTTAAAGTGACGATGAGTGGACAACCTCTTATGATAACACTTTCCCATTATTATTTACCGTCATTTTTTTTTTTTTTTTTTTTGTTCCCAATGTGAATGTTTGCAGCTCTAGTTTCTGGTCGTTGGATTTGAGAAGCTACTCAAGTTATTTCTAAGTGCATCAATAGCAATATAATCATAGAATACACTGCTGGAAGTGATCCAAGAGAATCCCTGAGTCCAAACTCTGACTCTACCCAGTGCAATCTAGGAATTAAACTGTTTATCTAAGAGCGTTATCCAAATGCTTCTTGAACACTGATGGGTCTGGTGCCATGACCAGTTTCTTGAGAAGCTTCTTATAGTACTTAATTATCCTCTCAGTGAAGAACTTTTTTCCTAGTCCAATGTCCCCAGTGCAGCTTGATACCATTTCCATGTGCCCTATCAATGTTCACCAGAAAGAAGAGATGAGCACCTTCCTCTCTAGTCTCTCCCAAGAAAAAGCTGTAGAAACCAATAAGTTCAGTTTGTCATCAACTGATTCTGATGACAGAACTAATATAATTCTGGCACATCACAGTCATATCACTAGTTAAAAAAAAAAAAAAAAAAAAAAAAAAAAAAAAAAAAAAAAGTGAGCCTTGAAGAACTTTCTTCTAAAAACCTCCCTTTTACAAAGATTACCATTTCGGCGTAATTTTTTAGTCTTTTTTTTGCAAGTGGTTCTTTATATGACTTAAAGTTTCAAGAAATTTTACATTTTTTATAATATTTATACAAAACAGTTGCAGTAGAGTTAAATTCTTTGAAAGCAGTTTACAAATAATTTATTAGAAAAGGTGAAATTTAATAAGTTTTTTAATAATTCTCAGAATAATCTTCATAATTTTGCTAGGCCCCAGCAGCCCTTACAGGGTGCTTGCACAAGTATAAATCGTCTTTGTTGCTTGACTCTTGAATTCTTTTTCTTCTAATACTCTTTTATGATCAAAATTGTATATCACCTTCCCGTATTAGTCTCATAAATGCCTTTATCTTGCTTGTGTGGCAAGGTTTTGTCAGTGGGGAAGGCTGCAGGAGTGGTGCCTGAAAAGAGATCAGGGACTGCCTCCATGGCAAATCAAGCCTGTTCTAGCTGGCTCCAAAATGGACCTCCTTCTGGGTAAAAAAAGCAGAACCCATCAGTCAAGCTGGTTCATTCTCTGATATAACGTATTGAAGAAAGGGTGAAAAATGCTGTGAAATATCTGAGAGAGAGATGGACTGAAACAAAAACAGGGAGAAAACAGCCCTGTGGACACCAGTCAGTGGAGAAGGAACATCTAGTCAGGCACCAGAGAGATTTCCCTGTAGGAAAAGCTGTGAGAAGCAGGTTTGTTCCCCTGTAGCCCACGAAGGAACAGGCAGGAGCAGACATCCATCCTGCAGCACGAGGGACCCAATGCCAACAAAGGTGAATGCCTTGAAGGAAGCTGCAGACTGTGGAGAGCCCACACTGAGGCAGGCTTCTAGATGCATTTGTAGCCCATGGAAAGAAGCCTCTTGTAGAGCGGGAGTCAGATATTAGTCAGGAAATTGCTTCAGAGAACAATGAGAAAGTGAATTTCAGCTGATTTTTGAAGAGACCAAGTAAATGGAATCTTCTGTATTTAATGCCTCTTCCATTACACTGACTGCAGGTGAGAAAAGTTTAGGTCTACTTTCTGTACTGTGTCTTGTCAGGCATTTATATACACTGATTATATCTCCCCTGAGCCTTCTCCATACTAAATAATGCCAGCTCACTCAGACTCCTTTTTTGTGGCAGATGTTCTAGTCCCTGAAGCATTTTATAGACAGCAGCTTCTGGCTCAGTGCTGAAGCAGACACGAGCCTATATGCAGCTACATCTCTGGTCCAACCTGTTTCCCTTAACAGCAACAGAGGTAGCTCTGAAATCAGTGCTGAGTACATGAGGAGATGTTTGACTGTCTGTAGAAGTGGTTTTCTAGCAGCACTGGATGGGTGGCTGGACACAAGTTGAGTGGGTGCTTGGGCAGGAGGCGCAGAACCCTAGACAGGGTCAGGTGGGGATCACGAGGACAGGCTGGATTGGTGGAGCAGGGTTGCAAGCAGGGGACTCAGGCCAGAATGCAGGGACAAAGCAGGCAGGGCATCAGACAGGAACACAGGAGGGAGGACAGGTGAAGGGGTAGGGCAGGACACAGACTCCTCACAAGGCTCAGAGCACAGCTGGTGTCCTGCCAAGCATCCAGCAAGAGGGAGAGTGAGTAAGTGAGGGTGAGCAAGGGCCAGTGAAGGCAGAAGAGTCAAAAAGCAGGCAGGAGGCAGGGCAAAAATTACAAAACCAGGCTGGAACCAAGCAAGAAGCAAAAAGAAAACAGAACAAGATCCCAGAGCTTATGACACTTTCATAGCCCCTGGCTCCTTCCAAGGTCTGCCTGCTGAAGGGAGACTACTGGCCCAGCCCAGCACTGCAGGCCATTAGTGGCCTTTTGCCATCTGATTGGAGAACCTCTCTGGAGGGTACAATGTCCTCGGTGGTCTCCTGCTGACTGCCTATCCCAGGTGAGATATGAAATGGTTGCCAGGAAAAGTGACCCCAGAAAGAGGTTCCCCTCCTGTTTTCTCCCAATTGCCCCCTGCAGGTGGCACATGTATAGCCCATCTCCCGCATCCCTCTGACAAACAGCGTTGAGACAGAAATCAAAATTAAATTGGCTCCTCGCAGCAACATTTAAAATCCAATTTAGGAAGCCTCTGAACTTTGAACACAAGGCTCAAAAGTCCACACCAAGGAGTGCTCATGAAATGCTAATGTCTTTGGGAACTCACCTGGAGATCCTTTTCCCACGATCTGAGATTCAATAATTAAATTCTCAAAGCTTTCTGAAAAAGAGTTTCTTTGAAGGAGTCTCAAATTTTATATCAGAATCTGTCTTTCCTTCCAAAAATCCTCAAAAAAACCCAGAAAGCTAGCCAAAATTATTAGCTTCTTTTAAAAATCTGACCCTCATTTCATCCCCTGGATTCTTAGCTATGCTGACAAACTCAGGAAAGCCTGCAAAGCCCTGCATATCAAAATAAAATAATTAAATTTATTGTTAATTAAATTCTTCCTTAGCAGAGAACCATCAGAGGCTAATATCCCACATACATCTTACTTTGGCCTCATGCTGCCATTCTGCACAAGATAAATTTCACCCATCAATGCAATTTTATCAATGACTCTTATTCTTAATAATCACATCAGGGCTTTATAAAATAAAACACATTAGCCAAAAAATAAAAACATGAATACCAGCTTGCTTGTAAAAGTGCTCATGATAGAATATTTTGCTGTCTTACTGGAGGACTCAGAGGATCTTGGTCATTAAAAGGCAATAATGGAAGGGTCTCCCAAAGAGCGTATTTTGATACTCAAATTATTGTAAAACTACTGAAAGAATATTAAATTCAGCTAAGAGGGCAATAATCCAGGAATTCTCTTGCTAAATAGCCAACCTTGAGCATTCCATCAAGTCAAAGACCTTAGAATGCTTTATCTTTCCCTGTAGATACTCTAATATAAACATTGGCATTACTAAAAGAACAATGAAAAACAAAGATCCACATAAGCCTAAAACATCTTTGGTAGATCTGGCAGTTGTGCATACTTTCATCCTCTTCCTAGGGGACTGTTTCACAGGTTGTTCCTCAATTATGCCCTTATCACACATACCTCTTTTTCACTCCATGTTCAGCCAGTGAGCTTCATTCTCTCATTTTCCTTTTGCAGCCCTGCTCTCATTCACAAAGGAGCTATTTGCTTATTTCCTGGAATTTATTACTACCCAGTCCAGTAAGATCTACTACACCAAAAATTACTTCTTACTGGCTTCTAATAGTAAGGGGAAAAAAGCCAAGATTTCATCACAGTGTAACCCAGGTGTCCCACCCCCCTGTAAAAGAGGAATTGGGGAGAATTCTTTCTGATAGATTTCTCAGACAAAAAAAAAAAAGTGTAAGCACAGCAATATTATATCAGAGAACTGTTTATTGATAGTGAAAGATAAATGTTCCTACTGAAGTGGGATAGAAAAGGGAGAAGAGAGGGAAGAAGAGAGCTTTCTCTCCCCTGATCAGCTGCCAGAAGCCTCCCTGAGGACAGGGCTCCCAGCATGTGTACAGCCCCTAAAGTAGCTTTTCACCTCATGTATAACATATATTGAGGGATAAATAAAAGTCAGATTGGTCCCTCTCACCAGGCAAGACTGATTCTCTAGCAGGAATCATTTTCACAGCTTATGGATAAATGACATTTTTAAAATTACTTTCGGGTTCAAGTCTTTTTAGAAAATTCTTTTTCATTCCATTGTCTTCAAAAATGCTCATGTGGAAGTAGGAATTTTGCTTGTACCTTTTCTAATCAAATAATATGAACACTTGCTGACCTCTTCAGGTCATGGTTAATTTGTTATCACTATGAATGCAGACAGCATTGCCTCTCTTCTGTACACTCCTGAGATTTACCACATGAGGTATTTTTAAGTATAAATCCCTGAACATCTGCCTTAATTTAGTAGATAAGATCATTAACAGCTATTATATCTAATCAACATCTAATCCTTGTAGAAGGGATTCATTAGCAGGATGAAATGGGAGCAGAAGCCCACTAATGATAAATGTTTATTTTCTTTGAATAAATTTCCACTAGGGAAGATCTAGCCATACTTTAACAACCTCATCCAGAGCAGTGTTGCACTGCATATTGAAGGATCACCCCCAAGCAATAGGTCATTTAGAACGTGCTACTTGCTTTTAAATCTATTAAAAAAAAATAACAGATGTCTTATGAAATAGAGAAAAGGGACTTTCAGACAACTTAGATGCAGGTATAACAACTTCTCTTGAGTCCTGTGTGCAGTTTTGGGATCCACAGTATAAGAAGGACTTAGAGTTATTAGAGAACATCCAAAGGAGGGCTACAAAGATGGTGATGGGTCTAGAGTGACAACCAAATGAGGTCCCTTGTCTTGTTCAGTCAAACAAAGATGAGATGAGAAGATGAGAGAGGGGAGGTTTTAGCTGGATATTACAAAATGGTTCTTCACCCAGAGGGTGGTTGGGCACTGAAAAATGTTCCCCAGGGAAGCACTCACAACACAAAGACTGACAGATTTCTAGAAGCATTTGGACAATGCCCTCAGGCACTTGATGTGACTCTTGGGGTGTCCTGTGCAGGGCCAGGAGTCAGACTTTAATGACCTTTGTGGGTTCCCTCCAACTCAGGATATTCTGTGATTCTGTGAAAGGTCTAAGAACAGTTAGGACAACTTTTTGCTTGCTGTGTCATCTGGAATACAATACTCCTCTCTGAATAAAGATTATGTTATTGTGTTTTCAGGAGCTTTTTGTTGTATGTGGAGATACAAGACTGCATACCACAGCACAATGTTTCTGAGATCTGAATTAAAATAAAGAAGAGAGCATGACTATACAGCTATGAGCTGTCTGTGTCCTCTAAAGTAACCAGGTACATTTTCTGAAATTCCTGTCCTTGAAGTTCTACATTTTCAAATTAAATTGTAGATAACTTTTTCTGATACATTAGAATATAAATCACAGTAACTATATATTTAAGGTTTATATGTTAGAATGGATTGATGAGGAGGTCACTCAATTGACACTCGCCAAGTAGTAGTAAAATAAAAAGGCAGAGTTCTGCCTGCCAAGTTCCCCATATCATTTTTTTGTAGTTGTTGTTGGGTTTTTTGTTATTATTTTAAATTAGCTGAAGAAGGCAAGGCTTAAAATTAGTTGGACTAATAAAGTCTCTAAATAATTCAGTATTTGCTGAGGGCAGGCTTTATTTTAAACCATTCTTCTCCTGACCATGGGTTTTTTGGTTGTTTTTTTGTTTTTTGGTTTTGTTTTGTTTTGTTTTTTTTGCAAGAAAATAGTTGTAAAAATCATAAATTGAAATGTAGCTCCAAATTATTTAAAAGGTTTCCACTGTAGAAAAAGAATTTGCTTACTCCTCAGATTATAATCTAGAGAGGTTTAGGCATTTATTTCTCTTACCATGTGATATTGTACTTTAGCCACTTGTACAAGCACCCTTCTGCAAACCCTCTATCCATCCTTTGGCTGAACAGAGAGAACTTGAACATTAACCACATCTTGATTATGTAAGAGAATCTGTACATTCATGAGCTTTGCATTCCTAACCTCAAAGATACACTTAGACACTACTGCTTTTCTGTTTCTGGGGTGTGATTAATGTTTGCATTCAAGTTACATTGAATAAAAGTCCTACACATCACTGAATATAGGATCTGGAATCCAAATCTAGTAGTGACCAATTCTCCAAAAGAGTCTGTATCTCAGAGCTACATAACAAAGCTCTGAGTCCCTCTTTTTAACCTCAATGCATGATTTCTGTGCTATTCTACCAGCACCAAATCCATATCTCCTTAGCTTAGAGAGGTGGATGTTTTGAAGCATTATGTCAAAGTCCTTACAGAAGTCCAGTTAGTTATGTTTTGAAATCAAAGGCAGTCCTAGCATGTCTGATCTATATTTTGTCATGAAAGCAGCCTGTCCAAGTTTATCTCAAAACAAGATTCCTGATCACTTTCCTGCCAGGCCCTGTCAATGCAAGGTCTTACAGAGTTGCTGGAGGCTCACAAAAAATTTAGGCAGTCTGCAAGGAGCATGATCAAGTGATCTTCCAAGGAAGAAGAGCAACAAAGGCTCTTTTATGAGTAGTCAAAGAGGGTGAGTACTTCTATTGGCCTAAAATGACACTATGAAGAGTGCTATAGACTCTAACTTGGCTCAAACCGGGTCAAATTAGCCCCTTGCAGGAAAGTGATTGTCTGAATTTTGACTTATTTTGTTTCGCCTCAGGGATTTTCAAAATTCACAAAAGTAAAATAATCTGGAAATTTGAAAACACCTCATAATTCTGTCATGAGATATAAAATTGAGATGTGTATTTAATATATGCCCTTCATATTTGTCTTTGACATCATTTTAATCTTCCAACATGCCTCATTTTCTTTGCTTATCTCTGTCTTGCTATAGTTAGTTGAAATCTAAAATCCATACAGAAGTTTCATTAATGTGAAGTTAGACACACTCTGAGAAGCCACATCAGTGTGGGGGAATATTTTATTAATCTCTTTTTTTCAGCTGTGATAACAGTCAACAAACAAGATGAGCAGAACCAGAGATAATTGTGGCAGTGATATATACAGTTTAGCATAGGACTTAACACCAAAGTGGGGAAACTTCACACAGTCAGTTTGGGAATATAATGCTGTTTGGTCCTTTTTACTGTACCTCATTTCATCCCAATCCATGTCATTCTATTCACTCCATTTCCAAATTTTCATTTTGTTTTTAACTTGCATTTGATTCCATCATGTGTCAATTCCAGTGTGTTTGTTTCACTGTGTTCTCTGATTTCACTTCCTTTCATGAAAGGAAAGTCTTCATTTCATGAAAGGAAATGAAATCTTGCAAATTCAATGAGGATCATTTGAAGAAGTTATGGCTCATTTCCCTGCACTTCAGGTCATCTCATTGCCTTTTGATTGCTTTTACTTTGGACTAGTTTTTTGGGGTTTTTTAATCATTTCAATTCATAAATATGTACTCCTGTATTTTTTTTTTTTTTACTTTGTTCCCTTATTCCAAGATTTCAATGGGTATAATTTTGTGACGTTTCTGCCCTTTTGACTGTACCTCATTTCATTCCTATCCTTTTGCTTGTAGTCATTCCATTTGCAAATTTTTTTTAGTTGCATTTTTTTATCATATATAATTTCCAATTAGAACATTTTTTCTGATTTTAAGATTTCGTTTCTTTTCATGAAAGAAAAATCTTCATTTCATGAAAGGAAATGAAATCTTGCGAATCCAATGAGGATCAATTCACCAAGGTTTGGTCTTTTTTTCTTTACTTCATGACATCCTATGATAAAGTTTTTATTTTGTTTTCTTAACTTTTTTTTAAAGCATCTCATTTCCTTCATTTATATTCCTGTCTCTTCTTTTCTCTTTTTTCCCTTATTTGGCATTTCAATGAATACAGAATTTGCAGGGTTTAGTCCTTTTGATTGCACCTCATTTCTTCCTGGTTCATTTCATTTTATTCTCTTCATTTCCCAATTTCCCTTTTCTTCTCTTGCATTTGATTTAATCATATTTTCTTTCCATTTTTTTTTCATTTTGTTCTTTGATTTTTAAGTATTCCCTTTCATGATACATTTTTTTTTCATTAAAATAAATTTATATTCTGCTAGTGTTTTCAGTTTTAGGAGGGGGGATTAAAGAGATTAAGTAAATATTTTTCGAAGTGAAAGAGTAGAAGCTGTAGACAGCAATGAGGTCTATCCTCAGTCTCCTCTTCTCCACACTGAACAGAAAAATTGACGTCAGCCACCCTCCCTGTGGTTTCTCCCCAAGGCCCTTCACCATTTTTCTGTCCCTCTTTTGGATGCTCTCTAATATTTTAATATCTTTGTTATATGTTTAATAGTATAAATAAACAACACCCGTTTGTCAGTTGGGCTCAGTTTCAGAGACAAGTCCTGGGCAAATATAATTTTTTCATTGTCGTGGTTTGAAAGCAAAATGAGTGAGAGGCTCCAAGTCAGAAACACAATTTAATAAGAAGAAAGGTAAAAAGGTAAAAATAAAATAAAACAAATGCAATAACACAAAGGATCACTGACAGAGTCAGAATACAACCTGAGCAGGATGGTGGAAGCAGTCCAGATGAGGTGGTCTTCCTGAAGGAGTGATCCTGTAGAAAAGATCTGGTAGCTCTGCTCCTCTGGGAATCCAGTAGGTAAGAGCTGCTTGTACTGTCCCAAATCCCAGATTATATCCAGGTGAGAATGCTTGGCTCCTCCCCCTGGGTGGAGCATCTCCCAATGGGATGAGGAGTGTGAAGTGGATCCTTGATGGCCCATTAAACAGAGATAACTCCTGGAGGGAGTTACCTGTGAGTCATGGGCCAGGCATTGATGGGCCATGAGCAGAAGAGCCCAAAGGAAGGGGGCCTGGGAAGACACTGCCCCACATGGTCTAACAGTTCATGAAGGTGGTGATAGAATAAATACTTTGTGTACATCCTACACTACAGCCCAGGACATTAATATAAAACACAGCTATTAAGAAGGGATGAAAGAGGATGGTGAATGAGCTGACAGACCATTCAGATGAATTTCTTCAACTAAAACAACCATAGTTCATCCACCATGGTTTTCTCCTTCTACAAAGAACAAGAACCATGGAAACCTGTGCTTCCTGCATTCAGAACTGAGAGGGGACACCAGTGGCCTATGCTATCACTATCTAGCACTACCAGCATCAGTGTACTAGAAGGTTCAGCTGAGACCATTGTACAATTCATGATTTGGGAGCCATCTTCCTTGCACACATCTGGTAGGAAATGACACACTTGGGAAGAAGCAGCAGGCCTGCCTAAGAAGCACCTCTGAGGCAGAACAGCTGCAAGTTGGTCACCTGGCACTAAAACAATCAGCATATTTTTCTACAGGGCCTGGTGTGCTTAGCATATTTGAAATGTGCACATCACCTCAATCCATGAAACTGTCATTCACAGCCTTGATGTTACAATATTTAACACTTTTTGGACAGGAGTAAATTCTTTCTGCAGTACAGTTTGCACTCACCAGGATTTATGGTACGCAATGATTAATTACTGCAAAACAGGCAGTCCTCCAATTCACATCCCACAGTCCTGCTTCCCACCTGAACAAATCCATGTTGCTATTCTGGCTGTGTATGCTGAAATAATCAGATTCTGCACTCTGATGCCTAGGTCAACTGTTTCAGCAGGACACCTTGCACAAAAAAAAACCAAAAAAAAAAAAAAAAAAAAAAAAAAAAAAAAAAAAAAAAAAAAAAAAAAAAGAAACCAAAAAAAAAAAAAATTAAAAAAAAAAAAATTAAAAAAAAAAAAAACAAACAAACAAACAAATAAAACTCCTTACATTTCCAGCACAGAAATCCAAAATCCAGACTGACTATGGAAAGGGACCACAGCCCATTCTCACCCCCAAACTGTGCCTGAGAGCTGCTTGAGAGAGTTCACCCTCAGCAAAGCCATGCCAGGCAAACATGACCTATGGATGCCATGCAAACCTTGTGCACTCTCAATGCTACTGCATTAGAATAGGTGCAACATTTTACTGCTCCAGTAGACATTTGGTAAATTCTAGTCACTGGCTATCCATCCCTTCAGATGAAAATATAAAAACACATATACATATATTGCACACACACACTTTAGTGTGTACAGTTTAATCTCCCCTCCTCAGATAATTGAATACTTTAAAAGAGTCATAACATGTTTACCTCATTGCAAGTTTCCTAAAAGTGATAGTTGTACCAGGCAGAAGGGCTCATCACTTCTTAATGACATCACTTTCTTCACACTAGTGGCTGATTCCCACTGCACTTACGCTGCATACCTTCAGCTGATTTGAATGCCATTTTCAAGTTCCACAGATAATCAAGGAACTATAAATAGATAAATTCTTGGAAATTATATATTTCTTCTTGTATTACCTCTAGATTTTGGAAACATCCTAAATACACTGCTCTAGTGAAGATTGGTACATCCATGGCTTTTGGTACACCCATTGGTACATCCATTTGCAGTGAGCACTTCAAACAAGAAAACACGGAGCTATTGATAACAGTGTGGTTTGAGAGCAAGCCTGTACACCACCCATTTATAGTGTGGGCAAGATTGAGTTTATTCACACGTAACTTATATCAGACCAGAAATATATCATACCCCAAAATCTTTATCTACATTTATTTAAATTAATAACTGTACAGCAATTATCAAAGAAAACACAAAGTTTTATAATGAAGGAGGGAGGACATTTTTCAGTTTGTTGCAATAACACCAAGGCCAAAATTACACAGAGGACTTGGATCTCATCTGTTTTGGAGCATGACACAGCATGTGCAATGCAACTCCCTTTCCCAAAGGGTGCATTGGCATCCCTCTATATACCTGGCCCTGCTAAGTGTGAGACCTCAGCCACAGCATGGCTGAGTGGTTTCTCTTCCATTTCAAGACCCCACATATCAGAAGTAAATGAACAGCAGACTGCAGCTCTGTGTAACCTGTAAACCACTGAGATACACCTTGACCTCTGAATCAGCTGTGGGGGAAGCATGCAGTGAGTATCAACAGTACAAAACCCATGAGTTGATCAGCCTGAAGTAGAAAAACTGAATAATCTGGTAAAGAATGCAGGAGAGTCAGAAGATCTGCATACACACTCCAAAACTATGCTGATTCAGGCTGTGCTCATAAGGTATATAGAACCATCATCAATTCCCTCTAAGCAAAAAAATAAATATTGGTATCACACTAGTAAGAAACTGCCTACTGATAACCATAATTTCTAAGGAAGTCTTTCTGAGATACAGCCCTTGTGTAATTAATATAAATCTATGATGTTCCCTTCTGCTCAGAATTTAATGTTTAGTTTTAATTTAAATTTAATTTAACCTGCAATCTAAACTGGTTTTTAAATTGTTTTTTGACTTACAATTTTTTTTCTATCATCTTAATTCTGAGGAGATCTGGGCCCCTTAAATTTCTCATTTTGTGATACATCTGAGGATCTCCTTAATAAACCATTTTCTCAATATATTTTAAATGTTAAATGTTAATCAGATCTTCAATCTCATGAAATATACTACAGCATTTTAATCCTTGAAGACTCTCGTAATTCTTACTGAGACAGTAAATTTTACTTCCAAGCAGATTTAAGTAACACATTGTTGTCCTGTGTTCTGTTCTGCTGCCTTTGATTTAAATCTTCAGTGGAAAGAATATACAAGTTACAGGAATCCTAATTAAAGAAATTTCTCTCTTAACGTAGTCATTTGCTATTCTAATTAAAAAGAAAAAAATAGTTTTTATTACATAAGGGCAAGTGATTTAAGGCAGCAGTCCCTTTTTATCACAATACAAACCTGCAATTGCTGACAGAACTCTTGACCACTCTACAAAATTGTACTTCTAGTAAAGGTGCAAGAATTGAAGGCTGACATTTTTTAACCTTGAATCATTAGATGCTTTCTTTACTAGCATTTTACTTGACTACTTTTAATTCCACAAAGTTGATATATGATAGGGAAGTCTCAATAAATTTCACCCTGACTGGACAGAGGTGCTGTCAAGTCTTATCATCTTTAGAATGAAGGCAGAAGATCCTGGCACAATTCACTTCTAATTAAATTTTACTCTCCATTGAGCATTCTGCTGAAGTTCATAGCTGCTGGCCACAGAGGAGGCTGTGGTGCTACCCCTGATGTATCTGGCGGCTCTTCCACATTTCTGTGGCTATCTTTGTATCTTATCACCTCATCAAAGCACCAAGCTGCTTTCTTAACATCCTAAGAAAAAAGCAGACATGCTTTGTGTTGCTCCTGGATCTAGATAAATGGTGAACCTTTCTAAACCCAGGATTTAGTTGTTTTAAATTATGGATGATGACAGAAACCAAGAGAACAAGCACACGATATTAAAGATTTACACAGCTCCCCCAACTGCTATAAATAGATGTTCAAAAACTGTATTTTGTTGTACTTTTTAAAGCTGAAGAAATATACTTCCCGTTTAAAGAGGGCAACTGTAAGCATACTGCTTTTTAGATAGAACAGTTGTTATAAAACAAATAGCAATTTATGCAGGTTATGACAATATCACTTTTTCATATATGGAAGGAGGGGGCAATTAAATATTTACAAAATCTTCTTAATCAATAACCCGCAAACTTCTCTGCTCTGATACCTGTGGTACTAAATAAGAAGGTGTTTGTGACTCTTATGTTGTTATTAATGTTCTCACCATTACAATATCTTCTGCACACCTGTTTTAACTCCATATTTAGGCTATACTTTCTTCAGGCAGAAGAAGTCAAATTTACAAAGTTTGTGCAGAACCTTTCACAAAGTGACACCAGATTCTCACGGTAATTACATGTGACAAGTCACTACGAAGAACTGTTCCCCACAAGAAGTAAGCTGATGTGATCCTTACACACGAACACAGAGGAGCATCTGCAGCAGTAAGTCACAGCTTGTAGGTCACGATGAGATTGAAATGACTCTGGAGATCATCAGGATCAGCTAGAGCAGGTTAATAAGGACAGTGTCCAGTCAAGTTTTGAATACCTTCACTGATGGGGACTCCACAACCTTCCTGGGCAGCCTGTTACAGTGTCTGACCAAAAGCACTCTAAAAAACTTATTCCTTTAAGCTTAAATGATATTTGTTTTACTTCACTTTGTGTGCATCATCTCTTGTCCTGACACTGGACAGATTCCTCACTAGTCTGTGCTTGCATCAGACTTTACCATGAGAGAAATGGAAAACCAAATCCGATGTAATTGCTTACCAGCTGCTGACTGAGGCCAGACACAGATCCTCCAGAGACTATGGGTTTATGAAAGTGAATCACACTAGCAAAGACCAAGGAAAAGAAGGTATTTGCATGTCTTTTGTCACAAGGTCCTCTGATCAATTCAGCAGCTGTGCCACACTTTCTGGGGTTTTCCTTGTGCTGCTATGCCTGCAGAAATCCTCTTGGTTTCCCTTCATGTCCCTTGCCAGATTAAGTTGACTTTCCTAAGTCCATCCCTGCATACTTTGAAAAAATTCTGTTTATCCTGGGGCACTTGTCCCTGCCTGCACCTCTTGTGCACCCTCTTTTTATACTCCAGTTTTGCCAGGAGCTCCTTGTTCATCACAGGAGGTCCAGCCACCTTTGCATGACCTCCTACTAAATATGATCAGCAAGTCTTGAACTTGGAGGAGGTGATCATTGAATATTAACTGACTCTCTGATCTTCCTTTCTTCTCCTCTCCTCTCTAGGGCAGTAACCCATGATAGTCTTCCAAGAAATTCTGTGAACAGTCCAAAATCTGTTCTTCTGAGGCCTAAGGTTGTGATCCTGTAATTTCCCTGGCTCTCTCAGAATCCCAAACTTCACCATTCCATGGTCACTGCAGTCAAATCTGCCCCCAGCCTTCACATCCCAACCAGTTCTTCCTTGTCTGTAAACACAGAAATCTTTTGAGATAAAAGCACAGCAAATAAGCAAATTAATCTCCTTCAGAAGGAGACAATAGCTCCAGGCTGAGTCTGAAGAGATTCATATTCTGTGTAATCTGACACAGAGAAGCTATAATATAATATACATGTAGGTATAATCCTGGCTTGGATTCTGGTATAAGGATAAATTGCTTTTTCCAACACAAAAGTATTACAGGATAGTGTTTACTGAAATATGAACCATAGTGCTCTGGCATGCCTTCTGGACTTGATAACCCTGTAACACTGCTAAGTAACTAAGAAATTGCTAAGAAATCATCTAGGAGAAAAGTACTCATCCAATTTTTTTTCTCCTCATTTGAATTTGAGTAGTTTGTCCAAGGTTTTAGGCAAGGCGATAGAAAAAAACCTCAAAATCTAATTCCAGGGTCTATTCCCATGTCTGGACAATGGAATAATCAATAATACAGAAGCAGATTTTAGACCAAAATTAAGTTTAGTGTTTTGAGAAACATCTACAATCTGAACTTGACATAATATTTTTGTTAATGGAAAAGTGTTTCACTATAACATCACTTTCAAACAACTAAGGTAATTTTTCCCTTTTTCTTAGCAGAAATTTTAAAGTAATTAGTCTTCAAAACCTAATTAGTTCTGACATTGTAAAAGATTATTCATTGTAAGCAAAAGAAAACATTTCCCACGGATAAAACTAAAAATACCTTTAAGAGAGAGATTTTATCAGCTGATGTTGAAAACATGATCATTTTGGTATAAGGGTAAAGAAACATATAGGGATTAATTATATGTTCCCAAGATCACCGTGATCAGCTTGTTCAACAGAAGCAAACAGTGGCCTCACTGGGCAGCTTCTCCTCTGTTGATGGTGGTTCTATATATTATTACAAATGAAGATTCTCAGAAGAGAAGTACACATGGTAATAGGCTTGTATATTTTCCTATGAGAAAGGCAAAAGGGGAGACTGGCAAAGTGTTGGCAAAGATTGTTTACGATGGTTTAGACTTTTAATCTATCAAAATATAAAGGGTATATTGGTAAAAAACACTGGAAAGTTTCCAAGTCTGTAAATCTTACCTACTACCTTGTTCTTATTGTTATCATGCCCATTTTGTGCCTTTCTTCACATGTTTTATACCAAGAAATTAGACACAGACCTTTTCTTAAGACCCTGAAGAAGCTGAGTGGGATCTTGAGTCTAGGCACATCAGAGAAAATAACGTAGTATTTCACCATTTTGGTTACAAGAAGGGAAAGAGAGAACCTCAGCTCAGTTGCTCTTTGGCACTTTCAAAGAAATTTGCAGAAAGAAGAATCTTATGCAAGAAGACAAATACCTTAAGTGACTATAAAACCCTAGATAACTTTGATGATTGAGAAATCAAAGCTGACAAAATTCTCTTCTAGGTTTCTACAGTTGTCTCAACAAAATTTTTGACTCACCCCTTCATAGTGATGTAGAACACGAAGCAGCATAATGTAATGTAGCACACCTATAAGGATGGAGAAGCTCATATTTTAAAACAATTCCAGGTGCTTGGATAAGACAATCTGTCTAGAAGTAGCTGCTATTATTATTGTCAGTATTACTATTAATATTTTGATGGTTATCCAAATCAGTTAGTTTGTAAAAAACAAAAAATTAACCTTGTTTTTTAGATCATAACCGAAGGATAAAAAAGAAGGCCAAGACAGATAAGAAAAGTCAGATGACCAGAATGTTGGTACATTCACATGCTTTAGTCAGTAAAAACCTCTGATCACATTCATTCACCTGTTTTCCCTGTACTTAGTGACATTTCCGTTAAGTAGGAGAAGACGTGAGTACTGAGGAAAGACCTGGATAAAATGGCTTTTCTACTCAAGTCAATTCTAGGAATATTTTAAAATGTTTTGCACTAGGTGCCTTTACTCCTCACCTCTGGTACAGACACATTTTTCTGTGGCTGTCTTCTGACTTTTGCCATTAAAGCACATCATTAATCACCATTAAAAGTCTGCAACTTACCTAATGCAAGAGAGCTGAGGCCTTGGGCATGACATAAGTATCAATCAACAAGATGCTTTTACATCATAAGATTGACACTGTTCAGTTTTCAAATCTTATGAAGAAGCCTCTGATTTTGGAATTAAAAGACTTTATTCATCTTATGAATGCACAAGATCAAGGGAATACAGTTTCTATTTACAAGTAAACAGGTATCTGCAGCATAAAACATGTAGCATTGGTCACAGGAAAAAGCGAACTAACACACAGCAGATGAAAAGCTTTCTTGGTGGAAAATAACTTCTCATTTGTTTTTCACACTGGTGATATGTCACTACAGGCCAATAAAAACGGGCTTTTGCCCCATAGTTTCCTACTTCCTGTTTCCAAGTGCTTGAAATGAAAGTACTGTATTCTGCATGGATAGGTAACTAATTCAAACAAACAAACAAACAAGGAAAAACAAACATAAAAACTCCAAACCAACAAACAAACAGAAGAATCCAGAAAACAAACAAATAAACCCAACAGAAGAAGCACTCCACAACCAGCTTTTTTCTGCTTTAAATCTTCCCAGAGGTTGAATATTCCTAATTTCCATTGATGTCAATGGTACTCAAAGGGAATTCAATTTTTGCAACCAAGCAATCCATGACAAAATGTCAACAGCATCTCTGACACTACATGTTCAAAGGGACTGACTCCAGAAAGATCATTAATGCTGACATGCAGAGGCACCAATTGGCTTGTGGACCTCCAAATGTTCATTTTAGCTGCATCAATCATCATGTGATGAAGTCCTTTTGCAGGAAATGTTTCTGGAAGTCAGATTTCCCAACTAATTATTCAAGACATCAGACACAAAATTGGCCAGGTTTAGAATTAAGCCACAGAGCTGATGGTCTTATCTTAAAGTGGTCAGAAATGTACATTCATCACATACCATCTACTGTTCAAAATTTTTGTCAAAAGCTAGACACTTCCCAGAGAAAATGGCATTAGTCCAAAGACCTCTCACTAAGCAGACACCAAGGGAGAATGCACAAAAAAAAAATGATATGATGACTATTTAAGATCAATAATTGAGGAGAAGATTCTCTCGTCTGAAAAACATTTGTATGATTAGAAAAATCTATCTTCATTCTCCAAATACAGCCTTTTTTAAATGTCATTAGAAAGCTGAGATGGATTCTTCAACCCCAAAACAACCTAGGAATTCAATACATTGGTGTTGTATTTTCATTCAGGACAGGGTTAATTTTTTACAGGTATTAACTGCAGAACTACAGGTTTGGTCTGTCTTTGGCTCAATGATTGTGTGATTTGCACAAAGTGAACCCCAGTAGGCAAACATGGAAGAAGAGCAGCTAGGATGACATGCAGGGTTTGTGTGTCTTACCTGGCAGTAGGAGACCTAGCTTTAGATACAGTCAATGCTGCTTCAAATCCATTTTGTGGAAGTACTGCTTAAATCATCAAGGGCTTCTGACTTTACAAGAAGAAAAAGGAAGTTTCTCAAAGAGGCTAGATAAAACAAACACACCAACTCACACATAGCTAAAGCTGCTGTATGCAGAGCAGGCTCTAGTTTTAACATGAACTACCTGGTCAGGATGACAACTTTGTGAAAATCTGCAGTTTACCTTTGCTTGTTAACTTATTACACTACAACATTTCCCATTAGGCCTAGGAGAACAGGAAGTAACACGATTTTTTTTCCCTACTAAAGATCAAGTCTTTTGGAGGGACGACCTCTTAAAAACTTAGGGCAAATGTGGGTGGTTTTGACTGCCTACATTTCTTGCACATTAAACTGTCTTGCTAAATGCAGTATTTCTTCTTAATAGTCTTAGTAGATTGTTTAAAACAAGTTTACTTTCTTCACTATCATTTGGAGTATTCAGACTATGTACTGAAGAGTACTATTTTTGGAATCTTTTGTTATTGCAGATTGTTGATTTTATAAAGAAATTGTCACATTTGAAACCATAAACCAGTGTAGAGTTTTGTTTGTCTCTGTTACTATATATAACTTAGCTCTCCAGAGATAAAATAGAGATTCATTTAGATGCTGCATGCTTTTATCCATTCTCATGTTCCTGAAAGATTTCTCATTTACTACAAAGAAAACATGGCTAATTGTTAATTAGAAAGTGCATATGAATGTGATAAGATTTAATTAACTCAAACAAATACAATTCAAACCTTTAATAAAAAGGTTTCGTTTCTCTCTTCTTTCTTTTGATTTTTCTCCATAGGAAAGAAAAGTTCTAAGTTTGCAAAAGTCCTATTTAATGCCCCTCTTACCCTGCACAATTTGACCCCTTTTAATAAACTCCTTCAAAACAGACAAAAAGAAAAAGTAAAGAGAATCTCACAATGTTTAAAGATCTATGAAGTCTGTACTTCAAACTTTGCTGCAAAACCTTAATTGAAAGAGTTCTTCATCAGAAAAATGCCCTTTCAATAAAAGTGCCTGTTTTGGCCTTGATAGAGTTAATGTTCTTCACATTGGCTACTATAGGTCTGCATTCTGGAGTTGTGTCCAAAACCAGCAGTGGTGACACAGGGGTGGTTTCACTATTGCTGAGCAGAGCTCACACAGAGCCAAGGCCTTTTGAGCTCCTCACCCACCCCAGCAGCAAGGGGCTGGGGGTGCACAAGGAGCTGGGAAGGGATGCAGCCAAAACAACTGCCCCCAGCTGACCCAAGGGCTGTTCTAGATCATAAGGTGCCATGCTCAGCAGAGAAACTGCATGGGAGAATGAAGAGGGGGTTGTTCAAAGTGATGGCATCTACCTTCCTCGGTCTCTGTTATGAACTAGGGAGCCCTGCTGTCCTGGAGATGGCAGAACATTTGTCTGCTTCTCCAGGGGAAGTGGCAAATTAATTCCTTGCCTTGGTCTGATTGCTTGCATAGCTTTAGGTTTTCCCTATTTAACTGTCTTTATCTCAATCTATGAGTTTTCCCACTTTTGCCCTTCCAATTCTTTCCCCCATCCCACCAGGAAAGAATGAACAAGTGATTGTGTGGGGATGAGTTGTTGGCTGAGGTTAAACCACACAAACAAGAGAAGCATGTAACAAGAAAAGCAAGTCAATATTTATGAAAAAAATAAAACTTGGTACCAAGAAAAAGCTGGAATTTTACTTTTCATATAAAATGTTCTTTTTCAAATTGATTTTTCTTCATATTAGCTTTGTTATGTACATTATGTTCTGACTCAGCAACAGTCATATTGCACTGAATCTGTCAGGTCGAGTTGGCATCACTTATAGTCTCTGTTCCTATTGACTTCTTATATTCAGGAATATGAAGGACCAGGATGGAAGATAAAGCAGAGTAGATAATAGGATCCTACTATTTGGGACTTAAAGCTGCATTTCTGGTAAATTTAGTTTTAATGTGTAGATACAACCTAGCTACTAGAATCAAAAATTAAGAAAAAATGCCTAACAAAATAAGGGCTCAACATTTACATTTATAATTCAGTGTACATTTTTGCTTCAATAAACTTTTATGAAATCTGAAATGCAGAAAAAAGTATATTAATTTTCTATAAAAATGAAAGTGTATGAAATATTTCAGATTGATAAATGCAATGAAAATTCTCTCTGTCTCACAATTTTCATATAAAAATGACCAAATCTTCTTGGCAAACCTCAAATGATACTCTGGGAGAAGGCACATACTTTCTCTGCAGCAGAGCTCCTGGAAAATAATTACATTGGAAAGATTTACTAGAAAGTCTCTTAAGCTCTTCCACGTTCCTTTGCCATGGAAAGTTCTGTTGGCAAAACTTACATTGTATCAGATTTTCTTCTATCTAGTACTTCATAATTACATAGTTAGACTTTCAGCTAAAACTTGAAAATATTGTGCTCACAATGTGATTGGATAGGTGCTGCAACCCGAATATATCAAGTGGCTGTGTATGTCATCATCTATATATCTATTTTAATTAAGCTTGTTGCAATAATTTTCAAAATTAATGCAATTTTCAAAATTCAATGCAACTTCAAATTTCAATGCAATTTTCAAAATAAATGTAAAAAAGCAGTCCCACGAGGGTGTGTGCTGTTTTACAGTGCATGCTGGGGAAGGAAAACAAGTGTATATTTTCAAACACCCTTTAAGAAAAGCATCAATCCTAGAAGCAGTTCTGAGGATATGTAAAAAATGTGCCCAGAGAAACAAAATTTTTTCAGGTCAACTCCAACGACAGGAAAAAAACTCATTCATGTACGAAAACCAATAAATATCAGGCAGAAAAGAAAGAGTAACACAAGGTAAAATTTGGATTGGACTTTCACCATTTTCTATAGAGGGGAGGAGGCATAAAAACCCCAATATTATGCCCTGCCAACTCTACTAAATGTCCGTATTCAGATTGTTTTTTTGAAAATTAAACTAGATATTACTTGCAGGTTTGATGACAGAAACCAGCTCTGGTAACACAAGTCAGCAGAAGAGCACCCAGTTGCTTTTGGATATGCACTATCGCATAGCCTCACCATCCTACAGGTACAGAAAATAAGACAGGAAGATGAGTCCTCTACAGAGCTCATCATCCTCTTTGAGGTCCTCATCATTGCCTTCAGAGTGAGAGACTGTCCTTTCCATCTTTTCCTGAAATACTTTACATTTGTAATTTTAGTCCTACTGTGATTTCTATTGTGCTCATGTCAGAATATCAGCTGCAAAATTGGGAAGAATGGTAAAGCATCCAGTGAAACTCTCTTCTTCTCATACTCTCTTAAAAAAAAATCTTGCAAGCCTTCATAAATTATACTACAACCCAGAATTTAACTGCATGGAGAAGTATATTCCCAACTCAACATTTTTCATGTCTAGAAAAGCTGTGCTGCATTGATACCCTAATAAGTAGTGTGACTTTGAACACCATAATACACAACATCTGTGTCCACTCCCAATGTGACCAATGAGAACTAATTTTCCACAGCAGGATAAGTTATCATCTTCAAGGATGAAAGCATCTGTCTCCATGATGTATAAACATGTCTTGCCCTTTGGCCTAAGAGAGGATTCATCTAAGCAAGGGAGCAGAAAAAGGGGCATTAGAGCAAAGTTACCCCTTGAGGGAAACCAGCTGTTAGCTATTTATCTTCCTGTGGCCAAGGGGCCTTTATCCAAGATACAGCTGTTCCCTCCTTTCCTCCTTATTAGCTACACCTGTCTCAAGAAGATGAGTGTGATTGTTAAATGCTTTTCTCAGTATTTAAAGTTTTAGACCTAATCCTGCTACTCCCTTGTTCTCACTGGTGGTAGTTTAAAGATGCTATCAGTTTATCTTTGTGATAAAAAGAGACAGGTTTATTTTTATTTTCATAGAGACAAACGAATAAACTATCTCTTGTTTTTTAGGGTACTACAAATCCAGGCAAGATACCTATTTTCTTTCAACCAACCATGAATTCTTAATGCAGCTGTAACATTATACGACCTCAAAATTTTTAATCGGACTGAAATTTCCCAAAGGAAACATGTACTCCTAAGCATATGTCATATGCTTCTTTCTCTGTACATAAAACTCATACAAACATTTCGTGGCAAATTACACTAACTACAATGACAGTTTTCTCTTCAGCTGACAGCATTGGGTTCTGGAAGCCCAAAGCCACACAAGAGTATGTTTTCCACTCACCCATATGAAACTGTATACTGGATATGTAAAATCTTCACATTTCCTTCCTGTCCTACCCTTCCTAAGTCCACACTCCTCTGCTCTGCATGCTCATATAACTCAAGATTATTTACAGAAGCAGTGGAGAGCACCACACCAAAAGTGAAGTGCCTTTTCAGGTGCTGTACAAACACGCAGGAAAATATTACAAACTATACAGAATAAACTTTGGACCAAATAACAGGCAGAAGTGGGAATAGATCACAGGTGTCGATTCTCACTCAGTGCCCTTTTTGCTCATAAATTATTGATTCACAGTTGTTGTAACATTTATCTGAGGCCACCAAAACATGTCTGGAAATGTTTGCCTGGCAGATTCAGCTTCTCAATGGCACAACACACACTGATCCCTTTTGCTGAGGTTTGGACTTTGCCTTCTCACTTGACCAGCATCCACACAGCATCTGAAGTTCCATCCAACAGACATAAATATTGTTGAGTCCATTGAGAGTAAGCACCAAGGCAGTCAGAATCCATTCAATCTGAAAGCTTCATTCAGCTTAAGAAGCAGATGAGTAAAAGCAGTTCCTGCTGACAGCCAAGGCCTCTATTGGTGCATGCCAGACACCTGCATGTCCATCCTATTCACAGGGGGGCTTTCTGTAGCCATGGGCACCCCAAGGCAATGCAGACTACATGAGCTTGGCCTTGCACGGTGTCCTCGTATGTTTCAGTGGGAGCACAGACTATCTTCTTCCATTTGCTCTCATAACAGCAGCAGTGCCAATCCAGGACATTTTCCCTCCTGACACCATTATTTGCTGACTGGGACTCCATCCTGCTAGAAATCCTGAAATCTGTAAAACATTCCCTGTCTCTCATTAAATCCATCAACAGTTGATTTCTTTTCCACTCAGGAAAGGCTAGGGATGATAATTGCAAATCATTCAGTAGATAAGCAGGCTAAATAAAGTAGTGTCTGGTAATTTATCTAGCCCACTTCTTGGAATTAAAAGGGCTTTCTTGAAGATTGAGAATAAATTAATCATGAATCTATAAACCAAAAAACACTGGTAAACTCAAAGAGAATAATGAGTACATGACAGGAAGCAGAGCATATCGTATGCAAGGATGTATTTTCTCATTAAGCATTACACATAAATATGCAACCTTCTATTCTGAAGGACGTGAAGGATAGGCTCTAGATGGAAAACACTAAAAAGGAACAAACAAAACATTTGTTCTTATTCAACCACCTACATTCTTTCTTATAAAAATAGATGCATGCAGACAGACAGAGAAGCAAACCAAAAACGGGGGCATGGGTATATGCACAATATATTCACAGAGATTTAAAAAAAGAGATGTTTGGCCATTTGGGAGATGAAGGTTGTTTGGATTTCTTCATTTGATTGGGAAAGGATTTCAGCTGCAATTCAATTATTTAATACAATTTACATTCATTTTTTTTTTCTCCAAGATCAGAAAGGGGAAGGAAGAGAAATTACCCTGTTCTTCCCTCTAATGCCTGTTCTCCCCATGGTCACCTGCATGCAGTGCAACAAGGTTCCCGAGGCTGCCTGTGTTCCTTGGCCACACACTAATACAACTTCTGCAGGTTTTATTATAAACTCTGTGGGTTCTTTCTGGTTATCAGCTGCATATTGATTCTTAGTATTGGCCCTGCTGCAGGAGGACTTCTAAATTATATAATCAGGAAGAGTGCCTTCTATGCTGAATTCCTATTTATTCTCAAACAAACCCTGCACTGCTTTCTAATGTATTAATTGTGGAGGGCTGTGTGGTTGGCTACCTGTAATCTAAAGGTGGTTGCATTTCAGAATCTGATGTAAGATTGAGTGCCAATCAGTCAATGAGGTCAGTGCCTCATAGGTTGCAGAAGGTGGTCACGAAATCATTTGCTATTCTATCTTTGTCTTTCTTGTACAAAGGAAAATTACTCTGTGCTGTAGCAAAAAAAACCCAAAACAAAACAATATTACCTCTTTTCAAAGAGCTAGGCAGCTTCTGGAAAATAAAATGTCCCTATTATGTACCTCATTTAATAGTATATGGTATTTTTTTCTTGTTGTTGCTAATGTAAATGAAAAGCTTTATAGTGTCTGGTTTCCCAGAGTAACCATCTCTTGGAGTCCTAGTGACCAACACATATTGTTTCAATACACCTTTCCACCTTAATTTTCTCTAGGTTGCTTTAACATAAAAAGCATCTTTTTAAAATAGAAATTGTAATTGTCATGGTAAACTTAAAACCAGCTTCTTTTTTTCTGTCTTTTCCATAAGTTTTGAAGCATAGGAAACCAGTATGTTTCCTCAATTTTCTCTATTTTTTTGACTTCCTGATAGAGCGACCTGTAGCCTCCAGCACATCTGCATTTGATATTTTTAAAAAGCACTACACGAAAATTATAGAGAACCAACATCACAGTGAACATACACCTTCTTTGTTTCTTACATATTCCTTCCTCTTTCCTGTACGTCCACCAATGACCATGCACAATTGGCATCCTTATGCTCCTCTAATGCACTTGCATTTAAATCTCTATTTTATTTAAGCAATTCTTTAATATTGTATAAGCTATTTTACTAATCTCTCTGCCTTTTTCTCTCTCTAGTTCTTGATCCTTGGTATGCCAGATCACATCTTAACCCTCTTCTAGGATTTAAGCCACTCCCTGTTAACCTTCTGGAAGCCAGATTTATTCCAAAATGACCAAGTAAGAATCAGAATATTATTCCCTGTTAACCAAAGGCCATTCAGCACTATGTAGAAAAGGAAAGGGGAAAAAAAAGACAAAGCTGTGGTCTCTGAGCTCTTTTAACTGAGTAAGTGCTGACTGCACTCATTGAATCAACAAGGCTGTATTAAAAGCCATGGAAGTGCTGTGAAGAAGTTGAAAAATAATCCTAGAACTATCTTTTCAAGTAACATGATTGAGAGTTTTCTTTCAATCTCATAGAACCAGTCATGTTCTGAAATCAATAGGGACTGTTTTCCAGCTCATGGATGTTTGTCTTTTTTGTTTATTTATGATCAAATTGGCATTTTTTTCATTTTAAGTGTACATTTCATCTTTCATAAGTCTGTTGCACCACAGAGAAACTGACAATTTACAAGAACAATCAGACAATCTAAAATTTTCTACCATTGCTTTGAACCAGTAAAAACAACAATTTAACTAATTGCAGTAGAGAAATAGCTTTCCAGTGATCATTGATAAGGAAAAGCTAAGAGCATTCACTCCTAAAATGCGTTTTCACAACCACCAAAGAAAAAGAGTGGTCATTAAAACTACCAGTGACACTCAGGTTCAACACAACTTGTTACAGAGCAGAAACAATTTTAAAATGCAAAGCAGAAATATCCTGAGTGAAATCCGCCTTGAAATGTTGTAAGGAAACTACTGTCATCTGCACTGGACAACTCAGTTTTGTTAAAAGGCTAAGAAAATTGATTGAAAGGCTAAGAGGATTGGGGTTGTTTAGCCTGGAGAAGAGAAAGGTTCAGCATAACCTAATTATAGCCTTCCAGTACCTGAAGGCAGCCTGCATGAAAGATGGAGAGACTATTTTCAAGAGCATGAAGTGACAGAATGAGGGGAAATGGCTTCAGATTGAAAGACAGTAGGTTCATATTAGATAGGATAAAATTCTTTACTTTGAAGATAGTGAAGCACCAGAACAGGTTGCAAAAATTGTGGATGGCCCATCCTGGGAGGCGTTCAAGGCTAGTTTGGACGGAGCTTTGAGAAACCTGATCTAGTGTCTCTTCCCATGGCACAGGAGTTTGAACTAGTTGGTCTTTAAATCTCTTCTAACCCAGGGCATACTGTAATTCTGTGATTTTTTTTTCCCTTTTATCCAGAGTCAATTGGGTCAAACAAAATCAGGGTCATGGATAAGGAATCCCAAAGTTATCAGTTTTCTGGGTTTTTTTGTTGGGTTTTTTCCCTCTTTTTGCATAGATATGTGTTACAAGCATATAGCTAGATCTCTAATAAACAAATTTACTATGAATAAGCAAATATGAAAGTGCAAATTCTACAAATTCAAGTTGCTTCTAATGTTCTATGTTTCTTTGTTTTAGAAAAATAACAGAAAGAGCCAAAGAACCCATCAAAATTACAAATCTTATTTTAACTTGCACTTATCACTCCTGAGCTCAGTAGACACACTTCACTTATCATGTCCCTTGGAAATTAGTCATGATATGCAAGTCTGGAGAAGCAAACTCTTGTATAAAGGATGTTTCAAGTGCATCAATGGCAGTGAGGGCAGGAATAAAAAAGATGGCAGATGAAGAACATGGAGGTGACATAAGGACATGAATCTAGGCCACCTTGGAAAGTCCTTAATGCCCTTTACAGAAGGATGGCTATCCCAAAAACTGCTTCTCTGATAATTACTGTACCAAAGGAACTGCATGACATCTTGTTCACCTTGCACTCTTCCGTGTCAATGCAGCTGAGTGGCCAGAAGAACTGAGAGGTTCTTTCCAGCACAGGCTGGATATTTTTTCCCAGTACCTGGAAAATTTTGGTTTGATTATAGTTTAAAAACCCTTACAAGCTGATACTTTGGTTAACTACGTATATTTATTTTTACACTTCTCATTGTTATACACAGCAGAAAATTTAAAAGATCATGTTGCTCATGTTTGATTTAATTAGTACTTGGGGAACTGGGTCTGGCAGGTTACATGGCTGCTTGCAGGGTGGAAATTCTCAATTAGCAATATGCAAGTGAATGTACAAAAGCCATGTTTCCTCATTTTCACCTTTTACCCTTTGCTCAGTTTCAGGGGATAAAGCAGGCCAGTTATAATTTTTGTCAGAACAGGATTAATAGCTTGAGTTCACATATCCAACATAGGGTTGCTTTTGTAATCTCACAGAACAACAGTAAGTACAAACCACTTAGATGCTGTGATTTACAGCAGTTCATATGTTTTAAGTATTTGTAAAGTTGGGGGCTTTCTAATGTATCATTGCATCTCAACATTTTAGAAGATTCATTCTTCAAGAGTCATCATTCATAACCAAGACAAGGGGTTGTCTTTGAAATCAAAATTTGTCTTTCAACTCTGCAAAACTAGAGTACACGTCTGTTCTAGTAGTCTTGCAAGTCATAGAGAGATTATTCTTTAGTCCATTTCTATTTGTATTTTTTTCCTGTATAATACTTTTATAGCATCCCTTTAATATTGGTAGGAAACCCAAAGAGAGTCGTGGCTGGCTTCTATGTTACCATTGATAAAACTCTGCTGGATTTAATGATTGCTGCACGGGCATCAGGAAGTGATGTGTGCATCCTGTGTAAAATAATATATTTAGCAATAAATATGGGAAAGCTGAGCAGTAAGCAGCTTCTCAATATTTCTCTGAAAAACAAGATTCTGTTGGGGAAACCATACTGATTTTGCTGTTTTGTGTTTTTTTTTAGTCTGGTGTTTATTATTGCACTGTCCTTTTCTATGATCTTGTTGCTAGGGTCGTTCACAGTACAAACATTATTTCCACTTAAATGATACAAAGCTTTTGAGTATATTGGAAGGGAGGAGAGAAGATTCTTTTCTTTTCTCTATAAACATAGAAGCTAGCTCAGCAATGGAAGACATGAGATTGCAACTGATTAATTTCTGTACTATGAAAATAGCAGGACTATTTAAAAAAACTCATAAAATTGTGGTCAAATATTATTTTTATGCAGGTGGTATTTCAACAAAGCCCATTTTTGTGCATCTTGGTAGGTAATTGTTATCCAAGAATATTGGAACTATAAAATTAATTGGAAAAAGAGGAAAAAAAAGATAAGAAAAAATATTATCCTTGCCTGAGTGACTAGAAAGTGATGACTTCTTTTTTTACCAAAAAAAATGTTTTTCTTTGATGAGCAATAAGAAAAGAAGCTGATGACAAATGTTTTTCTTCTCTGATTCATTTTTCAAATAAGTTTCTCAAAGAAGTTTCCTGCTGTTTCAAAATAATGCAGAACAGCACACTAAATGATTACTAATAAAAATGTATTATCTGTTTCTGCAACTACAGCAGTTAGTTGCTTGACTGTAAAGAAACATTACAAAGAAACATGGTTAGATTACTGCAAAGGTTCAAAACAAACCAAAGTTTTAATACTTACAGCCTGCACAATCTGCAGGTTTCATATGTCTCATATATTTCATATGTACATTAAAAGAAAGAGATCTAAAGTTAGGAAAAATTAGGAGAAGATGAAAATGAAAAAGCTATATCAATACCTTTCTGCATCATAATAATAATAATTGCAAAATTTTGGTTCTCTTAGAATTTGGCACAAGCATTTGATTTACCTTCAGGCTTATTCTCAGTTTTTCATTTAACAGCATACATTACACCCATTTCAATTAGATTATATTTTTCAGAGGAGGAAAATAAAATAGCTGTTATTCACATCTGTGATTACATGCCACAGTCAGGAGTCACCTGAGAGACATAACCAAAGAAGACATTTGTCTGCATCTGTCCATATACTAAATATTTCCTCAGAATGAAATAAATACTGTCAGAGAGTATAACCAAAACAGCAAATGGAGCAGCCTGCAGGAAAAAAAAGATCAGACTCAAGTGTTTTTTAAAATTGGATGTTTGAGGTTAAGCACTGAAGAAATACCCATTTAGGCTGTGGGAAATGAGTTCTTTAGGTTACAGATGACTGAGTGCTCATAGACCAGCAGCCCAGCTATCAAGCAAGTTTTACAGATGCAGGATTGACCTGAGGCCAGAACACTCAAAATCCCTGAGCCCTGAAGTCGGGCAAGGTTAAACACTGAATTAGGAGCACTGTTTTGTTCTTTGCATCACATTCCTGGCCTGTCAGCCTGGGCTATTCATTATAGATAAAGACAATACCTCCACATATTCTTCACATTTCTGAAATTTTACTGGAATATCTCTGCTGGTGCCTCTGTTTTGCTTCTCCCAAACTTCAACCATGACCTGACAGCTTTCTTGGAGCTTCACTTTTCTTCTGCAAACCAAATGACAGAATCACAGAATAGTTAAGGTTGGAATGGACCACTGGAGGCCATCTAGTCCCTGCTCAAGAAGGGTTTCTTAGAGCACATTACTCAGGATTGTTTCCAGTCAGCTTTTGAGTATTTGCAGGTAAGAAGACCCATAACTTCTCTGGGCAACCTGTTCCTGTCATCCTCAAGTTATTTCTCAGGTTCAGGTGGAACATCCTGTGCATCAGTTTCTGCCCATTGCCTCTTGTCCTATTGCTCAGCCAAGAGCTTGCCTCCATCCTCTTGACAAAGGCAGCTGGATAGGTCCTAATTGCCTTATTCTTCACAAAAAAATACTGTTTCAGTCTCAGTAGTTAGAAAATATCTTTCCAAACTTCACAGAGCAGGGGTATTTTTTACAACCTGCTTGTTAGATAGCATTTGATTTTTATTTACGAGTGGACGCATTTTTGTGTCAAGTCATGCAAAGTTCTTCATATTTGAATTTCATTTTCTGCCACTTTCCTGTAATGATTTTGGAATCTCATAAAATTTTACAGGAGTTGTCATTTTTCTGATAGAGCATAAAAATCTCAGCATGATATAACAAGGACATATCTTTGCTTTTAGACTAAAATAAGTATTCAGAATTGGTATTTGTCTTCCTCACTGCTGTCTAATTACTTTGATTAGGTCTAGAGTGTGGCTTCACTGTTCATTATAAAATGTGATCTGTTTTTATAACACAGATGTCTTCCTGATCCTTTTCTTTCAAAACTAAATTCCATACATTTAGCACCCAACTGACAGCCTCTAACAGCTTTCAGTGAATAATTTTTCATCAACAGTCTCATTGATCTGTGTGAATACATGCTGACCAAAGTGGATTCTTACATACTAATGATTTAATAAAGTGATTAATTGCTTAAGTAACAAGGGGGCACATTCAGATATCCTAAATGTGATGCTACAGTCCTCAGTACCTCCACTGTCTTAGCTCTTTGATGGAAAAATACTCAACCCATGTATTTGTCTCAGAATATACCTTTGATATTTTAAATGGCTCCAAAATGCATCCATCCCTGCATTAATGTAAGAGGGATGTGGGAGTGGACAAAGCAATCCAACCTAAACAGGGAACACTTTTTCCTCCCAGTTGCTCATAGGACAGATAGCCCTGAAGCCAAAAAGAAGCAAAGATGTTTTGAGCTATCATCAGCCTTCAGAGCTTCTTCAGTTCCAGAAGGAAAACACAAACAAAAGAACAATTCTCCAGGTTCCATGGAGCAGAAAGTTTGGATGGACTCTCAGCATGTGTGACACATCCTCAGACTGTACTGACAGGTCTGATGGTGTTGTACTGCAGCCGCTATCTTACCATGTAAAGCAACTGCTTCTTGAGACAGCTGGAATACCCTCCAGAAAAGCAGCTGATTGCTCTGAGAAAAGACGTGCCAAGTGCTGTCCTTACAACAGGCTGGGAATTTGAGCTACTAGAGAACAGCCTGTACAGAGACTTTATGAAATCTCTGTTCCTCACTGGTGGATCAAAGTATTATCAGTTGACGCCTGTGGCCTCACGCCTTGAAACAGAACTGTTTACAGACATATGCATCTTCATAAATGAATAACCAGCAAATCATGTCCCTGTGTTCATTTTCCAGATGTTTTTAGAGGAGATTTTCTCAAGGAGAGTTGTAGTTGTACTTAGAATTTATGCTGGAGCTTATATGAGGCCCGTCATGGGCAAAAAACAACAGCTACACTTCATTTTCATCCATTTCAGTGACTAGCCCATAAGTGGGCAGCCCAACCCATTACTTCACAGCACCTCCCTGCTGATTTAATCTTCCTGCAACTTGATCTTCCCAGGGCTTTCTCTCTGTACTAAGGTTTTGGCCCAGCACTATAACACACCATTTTCCTTAGTCTGTTTAATGAAGTAAAATAGATCACTCTTTCGATGACTCCTGGAAGGATGAACAAAGGGAAATTCACCCATCAGATCAGGGAGGTGCCAATCATAAGTGGGTATAGGCTCAGGAAGTCTGTCACAAACCTTCCACAGATAAGGAGAAAGACTAACAACATCAGGCAGGCTAAAGTACTTCAGGCACCACTTAGTTATAACCCACAAACATTACTGATCATGCTGAATGAGATTTTTTTTTAGGAAGTAATTCATCCATTTCCCAGTTTTCGGAATTTCTGAGGAAGAGAATGAAGAAAGAAATAATCAAACCTAGAATTTTAAAATTTCCCAGAAGTTCTTCTTTTCTGTAAAAGAATTGAATCTGAACAGATTAATGTACATAAAGGTTTTGTCATAACAAAGTACTTGTAGCATACATATATTATACATTAGAACCATATTTACAGGGTAGATCAGAAACAACAGCTGTCAATTTGAAGATTTCTTATTATTAAAAAAATACAATGATCACAAAAAAGCCTACACATTCTGTTTATGTGTGTTTTACCTGCTCAAACACTTAAGTTGTTTAAAATTTAGGTTTTTTAAAATTTTAGGCAACAAGACTAAGCTGCAGAGTTTATGTGGGGGACACACTTTCAACAGGTAACACACAGACAATGGAAGACAAAAGGTAGCACGAATAGCAAAGGCTAGGCATGCTTTACATGCTCTACATTTTTACTTAGATATTGTATTTCCATACTATTTCTAAGCTGGATGTGACATCTTCTGTTTAATCTCTGGAGCTCTGAAGCAGGTTCACAGTTTCAAATAGATTCCAAAAAGCAAAATTTCTACTACTCAAATGAATTTATAACTAAAAAAAAAAAAAAAAAAAAAAAAAAACAAAAAAAACAAACAAACAAATCCAATGCTCAAATTCTGCTACAGGCAACAATGAAATATATTAAGTTCTTGGCTATGTTAGGTAGATTATGACTCTATGGTGTAGTAGAAAGCAAAAAGCATATCCACTTGTTGTCTTATATCCTCATAATGCTGAGCCTTTACATCTCCTTGATTTAAAATTAAATGTAAATTTAAATGTGTGCCTAATTGTGCTGAGAAAAATAGCAAAATCAGCAGAAGAACTTGAAACAGAAATTATGAGTACAGTTATTCCACCTGTACTTCTGATTTTCTAAGCCTGAAAAATCCCCAGTGAATAGTATGCATTTTTCTACTGCTAATAAATAAACAAACAAACAAACAAATAACAAGTAATCATCCTGTCTTAGATAATCATATGGAGATGATCAGGAGTCAGACACTTGCAGCCACATCAGGATCTTCCAATTATCCAAGCCTGTTGCAAGTTTAGGAAACACAGACTAACATGATTACTGACTTCACACCAGTGCCTGGGAAAGGCAGGTGCCATCAATTGCCAACCGACAGGAATTCCCATGCGTGAGACTGTGTTCCAATGGGAAATCCCACAATGGAACTAAGTGTCTAAAGATAGTACCACCCTTCACATCTGCCTTGCTTCATACAGTGCCCTTAAAGCCATGCAAAAAGCAACATAATGAGCCACCATGTCTTTCTAAAACAAAACCAGCAGTTGTGCCCAACCTCTGTTAAGCAGTGCTTGCGAAGAAGTTGTCAGAGCAGATGGTGTCCTTTTCCTAAGCCAGGTTGCAGAAATGGCAGAGAGCAGTGTGAATATTGCATAAAGGCTGTAAATGCCACAGTTGGTTACTGTCTGGGCACCTGTACAGAGCAGGTGTCAGTGCTGTAAAAACTGTCCATCCTGCCAGGCCACTTTTCTGAAGAGAGGAGGAGGTGTGCACTGGAACCCACTGTGCTTCCTTTGGTTACTTGTCTTGAGCTCAAATTGGGCAACAGGAGAAGTCAGAAAGGGTTAAAATGTTCATCAAATCCAACGGAATGATAAATAAATGTCTCTTTAGCAAGACACAGGAGAGAAATAAAATAGAAAAATTTGACAGTGAATCCAGCACAGCCGACTCCAGTGCTGCTCACCCTGCAAACAGTGCTGCTTTCTTTTGCAGAATTGAACCTGGAGGACTTGGTGAAGAAAAATTTTAACTTAGGATGTGTATTATTATTATTATTCTATATTTCTTCAAGATAAATTCAAACCTTGCAGTGATGAAAGATCTCTAAGTACCATGCTATACCATGCTATAAAATTCAGGGTGCTGAACATTTAATTCTAAAGATCACAAACTGCTTGCAACTCCAGCTTGGACAACCAATCCCCTGCATGAGAAATGTATTTTTAAGTCTCAGATTCATTTAACTACGAAATTAGATATGATTTTCTTTTCCCAAATGTTTGTGCATTCATACTATGATACCAGACATATAAGACATTGAATACTGTAAGGTTTGTTTTGCTTTATTTCATGTAAGGAAGAGACAAGAGGTACATCAAATTAAATAACACCACACAGATATGCACTAAGGGAAATCCAGAACCTACATTTTCTTCAGAGTCACTTTGAGATTGTTTTCACTAACAATGATGTCTTATAGTGTTCTTGCTAGTCTAATTTTCATTAGCTTTTTTGAGTATTTCAGGTATTCATATTTGGGTGAAAATTGACCAACATGTTATTTCTTTTCAGGACAGGGGGCATTTTAAGGAAGCTGGAAGGAAAATAATTAGTGAATAAGCCCTGGTTGCAAATCAGCTAGCAAAGTAGGGAGAAGTATTGTCATCTGCATTTTGGGTGCTTGATTGCATAGGGATCAAAAGTTGGAATCACAGAATCATGGAATCTTCAAGGTTGAAAAATACTTCTAAGATCATCAAGTTCACGTATTGATTAATTAAGGTCTACACAGGACTGTGATCATCCACTTAAAGAAAATTCATGGCTCAGAGGACATGAGCTATTTTAAAACATTATTTTCACTGTATTTTCAGCCACTAGGTGCCACGCTGTGCTGTGGGAAAGTCTCAGCAGCATCCCGGCTAAACTAAAGAGACAATGTCCAGTTTAAAGCTGTGTTGAAGCCTGTTCTTTTTTACCTGTAGATGCAGATATTCTGTATGATCCCTGTTACAGTTCACAATATCATGACATGTTCTGACAAGCAGAATTAACTCTCAAAAGATAAACATTGCTTCTCAATTTCTGAACACTTAGTTCCGCAGCCTTCAAGCCCTATTACTGGGCAGGAATAAAATGTAAGTGTGCTTGCAAAGCACAGCATTACTGAGTCAATACAATTCTTTTTCACTCAAGTAGCTGAAAGGGATATATAGGAACACTAAAATTTAAATCAACATTGTACTGATATATAAAAGTGCTGATGGTGCAAAGAGAACAGAAACCAATCAACAGACTAATTTTTATCAAGAAAAATACTAATAGCTTCTCATTATCACAACTATAATGTATCTATTAAAATGGACTGTATCCCTGTCTTCACCTGCTCATTAGGATGGTGCATCGCTTATTAACACTCAATTAGAAGAAAACCTATTCTGAGTTCACTTCTGTGTGTGAAGTGAACTCCTGAGAGCCCCTTGCAGTGTCCAAAAAGAATATTCACTTTATAATAACATTCTGTTCTTCTTCTGTTTATTCCCCTGATGTAAAAAACAACAACAAAAAACCACAACTAAACCAGCAAAAAGCACAGAAGAAAAAACCACAAGCAATTCAACCCCCAAAAATCTTCTTCATAATCAAACTTTTACTTTGCATTCAGCTCAGCTGCTTCTGAGTTCAATCATTGCTACAATTTGACCACCCTCACCTCCTGTTCAAGAATGCTGCCAAAACAGAGCACACTGTTTATACTTACAGTCCCATCAAGTCTTTGTTTCTGAAGGTGGCTTGACAGGGTATTGCCATTACCCTTTCCCTTCACAGTTTTTGCCATGAAGAATTAGATCTTGGGTATATCTAAAGAAAAAGGAGCAGATAGACCTTGACCTAGAAGATAGTCCTTATGCTTTTTGTTGTCTGGACGAATAGTTCTAAAGTACATGAGATGAAATACACCATATTGCTCAGAGTTTAATTTCTAGTGTGAAAAATTACTCTCTAACTGCTTATACAGTGTTTTTGCGGCTGGCCAGACTGGTGCTTCTGGCCAGACTTCAAAGCCCTTTCTGAAAACAATATACACTCTAAGGTTAAGGAGGGAAGCGCTGATTTCTCTTTGCCACTCTAGTCAAATATGTCTCTTGAACTGAATTACATGAATTATCCTGCTGTGAGAAATGAATGGACCTGCTTTCAACAGAGCCTCTACATGATACTTTAAGCTGTCTTCTAGGAAGCTTTTACTTGGTCATACACAACTATTAGCTCTGGGCATTGCTGCAGTCTTATTTGAACAGTGAGATATTTTCTGATTATTCCTTGTATTTCAGGTCATTACTGTCCAATCAACTAAAGCAAGTGGTTGTTTGGAGACCCTGCTTTAGTAGTCAGTAATCCCACTGACTCTCTTATGTAACCAAAGTTTTCCCTTTCAATATCCAGGAACAAGTGTTAATGGGCCTCTAAGTTTAATAAAACTTCTCACAAAACCCTGAGAGATATCAGACTATCAGAACCCTGCTGAAGCTGCCAAATGAGTCTCCAAGGAGTTAGCTAGCAACTATCTTGGATGTTAAGCTGCTTCATCAATTCTGAGTGCCTACAAACCTCTGCAGAACACAGGAGAACTCCTGAGGTGAATTACGCTTCTTCACTAAAAACAGCTTTGATATTTGGAAAGCCTTTCCACACAGAATGACTTTACTTATGGACATTGCTTATGTGGACTATCAGCCCACAACACAGCTTCATGTCCAGACTGAGATACAGTCAGGAACCCTGTACACCCAGGAGGACTGGCAAAATGAACTGAACCTTATTATTTCACACTTAACTCAAGAACTATGGACAATTAAGGCCAACTTCAAATGAAAAAGGTAGAGCAGCATTTGAAGAAAAAAAAAACCAACCTTAAAAACATATTAGAATCCAAAAAACCCAAGACATCCAGATGTGTTATATTTATTCATAGCCATAGCCCAATTTACATTCAGTTCCAGGCTTGATATGATTTGGATTCAAACTAGGATTCAGAACTAAAGCCACAGATGGAAAATTTTATAATTTCTATACATAAATGCATTTCCCTTGGCGCCTCTGGAACCTTCGGTACTTCAGACTTGCCTGAAAGAGGCGAAAGACACAAATCTGCTAAAATTCCTAAAATATTCATACTCTTCCTGTCACTTCTGATTAGGTCTTTTTCTGCTAGACCTGAGTCCTCCATCAGTGGTTAGATAAGGTCCAGTTTTCTCTTTGATACTTTTTAATGCACACATGGAAGCACCATGTTAATTGTTGAGGAAACTTGAACTCAAGTGACATCCATATATAGATTAAGTTCAGGAAATGTAAAAAGACATGTAGCTCCCATACTTCACAGTCACAGGATATACAATCATTTCTGAAAAAGACTCTTTGCTAGGTGAGGTCAGGTAATGGGAATGCACATTTGGTTGAAGCTAAAAATCCCATTGAGAGGCTGGATACAGGTGAGCATCTGTGGCCATAAAGTAGCCTGTGAAATTAAACATACCTGAAAATCATCAGATTTTTTGACAGAAGGCTTGTAGGGCTCATGGATTCTGGATGGACATTATTGGTGCTAAAAAACTGCCTCCAACTATTTTTTAACAGATTTTTTTTACCTAGGGCATTCTGGATGATCTTGCTGTATGATGAGACAACCATTATTAATGCCCTAATTTTTTGTTAGTGGTGCTCCACTGATGTGATATAACTGGACAGGAAACTTTCTGAGGCCTGTATTTAAACATCCAGAACTAAGACCATTGCAGATATTGCAACCATCTGTGCAGAAACAATAAACTTATCCTAATTCTTACCTATATTTCATGTAGAAAAACCCAAAAATCTTCAAAAAGAAAAGTATCACACCAGTTTTCATTTTTTTACCACTCTAGAAGGACTGACAAACATTGTGGCAGAAGGCATACTCATGTTTGATGGATACTGATTGAAAAACATTGCAAAAGTTCACAAAGTAGGATGACTTAAGTCAACTTGAATGACCATCGTTGTATGAGGCCTGCAGAGTTCAGATGTACAAACAAGAAGTAAAATTTTAAAGCATTCATTCTATCAACAGATTCAACTCTGTAAACACAATGATCAAACTTATGAAGATAATGAGACTTAAACATTTCAGCTTTAACCTTTATTCTCTGTTTTGATTTCTGTAGTTCTTTTATTAATCCAGAATTCTGAATACTCAGGTAAGATCTGTCAGCTCATTGATACATGTAAAGACACATTTCTAAGTAATTTCCTTTACTGATTTAAAGTTTACCAAAAAAAGTAAGTTTCTTGGAACCTAGATAGTATGTATGTATATGTTTATTACAATTGTTCTGATTTCCTTCTGCTCCAGGCAAATTTTCCACAATAAAATCTAATAAACCTTGATCCGAAAGGTATAACCATCACATAATATTGTGAAAGCAGGAAAATATGAGGCTGGGTAGCAGCACTCTGTTTAGTTAAAAGTATTTTTAATGACTTCATCCTTCATGGTTGCCCAAAGCACCCTGTGAAATAAACCTTTAACTCTTACATCGTTTCTGTCTTAGGGGTAATGAGCCATATGTGAAGACATCTGCAATGCCTGAAAGGAATGATCATTAATTAGAGAGAAGACAGGACACTTTCTGATTGCTGATATGGGGTGGGGAGATGGGGGAAAGCCTTTTAAAAAGTCACTGGAATTAAGAAAGAAAATTAGTCCTTTAGCTGACATGAATCACTGTAGATATCACAAGATGTGAATAATATAGTTATGATTTTCATTTCTTGTATGTGCTGGAGAGAAAAATTGCTACACTGTGGGAGTGAGACACCAGAGAGGAGACAGAGAGCCAAGGGAAGGGAATTCTGTGAAAAAGGCTAAGACAACAGCATATGTTGTTTGTATAGAAATCTCTTTCTGGAAGGTCTAGAGGAAGATGCAAAAGCAGGGCACAGATTGTAGGCTTAACCTCTTATTTTCTCTGCTCTAATTGCCCTTAGTTTACAAATTACTAGGTCAGGCACTCTCATCTTACAGCTTTCTCTGGAAGCAAGTGAAACCTTGGCATCTCCTCCTAACTGAATATCCATTTTGAGTCACCTACCTCTAGACCTTTATGTGGCACCATGTAGTGTCAGGCACAGGATCATGCAGGAACAGCCCTATTTGCCTTCTCAATGAAGCATATGAAGCTGGACTTGCAGCAGAGTGAGGGTTTTGTATAAATGTGTGATTTCTTCACTAGTAGAAGTCTCTGGCTTTTTCCTGGCTTGGAGAAAAACAGCTGGAAGCATTTTGCAACAGAAAGAACCTAAGACACACATAGGATAGAGAAAATAATTTATAGGGAGAAGTAGAAAGAATGATTCATACCAGCCTGAGATAAGAGGAATGAATCATCACCTTGCTGATCTATCCCTATTGATCATAAAGGGAAATGAGACAGCTAGTTCAGAACAGATGCCTGACTTTTAGACTCCTGAAGTCAGACAACCATAATCCCCTGTCAAACTTAAGAGATTAGTGGTTTAGGGCCCCAAATTCTACGTGTTCTTGGAGGTAGCTCCAGGCTAGAAGTCTCTCTTATGCTCAGGTTTAGTGCTCTTGGTATCTATCTCTTGTCCTCTATCAAAAATACCTACTTGGCTGTTACATGTTCTGAGGAGGGGTATATTTGATAGGAAATTTGCACTTTTTATAGACGTGGAAGTAGTCTTCCATATAACAGCTGCGTACATAGATACCACTGGTTTTACAGGATTTCTTCTCTGCTGCTCTGTCTGTATAGATCCATAGTTTATATCTCCTGAGTTATATGAAAACAAACAAATTAAGTTAATGGCTATAGCATTTGCATATTGAAAATGTTAATGGTTCAGTAAATACCATACATTCACCTACAGTGAGAAATCTCAGTATACAAGGCACAAACTATATAATAGATCCAGAACAGACTTGGTATCCAAGTACAGGAATAAAAAGGCACAAACTGAACATAAATCATCTTGGATTACCATGGCTCTGAGTATGAATTAATAAACTCTGTTACACCTAAACAAGAACTACTTGATGTCACGTCACTTTTTAACAGGGAGCACAAGTGCTCTAGTCATTCACTTCATGCTAGACAGGCAACTGAAGCATATATTTTCTCCGCTGAAACAAACCGTCAGTACAGATATTTATTCATTTTTTGCAGCTTTGTTTTTTTCAGCCATTACACTGTTATTATCTACATTTTTCTTATTTTTTCATTTCAGTGACCCAACAAATTATAATTCATTGATTTCTGTGTGTGATAGAAGATTTTGCAGGGAAGGAATGAATAGAAATTTAAGAAAACTGGCTTCATGCTTTATATAAAAGAATTATTTTTTGATACTGAGTTCTAGTGCATCCAACGCAGGAATTGCAAGTTATCTTTAATCCCTTAATTTTTGGATTCCTATTTAAATGGAAGATGTGGGCTTCATGAGCACGTACTCCCTGTTTTTTCTGAGTCTTCTCAGCTAGGGAAATTTTCTCTCTGGACTTGGACTGTTCCCAGGTAAACATACCCCTGGAAGCATGACAGTAACTAACTAAGGATTTTAGGTAAACTCTGGGAATATCTGGACTGTAAATCCTTGGCAGATGGAGACGGCCAAGAACATTTCTGCCAGAGTTGAGCCAGCATTATGATTAATGTTTATACATGATGTATGGAAGTTAGAAAGAATATCTAAAACCAAAAGAATAAGAAATGCCAGCAAGAAACTTCCAGGAGGATCGGCCTCCTCCTGATGCTGCTGTTAACACTAATTACCTAGATGGTTTTTCCCAGATTCTTCAGAAACAGAGTTGGCTGCTGAATAACTATTACATTTTTTTCCAACAGATGAGAGCAGTACCAGCTCAAGAGTTTATCAGGTATAACAACTTCACTGTTTAGCACATTGGATCTACTGATTGCTTCTTCCTTGAAAGTAAGACACAGCGACACCATTCACAACATGGAAGCTCCTCAAAGGAGTTCCTCATGGGAAAGGGGAGCTGCAAGTCTGCACTTCTTTTTCTTCTATGTCTTCAGTCATACAAAAAAGCAAGTATTGCAGCATATTTTTAAACAAAAATTAATTTGTGCTTAGACTTCACTAACATTTATATTTTGGGAAAGAAAATTAATATGATCCTACTACACAGTATTGACATCCTAGTGACTGACATGGGGGAAATCACAACTATCAGACAAATAGATACACCTCAAGTGATGCTTGAAATTAAGAAAAACACACAGAAAATAAAAGCCTCTTTTGAACTGTCAGGAGAAGATTGCATTAAATGCAAGGGTTTGCCCCAAACAACAGATTGAAAATTTCTGATTTTTAGAAGGAAAACCTGTTTCCTTTGACTTGAAACACTTATGGATCAAAGCCCAGCCCTCAGTGACAGACATTGACAACACAAAAACTACATCTGGCAGAAATTATAAAAATAAATAAAAAACCCCAAGCATTTTGACTAAGACAGCCATCCTGCCAACATACACCTGTGGCCTTAACCTGTAACAGACAAGCCTTTTGATGTTTGTAACACCAGGAATCAAGTTTAACTGGACTTTTTCCCTATTTTCTTTCAATAGTACAGTCCACTTGACATTTCCCCACAAGTGTTACTAGGGACACAGAAGCTGAGTTATTGGCTGCAGGGAGAAGAGATAAGCAGTCAGTGATTTTCAGGCTTGACGTTGCAAGCCTGGAAACATCAATAGAATCAGGAGTTTAATCCTGAAAACAGTCAAAAACAGAAAAAAATATTTGGAAGGTTACTAAAATAAGCCTTGGATTCTGCTTCAAAAGGGATGTGACAAAACTCCCTGGGTATTTATACCTTCCAAACACTTTTGTAAAAGAACATAATGTATTTATCACTGCCCATCTGGGAAACAGCTTCTGGAGGAAAACAACCCACACTGATCATATTTAACATGACATCCTTGGATTTTGAATAGAAGCATTTGTGGTGTGCTCCACTGGGAGAGCAAGGCTGATCTCAACAGAGGGATTCACCTCACCTGTCCAAGCAAGTAGGTATGTCCTCTTTAGCCCCCTCTCAGCTCAGTGAAGGAACAACTCATGAGGCACAATCCACCTGAGCTCTTTTAGGTGACTACTGCAGACCCAGGAGAGCTGGAGAGTGTTCTATTCCTACATCTGTACAGGGATCTGAGGGTTGTCACTGCAGGCTGAACTCAAAGTTCTAAAGTGAAGAGAGGTGCATCATTGAGTTGAGGAAGCATACATGATTTGGTGCCCTAAAAGGATCTGGAAGTCAGAACTTCTCTGAAACAAACTTGCATAGCCATTGAGAGAGGATATGTCTGTTTGGGTATCTGTAAGAGCTGCATTTGCAGCTGGGGATCCTCACTTGGAGATCACACACACACATAGTTATACATGCATGTTTAGCATCATCCTGCCACACAGCAGCCCTTTATCCTTATATAACTACCTGCTTTTCTTGCACTGCAGCTCCTCTACAGAAGAAGCTACATTCCTTCTCCTCTTCCTCACACTAGGGCTATCACTTCCTCATCCAGGTCTCACAATCACCCTTCCTTCTCCCTTAAAGTGACCTACCATACTCAGCTTTTCTGTACAGCTAAGAGAGCTTTTATTGAAAGAAATTTAAAGAAGTCCATTTAAATATGCTTTTTTTATTATTTTAAAAATCTTGAAAAAACACCCTTTCAATTTAAAATGGGTATCTTCCATCCTGACACTGGAATATCAAGCAGAAACATGAGGCTAACAGCATCCTATCGTTTCTGTGTGCTGCTGGTGTGGCTTCACAATTCTTGCACTGTGGATGCCAATAGTTTTGGCTTATCTTTTATAGAAGCATTTGAAAATATAAAATATCTCTCTAAATTCAGAAGGGGATAGCTCAACTTCCTTTTCCCTAAAATATTGGGAAAATATTTCCTACTCATTCCTTGTTGTCCTAAGGATAGTAAAGTTGCCTAGATGTACGTGCTTCATATGGCATTTTTCTTCTTTGAGCAATGTGGTCCAATTGCCCTCCCCATTCCCATCTACTGAATCATAAATTGGCAACCTCACCAAGTGAGGTACCATAAGTGTAATTGCACTTAATTGACAGGACATCAGGCCTGGCAAACTGAAAGTTCAGGGGTGGAAACACTAATGACGGCTGTGTGTATATACAGCAACAGTCATTTTTTTGATCAGGAGTAGAATGCAGAGATGTTTTAATTGACACAATGTTATCCATGCTGTACTACATTTAACCTGTTTGAAAGCTGGTGTGTGGGTTGCTGCAGAGTTTTTAACAAATTGCTGCTGCATGTGGCTCCAGTGTGATTCTCAACTCCAGGTGCACTTTACAAATATTCCCTTATTAACTCTTCTTATGCTTCAAAAAAGGTTACACAATTATTTTTTTTCAAGGTGATTCACCTCAAGTCCCAGTAATGTTTTCATGGTCTGTGTTACTTGCAGAGAAAGCAGATCAGGCAGTGGTGTGCACAACTTTCAGGACTCTATTGTCTATCTAGGCCATGTCTTCTTCAAGACTCAGAGATCATACACTCTGTTGGTTCATCTCTAATGGGCAGCTATCACTGGCTGTACCTTAATGTTCTTCTGCTAATGGAAAACAATGAAGGGCAATAGTTTTCAAGAGGGACAGCCAAAGAGTTGGATTGTGGCTTAAAAAAGGTCTGATTTTCAGCCAGTGCTTACAAAGTGCTTCAAATTGGCAGGGATAAAAAACATTATAAAATGCAAAAATGATCAGAAGGATTTGAGAAATTCTGCCCTAAAAAGTAATCGCAGACTTTCATAGAACTTGGTACAACAAAGGTCTGTAAAGTTCAGTATAGGTACATTTCAAACAGGAGCTATGCTTTATGTTTATGTTCTGATACTAAATCCCTTATTTCCAAATGCACAATCTGTGCTCACAAATGACCACAGTATTGGTCATATTCAGGGGCAGAAGAGTGTCCACAGAGTTATGTGTTTATTCACTGCCATTTTCTAAAGGGATAAAGCCTTCAGTCTCACTCCCTACATAGGTGGTTCCACTTCCATGCACACACCGCCTAATCTGAGGAGTCATTTAGTGCAGGAATGTTTTGAGTCACAGCTACAAATTTTGCTCTCTTGTCTTTATGCTAGCTGTTATCAAACAAGCCTTTATATGAATTAACAGGACCCAATTAGCAGGAACTGCAGATAAGCCTTTATGTGTTTGATTGTATAGCAAAGAAATTAAATGACTGATGTTTTATCTTAAAGCTGCAAAACCAAAATAGCTTACTGGTATAATACAAGCACAGACGTATCCTCACAGGACTAACACATTTAGAATATCATTGTAATTAATGTTTAAATGGGTGGAAGCTAATGCAAAGAATGTACATAGTAGTGGGCTTGTTCTGCAGACATCTGATAGATACATTATGAATACAAAAAAGATACATATAAACAAAGAAATAATTTAGAGGAGCTTTTACAAGATTTTCTTCTGTTACCTTGATTTTTCCACACATTAGCTTTGAAACATTGTTTAAGACCTACATGTTTTTATCTCCTGCAACAGTGGTAAAGGCAGAACACTCACAGAAGCAAGTTAATATCAAAAGATTGAGCAGAAACATCTTTGCTGCAGAGAAATTTACCATTAAAATTGTACTCACAGCTTGTTTTCTTCTGTGCTTGAATGTGCTGATCTGTCCTGTTACTCAGACTCATACATTCAATGGAATTTGTGCTTTCTTAATAGTGGCAGCACCTGTATCTGCCTTTCAGGACTGGTGCAAGAGGACAGTCCAAATTACTTTATTTCTCCACTCACCCACTGCTGTGTACCTCAGAGCTTACAGAGGAGGTCTTTGGCCTCTTAAGAACTCACATTAATTTTGCTATTGATCTCCTGATTTCAGCTCAGTTATACAGTAAAGGAAGAAGGCACGGTGTCACAGAAACATCTATCTCCATAACACACGTTACAGAGAGCTATGTCACATTTTATCTTTGTGGATAGTTTCATGAAGGTGGGTGACAAAGGTTCAACACATTTCTAAGCAGATATGACTGACACTACAATGGAAAACACAAAACAACAACAGAATTCCATCAATCAAATGAAACAAAGAGATATATATGGAAAGAGATCAGGAAGAGCAACAGGAAGGATCAGAGGTCTGAAATATTCTGTGACAAAAGACAGTAAGTATTAGGGCTGTGATGAGACAAAAAGCAGCAGCTTTAAGGCACCAGAGAGATCTAGGTCAGACCTGCAAAAAGCTTTGAAATTCTAAAGCACATAGAGGCCAGGGAAGACTTGTTTGGGGAGACTGCAAAACTGCCATCACTGAAAATCTCAAATACCTGCCAGACAAACACCTGTCAAGGAAAACAGATGTATTGCTGGCTCTACCTTCTTCTTACAGGCTGTTTTATATGATTTTTATACAGTACTTCACTTCTTAATGCAAATGCACAAATATTCATCTAAACAATACAAAAAAAATATAGCAAATTAGGCGTACATGAACAAGTATGGCTTAAGAATAGACAAAAATTAATTTCATAGTAATTACAAGGTAGATGGAGGTACCCAAAATGTAAGCATGAATCTTAATAAATTAAATTATCTTTAGAAACTAATAAATCTACAAAGCAATTATCTGTTCTGCTGAAAACACCTTTTTTAATAAAATACAGATAATTAAAAATAATAACTTAGAGAACTGTAAGTTGGAGGAAAAGTTATTAACAAAAAGAGCTCTACTAATATGTAAAATATGCCTGATGCTGAAATTTTCTGGCATTTTCTGGTTCGTCGTCATCATCATTGTCATTGTCTTCTTCTTCTTCTTCTTCTTCTTCTTCTTCTTCTTCTTCTTCTTCTTCTTCTTCTTCTTCTTCTTCTTCTTCTTCTTCTTCTTCTTCTTCTTCTTCTTCTTCTTCTTCTTCTTCTTCTTCTTCTTCCCTGGCATAAAATTCCCCTCTTCTTATCCTACAAAACAGTTTCTGCATATGGACTCCCTTTTTTGGAACAGTCTTTGGAAGCAGGTTTTCCTTCAAAAAATCTCCCTAGCCATGAGTAACTGCAGGCTAAAACTGTGCTGAGGACTACCTTAGAGTTTAATAGTGGTATCTCAAGTTCCAGTGCACAGGAATGTTTTCTGTCAGAGTTTAATTTACAGGTATAAACATAAGAGTGATAGCAGTGCCATAGTTGAGTAATTCTCAAGATTCTCGTGGTTGATAGTACCACATGAGAATAAATACCAGGTGTCAGGGCCCTGAAGGTACTGCTTGGGGGCTCTTTAGGGTTATAGTTGTTAGATTACAGTCCCCGAAGAGCATGGAGCAAAATGGCAAATGGAGTTTGGATGTAGCCTTTGCAACCTGAGATTGAAGAAAATCACTTTAATTTTGTCTCCTGAGCTCCAAAATGGAGGCAAGGTGTTATATATAGTTTCCAAATGAATATAGGATTTCAAGTCATAGGGAAAAAAAAATAGAAAAACAGAAATAACATGCACACTCATGTCATTTGTGTTCCTAGGCTGCTGCCATTGTTTCTAGCCCCAGCCAACCAAGAAAATTAGAGTATGGAAAGTTAGACTTATAAATGTGACTGAACTTTCTACAGATTTTTATTAGTAGGGTTTGGGTCCAGTCTGTTACAGCATAGGCATTATTACTAAGCACCAGCCAACTGTCTAGAGACCAGGAACACTCTCTAATCCCACATCCCAGAGCTTGTCTTTTATTTTATTGATATGTGAGTGAATAGGATTGAAAGCCGAGGTTTTGGTCTGCTCCCCTGACTGACAAGCACCTTAAGCACACAGTGCCTGTAAGAAGAATTGCCTTTATTCCAAACCAGGGTACAGAAGGCAAAGAATATAAAGGCAAAGAACAAGCTCTCTAAGCCCCCAGCTCAGCAGTCCTGCCTTTCAGGTTGATATTCTTGGGCTTCCCTCCTCAGCAGCATTAGTCTCATGGTCTCTCTGAAGCAGTGGAAAGTATCCTGCTTTATATGGTAAAGATGGTTAAACTGTCATGCAGCTCATGAATATTTTCTTCCTGCACCTTGCAGGAACACTAAATTCAGAAAGAAAATTAAAAAAGAAAAAAATCATAGTAAGTGAAGCCATGATATGATATCTAATAAGAACACAGCCTTTATTCCAATAAAAGATCTTTGTGTTAACTCTTTTATTCAGAGGGACCATGCAAATTTCTCTGTACACATGGCAGATCAGAAGGGGCTTTCATAATGCAAAGTCCTAGAGTATCTTCTGAATACCTGGAATTGCTCTGAATTTGCACTGCCAAGTGTTCCTCTTCATCTCAATCAAAAGAGAATAGCTCTGAACAAAGATTAATGAAAATCATTATTAAGATGATTATTGGCAGAGATTATTTTTGCCGTTAGTGTCTGAGGCATTCATAATGTTATGTGTAGAGGTGAGAGCCATTTTCATTAAAACTCACACACACACACACACACACTATTTTTTTTTTTTTTAAGATTAAAAACCAGTCTTAAATTAAAGGGACAAATGCTGGTGTCCTGGGTGCAGCTGTTATTCCAGTTCCTCTGCTCAAAGGAAAAAGATTAAATGAACTGATATTATTTTCTAATTCCAGGCAGAAATTAATCTCAGATCACTAGAGTCTCTCTTCAGTGTTTTTTTAATTATATTCATTGAAATCAAAAGTATTCACATTCCACTTTATAGTGAAGAGCCTGCTACTTAGACCAAACTTTCCTCCAGTCTCAAATCTGACAGGATTACATACCAGAGATTATATAATTTACTCACAGAAAAAGCTTTGTCATTTATGGCCCTTATAGTTTCACACTTGCCAGTCATCTGGTTCAAAAAATATTTGAAACATCTTTTTTTTTGTTGTGGTCAGCAATTTTTATTCCCAAATAATACAAACACATAACCAGCACTCATCTCCAATTTGATGTCCACAGCCATTGCTGATGTAATTATGGATGAGACAACTTGCCTGATTTTAGGTTTTGTCCTATACATCTGTGCTTGCCACCCTAGGTTCCATTTCACAAAGACTGAGAGTATGAATCGTCTAACATATTTCAGATGTCTATTGTAGGGTGAATCCTGCCCAGAATTTCTTTTTTTTTTCATTCCTCTGAGCAATTGCAGATACCTAAAATTTATAAAGAATAATTGTGCCCTGTGTCTGCTAGTCTTGCCTGCGAGACACGTGGTCAGGGCCTCTCTGGCTTTCCGAATGACCACTGCACAAGAAATGAAAGACTACAATACCTTGGTGCATCATGAAACCTATCAAGATATGACATATAACATTTCAAATAAGAACAATTGTGTGAGCTAATTTAAGAGTCCTTTCTGCCTTCTCTCAAGCCTTCAACCTTCTGCCTGATGGAATGTAAATTTCTAACTCTTCTAAGTTGTCCAAATATTTTTTAAAAAGCCCTGACCTGTAGCAAACCCATTCCAATTAGTGGAAAGTAGATACTATCTTCTCACAGGTTTACTACTAAACACAAAACCTGACTGGCCTCACTTGAACAGAGCTAGAAAATAAAGATCAGGATTATGACAGCCTACAGGCTACCATAATAATAAAACATGGTTGAAACAGAAATGAAATTCTAATCCTGTTCCAGCAGGAGAGTAGTGCAAGAAAATACAATGAACACAAAATCATATCCTTAGATGCTGCTGTTGCTGGGCTTCTAATTATGTGTTAGAGCCATTGCAAGGCATTTCAGCAGTTTAGTGTCCTCCTTCCTCAAGAATGAGGGGCAAGACAGGACAAAAGTTCAAGCTTGCTACCGCTGCTGCTGAGATTTTTCAGGAGGATATTACTGCTGTGGTGGGTAATTGTGCACCCATGTGCCCTACAGGCATCCAACACACACCTCTCCCTCAGCCCTTCTCACTTCTGGAGAGCAAAGTTTCCATTGACTGTCGTGTGCTTCCTCCCCTGTGAAGTGCCTGGCTCCAGAACATTTCTCCATTGCCTGTTTACCTGTTAACCATGGCATAGCAATGGATCAACTGTGACAACTAATGACAGTATTTAAGAAGTCATGAATATTCAGTGGAATTCAATGCAAATTAAATATATCATTGGACACATGTAGGATTGTTTATGGGTTAACAACCTCTCCAGTTCTGATCTCTGAGTGTTAGTCTTACATAATTTCTCAATGTTGCTGTAAATTCCTTAAAGACAGGCAGATGATTGATACATTGTAAATTGCAATACCTATAAAAGATGGGGTGACTGTACAAGATTTGGGTTTATCTCTCCACTGAAGCGATGAATTATCCAAGGGAATATGACAAGCAATTCATCAAAATATAAACCACACAGTCAAGCAAGAGTATATATTCCTTTAGAACCTAAGCAGAAACCCATCAGAATGCAGCAGCAGGCTTTCTATTGACTTCAGGAGACTTTCAATATAGACCAAAGGAAAATTCATGGCTAAACTGGAAGGTGGGGTGTAAAGTAGGATAAAGTGATAAGTTGGAATAATACATTTTTATCCTGAACAATTAATTCTTTTCCTCTGTAAAATTTATGTGTGTTACTGTGTTATGTTTGAGGTCAGTGCCTTAATCTTAGTCTGAACAGGAAAAGAAAGATTTTTCTTTTATAATAGTGAAATACTGGGCACAGTAAATACTGGTCACACAAACTTCAGAGTGAGAGAGTGCTATTCTTCCGCAGAGCAGCACATTTACCTCATCATCCATGGATTTCCTTTTTGTATAACTTCCTGTGCAAAAATGCAATTCTTCCTCCAAAGTGAGCATACATGGCTTTATAGTGGAAGAAGAACCTAAACATTAAAGAATTGTGACATTTCCCATAGAGAGAGAAAAAGAAGTTGTGTTTCTCTATAAGCCCTGCCATCTGAGCAATTCTTTGTATGTTTTTATGTCACTTTGTTGTGGTTTAACCCCAGCTGACAGCTAAGTACCATGCTACAGCTCACTCACTCCCTTCCCAGTGGGATGGTGAGAAGAATTGGAAAAATCCATGGGTTGAAATTGCAACAGTTTAATAATTGAAACAAAGAAAATTTAATAATGAAGATGATGATGATTGATGATGATGACACCAATAATAATAATAATGAAAAGGAAAAGGAAAATGGGAGTAACAAAAAGAAAGGAGAGAAATAAAACCCAAAGAGAAACAAGTGATGCACAATATCATTGCTCACCCACTGACTGATATCCAGTGCATCACCCAGCAGTAATGGGTCTCTCCTGGCCAACTCCCTCCAGTTTCATACTGGGCATGATGTTCTCCTGTATTGAATATTGTTTTGTCCAGTTCAGGTCAGCTGTCCTGGCCATGTTCCCTCCTGGTTTCCTGTGCATTTCTTGGCTGACAGAGCATAGAAAACTGAAAAGTCCTGGACTTCAAATAAGCACTGCCCAGAAACTACAATATGTCAACTACAACAGCACTACAACAGAAATATCAATATATTAACAGCATTATTCTCATACTAAACCTAATACCCACAGAGCCGTACCAATTTCTAGGATGAAAATTACCTCCATCCCAGACAAAATCTGGACATACTGATGCCTCCATGCACTATCACAAACACCTTGATGACCTCTCCTCCTTCATCAGCAAGACGTGATATCATTTAGAGATGCAGAAGTGGACAGGAAATTTTTTCCAACATCAGAAAACGAGGTGAGAGAAAAAGTCTCCAGCCTATCTCAAAGAAGAAAAATCAGAAGCGCCATCTGGTTGTCAGACATGTTAAGTCTTTCAAGAAAAGGAGTGCTGCATTTTGTATTAGCAAAAGCAGACTCCTACACTTGAGAGCTTAAACATAACTTGATTTAAAATCCTGACTGATGTTGTGTGTTCTGCACTGCCTGTTTATGTAGAACTTGCCCAGTTGCAGACCACATTAGCTGGTAAAACAAAACATAATAATTCTCACTGCAGTATATAAGGCAGAGCTTTGTGAAGTGCTTTTTACCAAAAGCCTGGTGAACTGAAATCCTTCTGTCTTGCACAGAAAAAACATAACAGAGACAGCTGTAGCAGCAGCTCACTTGCTGTGGCATAGTCTAAGAGATCCCAGCACTGTTTGCTTGGCTAGTCTTCCCCCTCTCTGCAGATTCCACCTCCTGCATTAAAGGCTGTCAGTAATAGCACACTCTGAGATAGGGCTGCTTGTCCAGCACAGAGGATATTGCCTGAATCATTTCATATCCCCCCCCCTAAAAATGACCCACAAGAGCAGTGAACAAAACTAACGATAATTTCAAATTAACACCCATATGAGAGAGCACAGCCTTTCCCCAGGGTTCAGAGCCACCATCTTCAAAGCTTTTCAGAAAAAGCTTTTTTATTTGAGTTTTGCCAGACTGCATGCACAATCTCAGGCAAGCAATAGCAAACATCAGAAGAGAAATTGTTCTGAGGTACGGCAGGAAATTAATTGAAAGCATTGCGAATGTGTGCACACAAGTATAAAGAAAATGTCTTGAGTACTTGAAGGAAGAGTTTACTGTACAAACATTTCTCTTGTTATTCAGTCTAAAGAAACGACAAAATGTATTCAGAAGGGGGCTTTGTCAAGTAAGAATTACAAAGAGAGTGATAAATTGTAAGATAACAAATTTATCCATCAAGCTGAGAGCACCAAAGAACAGAGCCTTTCAGCAGACACAGCAGCAGCATGAGAGCCAAAGCATTACACAGAGTACATCAAAATGGTGCTATGGCCAAGCTTAGCTCCCTGCAGAATGTAACCAACTAATAGCTTAATCCTAGTTTTGGGGCAAGCTCATTTAGCAACAGGACAACAACCTTTCACTGTGTTTCTAAATCCTTGGGCCCTAAATACCACTTGTCAAGTAGATTTAAGCTCACAGGAACTATTTAAACTTGATTATTAGAGGTATCTTTCATATAGACAAATGGGGTTTTATACACTCAGAATTATTAATCAAATTTAATATCCATGTCTTTCAGTGCACCGTGTCACTTGGTGGATGTCTTCAATGATATTCCAGCATTGTGGCTTAATATGGCCTACCTTACCAGACCTCCTCCCCTCTGCTGAGGTCAGCTTCTCACTCAAAGTCTGAGAAGATCCCCAGTAAAAAGAGTAGTTATGGTCAGGATTGGAAAAAACAGATTACTAAAATAAGCTGTTTTAACCCTTTTTAAATCTTTTTTTTAAAGTTTAAGAAGACAGTTGTCCTCGCTGAGGGTTGTCAGAAACTTGGCATTTTTTTTTGGCAGATCACATAGTTGCATGCTAAAATAAGCACATTTCAATGTGTTCTTTAATGTTTTGTTTGCACATTCTTATTTTGAATAGACAGGTGGACATATATACATGATTTAGCTTTATTCTCAATTCTTGATTTGACTACAAATTTGAAGAATAAAGCAAGTGAACAAAGGAAAAGTGAAGAAGTTGATGAGAAGCATATAGAGAAATGCATTGCAGGGCTGGGTTGAGTGGTAGTTTTCCTCTACTAGGAGAATATTTTTGAAAACTGTAAGGAGTATTTGAGTGAGGTCTGAAGTCTGACAGTTTTTTGCAAGTTAAAGCAGCGGAGGAAAATATTTTATATTAGTAGAGCATATCTTCACTGCTTTCATTCCTTCCTAGCACTAATGGACATTAAATATCATACAGCAACAGGTTCATAATAGCAGGAACCAAATCAACAAACTAAACCAAATCAAACAGCCAATAAATGGATGTTGATGTGTGTGCCTTTAGGTATGTAATATTGTCTACATTCTGCAAAACAAATACCTCAATTAGCTTAGACATAAAGGCTTGTCATCATGCCTACAGAAAGGCACTATCCTTAGATTTTGATGTATGGAGATGTATTTCCATGTATCAACAGTTACTATTGAGTTATAGCACTCTGTTTTGTTCTCATCTGTTGCCTGATCAGTCAAGGTCAAGATCCAGCCATGTCAGTGTTATGAATGGATGTGGAGGTTTAGATAAATCCATGCCTTTTGCCTCTGGCAGCAGGCAGTAGTTTTATTGAGCCAGCCAGCACCCCAAAACCCACTCTCATTCACAAGTTCTTTAATAATGACTGATTCAGCCTATTATAGACTGAGTTATTTATTTAATAAACAGAAAAGTAACAGACATAAGACTTAAACTAATACTACACAGGAATAAGGATAAAAAAAAGAAACTACTAGTAGATACAAACAATGTATGTTTCTAGGTTAAAGGTACCTACTAATGTTACAGCTAGCCAAGAAACAATATAACTTAGGATTCAATGTATCTTACCATCCAGTTGTTGGTGGGGCACGCATCGAGATCCTTTCCCTCAATTCCCAATGAAGTAACTCAGGAATCTGTATCCAGGCTCCAAGGAGAGGCCTCCCACACTTTCAGGGTGTGTGTGTAGGAGGCTTCTGCCCTGCCGAGTGATAACTCTTGTCTTTTATAGTTTGTAAAACAGTTCCTCTTAATCAAGAATACTTTTTTTTTATTTCTTCCCACATCACATCTCCAGACTAAGGTGTTGATTCTTAGCTGAGGCCTAAGCCCTTTTGGTGCCAAAGATGACCCCTTGCTGGCCCTTTCAGCCTGGGTTATCTCTTTATGCACTAACGATTTGTGATAGAGAGGAGGGAGAGTCGATGTCCTGCCACAGTCAGGTACCAGGAAAGACAAGACAGTGCATAGTCACCATCCTAAATGAACTCAACAGTCAAGGGACGAATGGAGAAAAAGACAGTTACCTAATCAAGGAGAGTAATGTGGAGCCCAGCAAATAACATGACAGTGGCAGGAAGGATTTTGTTTGTTTTCAGGTAAGTACAAGAGACACAAATAACACACTAAATTGAAGAGCTAGAGAGGGCAGTGATAAAACGGTTCAGAATCAGCCACTGAGGAGGAGGGTAGTAGAAACCTGGACCATAGCAAACTGAAAAGAGAGTGGACAGAAAAAAATGAAAGGAAATAGCCTCGTGATGTTGGCTTCGGCTTTTACAGCTGCCCTTTCTGGCTGTAGGTAGAAATAATAATTCTGATTACATAATAATTTTTATTTGGCTTTTCCCGTTTCCCTTACAAAGACTAAATAGGTATAATAGGTTGGAATTTCTCTATGTATAATACTTCCTTATATGAGGTTTTTCTTAGCAATGCTAAACAAAGCCCTTATCTCAGTGTTTGGGAGCAGTGCAGAGAGAGGCATTCCAGGAAAAGTAGTGCTACCTTTTCCTGTTTCTGTCAGTATCAAGCTCTGTATGGGAGACTGTTGTAGCTCACATTAGGGCATAATTTATTTACCTATGACCCAGAAAGGCAAGGTGAAAACTCAGGCCATTTCTCATGCTGTCCCTTCCAAGATCTTTAAATGATAGAAAGACTGTACTTGAAATGTGGACTTGTCTCAGAGGTTTAAGAAATTATACCTCTTGTTCTGCTGGATGTCAACAATAATCTGATTAAGATTTGACATCGAAAGACACTTTTTCTAAATAGACAGCTACAACATCAATCCTCAGAAAAGTTTTGCAACTTGCTGGAGCAACTTTCACAAATTTGACATGAAGTCGGTGGTGCTGTGTGGAGACTCAAGGCATTCTGAGGATGGAGGAGTCTGTTCCCTTGATGAGTCTATTCTCAGAAGAATGGGACACTTTTGATTTCTTCCAACTGTCAAAATTACTCTGAAAAATAGACCATCAATTAAAAGGAAAGAAAATTTTCTCTCATTAACGTGAAAAACTTAAGAAATAAGTGTGTTCAGAAGTGGATACACAGATATGTAGCTCACTACTACTTCTAGTTACACTTTACAAGGTTTTCATTTAGCTATAAAACTGTCTCAATACTTCACACTTCTGCAAGATAGGTTTTTATCTCTACTCAAAATTCTGGCTGCTGTTTGAGGAATGCTGTTGTCCTTTAGGAATCCTTCTGTACTTGAAATTCAGGATATTCATGGAAACTGCTAAGAGATGATTTAGAAATAAGTAAAATCTTCACATGCTTCTGGAACTAGTTGTTGCAGAACGTGTGGGAGCCAGGTAGCATCAGCAAGTTCAAAAGAAGTTTAGGCAAATTCACAGGACATCGTGAACAAAAGTAGGAAATAGAAAGGCATGCCTGTCAATGATTGGAGCTGTTGTAGGGAATATGAGGGAAAAGGACTGCAAAGTGTGGCCAGGCTCACTTGCTATCACTCAATGGCATCTTCTATTGGCACTTCTGGGGACAGAGTACCAGGCTAGACAGACTCATTGGCTGGATCTTTACCCTGTCATTTCAAGTATCTGGACATCTTCTAAAGATGAGAGTAAGGTCTATGTATATATTTGATATTTAACCTGACTGAAAGGAGTTCATTTACCCACTGAAGATGAAGTAATCTATGAAAAACAGAATGTTGGCTTCAAACTTTTTAGTTGTAAAACTTTGTAGCAAGCATATTGGGAACCGTATTTTATGCAAACATAATAAAAGCAACAAGAAAGCATCTTCTTCTTCTCCCCACTATTGAAAGAGACTGTCCCAAATTACAGATGAGCCTACCAAGTAGATGGGAAGACATCTCATTTCTTCTTACTGCATTGCTACACTTAATAAAATAGGCTAGAATTTAGCCCTCAGTCATCTTTAAGCTGACAAGTGCGAATTCAGATAAATTCTGGAGGAAGAGAAATACTTCAGCTGATAAACAGAGAGAAACTTTCAGACAATATGCTTCAGGAGAAACAAATTTCAACTCAATGCAAAAATCTACTGCTGGGAGTTTCGTTTTAATCAGTCATTTTCTTCTTGTTTTTATTTGCACAGCAGTTCTGAACAAATTGAATAGTATTTTTTTCTCCTTTAGTGCAGGCTGGGATTCTACCACTTCCACTGTAAAGAAGAATTCAATTTTGCAGTGATAAGTTCAAGAACACACAGATAAGAAACTTGAAGGAAGTGGGTGGGGGGGCAGAAAGACTACCAGGCAGGAATGGAGAATACTGAGAAAATACAGAAAAAGGAGAATTTTTCAGCTTCATTTTACATGCTGAACCTAGACATTTTTCTCCAATCTGCAATCTTTAGCCAGAGAGAAAGTAGCGAGTTTTGCTAATTTCATCTCTTCGTTGTTTTAGGAAGATGCATTTACATTTTCTGTGTGGATAAGCAGGACTAGACAGCTTGCGGAGAGAGATAACGTAAGCGCTGAGCTCTGTTGAACCTTGGCAGCTTACTAATCTTTCAGGTTTTAATCTCAACTCATTGTCCAAACTCTATCTCTCTAATGGCCAGAGTAAATCCAGATTTAGATAAAGAAATGTATGGGTTCAGCTGATACTCCAGAGGAGGCTGGATGCTGTGTTCTGAGGTGCAAACAGCACGAGCCTTAGCAAGACAGACAAGGAAGTTTTAAACTCTGTAGCCATCTCTGCTGCAAACGCGCACTGTGCAATAGTAGTGACTGAGGATGCATGGCTTGTGACACAGAGTAAGCACAGACAAGGGCAGCAGCCTATGGTCAGCTATCTTAGCATCCGCTCATCAGAGATGGCCAGCAGCAGCTTCCTTGGGAGGAGGATACAGAGACAGAGACTGTACAACAAGATATGCCAGAATAGTCCTCTGCTCCTCAAAACTTTGTAGCTTTAGGGACAGTTGAGCCAGACCTGTTGTCTGAACTCATTAACTCTCAGTGTATTTTTATTCTATGACTTCATCCAGTTGTCCTCTCTATGCACTGTTTCAACACACACAGCCACTTGCAGCAGGGAATTTCAGAGATGAACAATATTTTCTTGCTTTGTTTGCTGTGAAGCCACCAACTACCATGACTTGATGTTTCTAGGTTCTGTGTGGGTATAGCCAGTGAAAATTATTGTCTACCAGCCCTCTCTGCATCCCTCTAGATTATTTATACAGCTTTTATACAGCTCTCTCTCTTTGTCCACTAGTTTTCCCTGAACAGCTGAATCCTTTCAGTCTACTCTCATGTGCAATCTGCATCCCACCATTGATTACCTGTGCTACTGCTCACTTGGCCTTTTCTAGGAGCATTATGCCTTTGAAAGTGAGACTAGAACTATACACAGAATTTAAGATGCGGGCACACCAGCACTTTGCATGGTGATATAATGATATTTTCTGTTTTATTCTCTTTCATAACAATTTTTAACATTCAGTTTGCATTTTTTTACTAGACCTGGGCACCGAGTTCAATAAAGCTATGTATTATAACCCCAAGATTTCATTTCTGTGTAATAGCAGTTAGCTCAGAGCCCATAATTTTATATATGAAGTTTGGATTGTTTTTCCCCATGTATGTCATTTTACATTTATCTGTTCTGAATTTCATCTGCCACTTAATCACTTTTAGTGTCTCACAATCTTTCTACAATTCTCCACACAGGCTCTCACTTTTAACTCAGCAATTCAACTTAGGCTTCCCACTACTATGGCACACCCACACTTGTTCTTATATCCTTGGAATAAAGCGTCCACTCCAATCAGATTGAGGTGAGTAATTGGGGTTACCATTTTCATTCTAGATTTTAAATATTTGTCTGCTTGCCTATACCTGAATACTTTTGAACCATTGGAAAGTTAGGCAAGCAGTGTTGCTCCCGGGGAAGTGTGAAAGAGGGAGCAAGTGAGATAGAGCAAATTCAGTTATCAGGAATATCCATATTATTCCATATAGAGCTGTAGAAGACAACCCAGACAATGGATTTCATGATTGCCTCCCAAAATAGCTATTTTCATGCCATTAAACTTGATGTCATTGTATAGGCTCTGCATTTCTATAGCCTAAACTAGTTCAATATTACCATTTCTGTTCTGACAGAACTAAGAATATGGAAGATGCACAGTCCAGCCCTGAAGGATTACAGACCAATGTACTGATTTAAGAAATTAGTTGAGGACATGTGCAAGTCTAGTTACTCAATAAAGTTCTTCCCTAAATATGTCTGTTTTCCAGAGTTGTGGATGAACCTGGAGGATTTGGACTGGGAAGTAAGTTGCAGTCCCTAGTTAGCATTCCACAGTTTTGTTTCCCGAGCTCCTAAAATTCTTCCTAGGATAAAAAACAAATCAAAAACAACACCACAAAAAATATTGCTGTATTAAGGTGGAATCTTGAATCGATTTAAACAGATGGGAGCAAGAAAATGTTTTAATAGCCTCTTGCCATCACAGACTCCAGTCCTGCCACATTTGCTGAGTGCTTAGGGACATCGGAATAACTCCAAACTGTACCTTGAGATGCTCCTTAATTAAGTCATAAGAAAGCAAACAAACAAGCAAACAAAGAGAGGCTTGACAACAAGCCATTCATGGTTTGAGAAATGCAGCTAAATTGCATGTAATGTTTTATTGCTTTGAGTGAGAACATTTGGCTTCAAAAGTTGGAAATGTATTATTCTGTAAATCTTCTCATTAATTACATTTCATTTTGAATTCAAAGCCAGGCCAACATCAATTTATTTCACTCAATTGCATCAGCCCTGTAATGTTATTCTTCAGTTTTACTTTCAATCTGGCTCTGACTGATAACATTTTGAGATCAGTAAAAAGGCAGAGGTTGCTACCAAAAATAATAGTATGTTATAAAGCTGCTGTAGTCCAGCAATTAAGGATGCTTTATTATGTAATAAGACCATTGCTATTTTTTTCACTGAAGCCACACAACATTAATTCCAGCAGTAATTTACACGTGGTATATTATTGATGTGGCAAAAAAATGCATTAGTTTATATCAAGTTAAAAAATCATATATCTTTTAATATATTAAAATCAGAGTCCTCAGGAGGCTACAATGTGATCTTTCTTAATTGAGAAAAATGTATGCATAGCATTGATTAGATTCACTTGTCAGAGTGGTCCTTCCTGAGCTGGATAGTATGGAAAAAAGGTAGAAACCATGTTCTGTTCTATAGAATTTACCAGCACTGCATTAAACAGCATGACTAAAAGTTTATTCTCACTGTTACTATCTAGTCTGAGAAATGTGTTCAGGGGAGAGGTTATCACTGACAGGAGTCTGATACTGTTTTTAGGTGCACATTTCTCTCACTTCACATTATAGATTGACAAGTGAACAAATGCATCCATCATTGGGAGCAGAAAAAGAATCTTTGTGTCCTGTAAGAGACCCCTGCATAATTCTAGCCTTGCCCCCCAAAAAAAGGGTTCTTGAGCAGGGAAACAATGTATGTATGATATATAACTGTGCTATGTCCGAGAAGTGGAGCACTTCTGGATCTTCCAATGACATTAAATAAACTTTAGATGGATCATAACTATGCAGATTTCTTCTGAGGTTGATTCACATTCAGAAGGAAGCCTGGAAGAAAACAGAGGATTTGAGAGAGCAGTACATCCTTCCTGAAGCCTTCTGAGGACTGAAAGCTATGACTAAGTACATAGTTCAAGGATGGACTAAAATTTAGGAATACAAATTCATAGTTGGATCTTTAGCACATCTGAGTATGTGTTCATAGCTGCCACCAATGAGAGATACTGAGCTGCTTTGGTTGATATGAGCTGGTAGTATTAAAATCCAGCTTTGTAACAGTAACTGGTAAAAGCAAACAAGAATTCTGGGGAAAAAAAGTCATGCTTCAGACCTCTATTCATCACAATACTTTGCTTCAGATATTTATTCATCAAAAAGTTTTGGAGAATTCTTTTCCTAGCGATTGGATAAGTAAAAATCTTGCTGCAGAGTGTCTGCTTCTGAATTAGATCCTCAAAGGTAATTTTTAGAGACAGGCTGTTGAGTGAGATGGAGGACTAGCCTGATTCACTGGGACTCTTCCTCTGTTTCAAAAGCTAGAATGATCCTCAGCTCATTAGAGAGTTATTTGCATCTGTCAAAGATCCATGCTGTGTTAAAGACAAAGAACTCCTGGTCTGGGAGATATTTTTTTCCATTCTAAATTATTCTATGGACCTCCACCATGATCTTTGTGAGGTCATAAATTAGACCTCATTTCCTTAGACCTTGTCCTTTTTGAATAGTGATAATAGTACTTACCTCACGAGACTGTAGTAGATCTTCATAACTCAGAATATGCAAAGTATCAACAGTATGTAAGTAAGAAGAGGAAAAAAAGGCTGTCATTAGGCACCTTTCAAATTAAACCAGATGGAGCAGATGAAAAGATGAAGGACCAAAACAACACTCTCCTGGCTCACAAGGGCACGGTCAAAATGATCAATGTCATTGTAATTTCCAGCAGCCCACCCAGTGTACAAATGTATAAGAGGAGCCAAGACACAGATTTATGAAATCCCAGAACGCGTGAGTCCTATCTAAATCCCAGTTTCAGAAGGAAAGACAATTTACTCTGTCTACTGTTGTAACAAAACATTCCAATTCCTTTTTTAAACTGTTGTTAAAGTACCTAAAGCCAGTAGTGAAAAACAAATAAATAAAAATTATATTATCTCTGAAAACAAATAGATCATGGTGACATGCAGGGATAATACTGCTGAGTTGACCATCATTTTTACTACTGGATGGCAAACTCTTTGTTAATAACTGTCTGTGGTTGTGGGATCCCCTGACAGAGGGCCATATGTATCACACAATCTCAGGTACTCAAATGAAGGATTGAGGATGTGGAGTTCAAAATTCCCTTATCAGTCATGCATTTCTTCATGGTGTGGTGATTTGCTTTTGTTGATTTTTTGTTTGTTGGGGGTTTTTTTCTTATTCCCTCATTTCATCAAAGTCAGCTTTGAAATCACTAAGCTCCTAAAATGTCCCTAGGTTAAAAGGGAGCCATGGAGATGGCGTCAATCTTCCCCATTAAATGAAAGAAAGCTGAAAAAGCAACAATCAAGGGATCTGAAGGACTGGAATAAAATCAAGTTGCTTAGAATTGGAATTTAGTCCAAAAATATCTGAGAAGAGACTTTGCAAAGAGGGATTGACCTTGCAGCCTACTGTTGTGCAGGGTATGCTTAGGGCAAAATGACACAGACTTGGAGAACTACTTCAAAGAAGCCATTCACATTGAAAGAGAGAAAAGAGAGAGCTGGTAGCCATTAAAATAGGTTGTGCCCACACCCCACACTTAAAAAGGAGAGCCACAATATCAGCAGCATAGAAAAGTCTGTGAATGGTGCCACTCAGGGGCAGAGACCTGTGTTTGAAGCAATCTTGCCAACCAGCTGCTCAGCCACTGGCTCTGAAACTGGATCTGTGCAGTGACCTTGGCAATTCACACCTAGTGTTCACATCTGGATTGACTGTACAGGGATTCTTCAGTGCCTATGCAGTGAGACCAAGCTCTGCACCATGACAACAGTGAGATCATCATCTGCTTTTAACATGAAATGAAAGGGGATCCTTGTTCTGTTCAGAGAGAGCTGGAACTCCTCATTACATGCACAGTCACAAACTGCAGTCACACAGGCCAATAATCAAAGAGCTTAAGTGTCTCATCTCAAAGCATCAAATCAAGGGGGAAAGGGATAAAACCAGGGCCACTAGAGATAAGCCTGGAGGTAGCACATCAGTGTTAGAAGGATGGTGTCTTAGCAAGGTCCCTCCTTCTGCTATCTCACTCTCCAAAAGGTATATGCAAGAAAAGAGTGGCAGTAGGGTTGTGGCACCTCCCCTGGAGGTATTTAAAAATTGTATAGGTGTGACACTTAGGGACATGGTTTAGTGGTGAGCCTGGCAGTCCTGGGTTAATGGTTGGACTTGATCTTAGATATCTTTTCCAACATAAATGGTTCTATGATTCTATACTGTACAGGATTTTCCATCTTGAACTTTAGAAGCACTGACCTGTTGTAAAGTCACAGCTCTGAGCTATCTGCAACAAAAAAGATTAATTAAGTATCTGATTTCTATGCAACTGAGCTAACCTTGGTACATTATGGAAAAGGCTGTGTTTTGATGTCTGTCAGCAAGACTGATTGTCATCATTGCCTGTTAAGTGCTCCTTCTTCCAGGTCTGGGCATCCCAAAGTTTCACTACTCTGCCTTGCAGAGTGGAAATAGCAGAGAACATTAGGAAAGGATGAAGAGCACAGCAAAAGAAGGATCCAGAGACCCACATGAATAATGTGTTGAAGGTACATCTTTATCCTATGACAAGTCTGATGACTTCCAACTACTAGATGTGAAATTGCCATTGGGAGGGTCTGACTACTGCTGTGGATTGTATTTTTAAATGTGTGTCTCTGCTGTCCATGATCTCCAAAGTTTTATTTTATATCTTTAACCTCTGTTTTATCTTTATCTATGCTTAATGCTACAGTTTTTTTTCCTAAAATATAGCTTGTTATTTGTAAATCTTACTTTAACAATGATTATTTTTCATTTGTAGAGTTTTAGATATAGGGGAATATTAATTTATGCATCTGATCATTATTTAGCTCTAGTCCATACTGGGACTCAATTTGACTGAACCAACAACAAACAAAAGGCTGCGACCTTCATCTGCCTCAGGCATAACCCAAGAATGATTGATTTCCAGTGGGCCCTTTGCAAATGTGAAATTACACAGCATGACCTCTTTTGAGGTAAGCTTGCTCTTTGAAGGATGATCATGTATTCATTTGATCATCCTTTAATCCTTGTCTGCAATTTTTCATGAGGATTGTGTCACAGCATAAGAAATACAGTAGACTCAGCAGTGATAGTGGTACCCACACATTCAAGAGGAGACATGAGAAAGAAAGTATACCTACCTACTTCACCTTCCATCACTGGAAACAGATTGAGTGTTAGTTTTGAAAATAATTATCATTTCCATCATGTGTTATTGGACACAACATCTGGAATTCAATTCTCTGGCTAATAAGGAGCCACAGGGGATCTCTCACACTGTGATGCTTTCTTTGAGGAAATGTGAAAAGGATTTTAGATAATACATTCATCTGTGAGTTCAAAATCATTTGATCTTTTATAAATAGCAAAATATGATAAATTATTCCATTACCTGCCTCACTAACACTTTGGTGAAAATAAGGTTTGGCATGGTATCCTTTTTGTCTACAGCTGGAGAACACAGAACCTAATAAAACAGCAGAAGAACATTTAAAAACATGTAAGTTATGGAAATGGATAAGATGGTTTTCTGTTGATACTAACTAATGAAACAGATCATTAGTTACAAATCATGCTGGATTGTGGAATGGAATGGAATGGAACGGAACGGAACGGAACGGAATGGAACAGAACAAAACAGAACAGAACAGAACAGAACAGAACAGAACAGAACAGAATAGAATAGAATAGAATAGAATAGAATGTTTCAGTTGGACGGGACCTACAGTGGTCATCCAGTCCAAGTGTGATGGGAAATCGAGATAGTTCATATGGCAATCACAATGTCATTGACAGAATCTTAAACTTGGATGAAGGTTACAGCCCAGCTATATAAACTGTTTCACTTAGGACTTCTAAGTAGCTCGGATGGAAAAAAACTCAGGCTAAAAAATTAACATAGATAATAAAGTAACCATAGTAAATATTAAAAAGAGTTGTAAAGTCAACATGACAGAATTGTGGAACCTGGTGATTCCTAAATTAGAAAATAAAATGATGCGACAGAAAAGAAAAGCTATTATATTCCTTCTCCAAACACCTTGAAATCTTGAAGGAACACTTCACCTTCCTCTCTATTGGTTAGGATATGTTTATGAACACAACTTCTTTATTTCCTTCCATCCACTTATCGTAGAAACTTGGAACATCTTGGGTTGGAAGGGAATCTTTAGAGGCCATGTAGTTCAACTGCCCTGCAATTAGCAGAAATATTTTCCACTAGATCAGGTTACTTGGAGATCCACTTATTCATGTTTGAAACCAGGATGAACGTTGGCAAATAGTTTTTGCAAAGCCAGTAAATTATTCACTGATTAGGTGCCCAATAGCATAGTAAAGACAAAAAGTAAAAACCTTTGCAATATAAAGGTATTTAAATCTGTGTTCCATGCAGTTCATCTTGTAAATTCACTGCTGAAGAATCCCAGAGTGCTAGTAACCAATCTGTATTGCAGGGTTAGTCATCTACTCAGAGGGATTTGTTTTGCAGTCAATTCAATCACAAATGTTACAAGAAAACTGATGAAAATTGCATCTACTACCTTCATGAAGTAATGTTTTGAACAACAAACATTTCAGCATCATCCACTTAAATCATAATTAAACTTCCCATACACCAGTCACTCTATTTTCAGTGCTGTTTTTATAGGCAACAAAATGATTCATTCTTTAATAAACGACCTACTTGAAAATTTGTTTGTTTGCAAGATACCTAAAAGAAGCAGCAGCTTATTATGTGAATCTTCATGAATTGGTGGGGGAACACCCTGAACTCCTTTGCCATCTATATTTAGAATGCTAATATGCATGAAAATCTGACCTTCAGGAGTATGTTAGCTCCTTTTAGCTAAGCGTTTTCAAGTAGTAGGAAATTCAGTTATAAGTAAGAAGCTTGAATTATTAATGTGCAAATGTCCTCCAGTGAACAGAAGTTTTGAGCTCACCTTATATTCTAGCCAATCCTCTAGTTAATGTAATTAAGAGTCTTGGAGAAATTATCCCACTCTAGATTATACATTATTATTATTATTATTATTATTATTATTATTATTATTACTACTACTCATGGCCAGATTAATTGTTTTCCAGGATTCACTGATAGCAACAACAGATTTGGCATCCAAGACACATGAAAATACCTATAGCTAGATACAAATATTGATGCTTTTATCTAGAGTTTAATCAATCCTTGCAATTTAACATGATTTCAAGTAGACTGTGAATTAAAAATAGAATAGTGCTTCCTGATTAACTCCCATGTGGCAATTCTTTTATTTTCTGATAAGGCTTTAATATAAGATTAGTTTGATTCCTCTATAAAGGAAAAAAAGCCTCTTCAAAAGGTTCATCATACTTTTATTGAGCTGTCGCGCCATCAGAAACATTCAGGAACATTTATCCTACCTCTTTTGTCTGGAAGCTGGAGACAAAGAGTAAGACAGAAAATGCTACAAAGAGAATGGAAAATGTAGATTATTTCAAACTGCTCTACAGTGGGATTTTGCCACTGAAGACTCCATAATAGGCTGGCACATAACCTGGATATAACTTCTAATTTCAGACAGAATAAATATTTACACTTGTACTCATGTCAGGTTCCCTGCATTAGAATTAGAAGGACATAGTCTTCTTTAGGATGCAATTCAGCTGGAATATCGAAAGGATTGGTATGTGAAAGTGTCTATTCCTCTCCACTGAATATGGGGGGGATTTGATCCAAGCCAATAATTAATATGTAAATAATTGTGTCTGATCAGAGGTGTCCCTGACCCGGTACTGAACACCAAGGAAACATGAAGAGTCTATGATAAAGCAAGGAAAAGACGTACGAGACTTACTGACTCATTAATGTTCTATTGAATTAAAAAGCAGACACACATATTCCAACTGTAACAAAGAACAACTGCTCTCCTCCCCAAAAAAATCCACAACAACCCTCCCTCCCCATCTCAAAAAAAAAAAAAAAAAAAAAAAAAAAAAAAAAAAAAAAAAATGAACACCAAAAAGACCAAATCACACAGAAACAGCAACAGTAACAACAACACACCAGACCAGAATAATACTGACAGTGCTTTTCCACTGTCAGTATTATTCACACATGGCCATCACAGAAGAACTACTAAGGCACTCACTAAGATGAACTATGAAGGCTGCTGGTATTCCATAGGCTGCTAGCAAACAGAATATTCAAAACCAGAGTTTATAACTCTCTTAAGAGTCAAAGTATGTCTTCTGTGTGGTAACACAGAAGTACTCATACACGAACCAGAGAATAAGAGATACTTCCAGGGAAGTACCAAGAAGGTTCTGTGAGGCACTCAGGTAGGAGGGTAAAGAAGTGGAAAGTGGATGCTGGACCAATTCTTACCTCTCATGGCCGAGAGAGAAAGTTGTAGGTATCAAAATAAAGTTTTCAAGTCAGATTGATCAAATGGGTATCAAGATTCAACACCAGCTCCAGAAGCTGCATGATTTCACAGAACATGTTAATGTATCTCTCTGCAGAGCAAAGCAGAGTGATTGATATGAGCAAGCTTTTATCATGTTAACACCATGACCTGCAAGATTAATCTGTCCTGAGTGTCCTACCAGGGTAGTCATAGTGGCATACATGTTACTTACATACCCTCAGCGTATGGGTCACTAAGGCAGGATCCAGGTCATTGCTGATCCTTTACTTTTTTAAACAACTAAAAGCATGGGAGTCCTATACACTCAGTAAATCTTTTCAAGCCACTCAGAAAATTCCAAGGATAAAAGGACTTTCAACTTTGTTTTGCTTATTCTGTTTTTTCCAACTTTTAGATTCCTTTGGGGTTTCCATATCTTTCATTCCCTTTTGCAATCCTTGCCATAAACCAAGTACCATACTCAAATGTTAGAAGCTAGAAGCAGCTTTTTAATGACCTATTGAGAATGAAATGAATAATTTAAGATTTACAATAGCTTTAAATTGGTTTTGCTTGTTGTAGGGTGTAAACTTCATTACAGAGGGGGGATTTATTTGCTTTCTGTTTGCTTGCAATGAAATGATATAAAATCCTGTCTCATATTTTCTTTGTGTTAATTGGGGATTTAACTGTTGCTTCCTTTGCTTACAGTGATGTACATCAAAGCTGTTAAAATCCATTTTAATTGTGAAGAGTGGATTTGGTCAATTACACTAGTAATCTTTCTATTAATAAGCATGTGAAAGGAAGACTGTTCTGTATGTAAATTAATAGAGCTAATTAGTTGTCCTCCCTTTGTAATACATATTACAACATTTGGCAGTACTTCAATAAGTAAAAGTATTGTGGTGTATGCCCAGGATGTATGTTTTTGCAGCCTACATGCAGAGAAGAAAGTGAGGTTATTTCCACATCCTGTTAAAATGTCCAGAATTTATCTGGTCACCACCTAAATATCAGAATATGAAGGCTTTAGCTTGGAAGAATCCTTGGAGTGAGAATTGTATACAGTTCAGGAGTTGATCGAGGGAATTCTTTTATGTTACATAGAGTGCTATCAGCCCTACTTATGATAAGATCTTATACCTTGGTAATGACCAAGACAAACAAAAAGACAATTTCTGGCCTTATCTAAGAAAATACAAAAGACAAAAAAAAGATCCAAAAAAGACAGCATAAGAAAACAGAGATTATTTTGCTCAGTGTAAGTGGGTGTCCCCACATGAGTCTACTACTACTATTACTACTACTACTACTACTACTTCTACTCAGTCATAAACTTTGTTTTTACCACACAAACAGCAGTTTTAGAAGACACATGGTGTAGTTCATTAAATTACTAGTAAGTAGAATTTCTGTGATACCTTTGAACTTGACTGGACACCAAAAGACCACCAAAGCCACCCTATCTCTCCCCTCCTCAGCTGGGCAATGGAGAGAAAATATAATGACTCACAGTCAACATAAGGACAGCGAGAAATCACCAGTTACCATCCAGCCAAAACAGACTCAGCTTGGGGAAAACAGTTTAATTAAATACCAATCAGAACAGGATAGTGAGAAATCAAACTAAACCCTAGAATACGTTCCCCCCATCCCTCCCTTCTTCCTGGACTTAGCTTCACTCATGATTTTCTCTACCTCTTCCCCACCAGCGGCACAGAGGGATGGGAAATGACAGCTGCTTCCAGTTCATCATATGTTATTACTGCTACTCCTTTCTCAGGGGGAGGACTCCTCACACTCTTCCCGTGCTGCAGTGTGAAGATCTGTCCCATGGGCCAGACCTCCATAGATTCCTCTGAATCTTTCTAAAAAGGTATGGTTCTCCACAAACTGCTCCAGCAGCACAGATCTCCACAGGCTGCAGAGGAGTCTCTGCTCAGGCACTGAAGCACTTCCTTCCCTCCTTTTTCACTGACCTTGGTGTCAGCAGAGACTTGTCTCATGCCTTGCTTTGTCTTCAGATTTTTTGTGCAATTTTTTGCCCCTTAAATATATTATCCCAGAGGTGCTACCACCATCACTGATAGGCTTTGCCTTGGACAGTGGACCCATCTTGGAGCCAGTTGACATTGGCTCTGTTGGACATGGGGGAAGGTTCTAGCAGTGTCTCACAGCAGCCATCCCTGTAGCCTTCCTGTTACCAAAACCTTCCTACACAAATCAAATGCATTGGCACAAAGAAGTAATTTGTTGGAAGTTTCTGGGATGCTCCTATAAATTAGAAAATCACCATAGGACAAAATACTTTTAGTTCATGGAGTGAGCAGGTCAGTGATGCAAGAAAGGAAGACAGGCAGATTGAGGACTGGAGTCACTCTATGAGTACTGAACAAAATATGGTAGGTAGTAAGAAAAAAACTTTCAGCATTTAAAGATATCTGCCATTGAATTCAATGAGAACACAATCCAGTTGAAGTGCTTTCAGAAATCCTCCTTTTAATCTCTTCATCTCTGAGTGGTGGTTTCCCAGAAGCTGGAGATAAAACAGGGGCATCACTTTTCCTGAGCCATCACTTTCCCCACACAACTCAAGCTCCCTGACTATAACTTCCCAGGATGGGATTTCATTGTCTAAACATAAGCCTTTACAGACAATTGTGGGGTCCTGAGATTTTCAAGACACCAACATGACAATTAATGAAAGACTTATAAGGCACTTACGCTTCTCTGTAGAGGCAGCTGCAGGCTGGGCAGGACATCAAATTAATCACCTATTCTTACACAATGAAATTCCACCCTTCTTGCAGTCACACAGACTGTGTGCCACTAATGTCCACTTATCTCCCTTAACTGCAGAGCAAAGCACAGGACTGAACTGGGGTGGAAACTTTTTTGGTTCTAGACAAAGTCTAATGATTTCACCTACAGTAGCTTCTTGAACAGACACGTGCATTCAGGATATGTTGGACATAATGTGAACAGAACATGCTGCTGATCTGTCTGGGCATCCTATGTGTCTTATAGATCAGGTTACAGGTACTAAACTGTAATTCTATCAGAACATAGCCATAGATAAAAGAAATTCTTCAGATTCTGCTCAGGTTGATTCTATGGACAGAAAAGTAAGACATAACTTGGTTGTGAGACAAGTCAAAGCATGATACTTGTGGCTGAAGTACTATGACCTTACCAGGAGTTTAAGTCTAAATTTCTGAAACAGAGGAAAATCAGGATTCATCTAATTAAAAATTAAAATGAGGGAGATGCAAGGGACCTAAGTTATAATTTAATATATGAGTTAAATGCCATGTTGGATATTTGGACACTCTCCAGTACTGAACCTGCTTCCTGCTCATGTTAATCATTTCTGCAAGGAAAAGCATTAACAGATTATAAAAACTGTACCTCTGCCATTTTCAGGGTAACTCAAAGCATTGGCACACTGTTGAGAGTCTATATTTTATTTTCTATTGACATGCAACCAATGTGAAAGAATGTAATTTTCATTCAGTCAGAAAACATTAAGCAAACAGTGAATTGGGGAAGAAAGGTTCTGCTGCTCTCTTTTTTTAAGCTCACAAACTGCCTTCTCCTATACAAACAGGCTTGCAGTTCTTCCATTTCAATTCTCAGCAGTCCTCATTTCTAGTCAGATTCACTAAGGTGCTGAGTATGCACAACTTCTGCTAAAATCCACTGAGACACACTGCTCATTCAATCTACTTCAGTTGTGGGCTTCCTGAAACATCTTGTAATTCTGTAACTCCAATTTTAGAGGCAGCTAAACTTATCAGAGTTAATCAAATCAGCAATTTGCACAATAATCTGCAAAACGTATTAAGTAAGGCTAATGGTTTACAAAGTCAATAAAAATTGCTGCCCATTCTATTGTTTTATCTTCAAAAGTTCTAATAAAAGATTGCTGATCATGACCAGTGCTTGACAGATAACTCTCTACTTTCACGTCTTCTAAAAAAGGTATAACTTTCAATAAACCATAGCAGTGTTATAGATCAGCTTATGCTATGAAACAAAAACAAACTCCTACTGGAGTAGTTCTGGTGTAGGAGACCTAATTCTAAACAGAATTTTCTCAGAACATAAAAGTTAAAAACACAGCAAACCAAAACTCAAAAAATAAGCAGATTCCTGAAGCAGAGAAACAAAATGAAAATAAGTTATTTGCAGAGCACAGTTCCCCAGAGCCTTCATTTATTTGATGATATTCAGGAGGAGCAGTAGCCTCCTGGAAAAAGCAGTCAGTAATAGCACCACATTCATGGATTCTGAGCACTGACAGCAAGCAGCAACTGAGTTAACACATAATTATAAAGATAATATTATCAGGCTCAGTCAAGCCTGATAAGCAGTTGGGATTCTGTTCAGGCCATCAAGATGAATTTTAGGATCCTCTTCACTCAATTTCCCTTTCCTGCTACTCTGGTTGATTTTACAGAAGTTAAACTACTGTAAAACTCAGCTCATGCAGGGTAAGTTAGGCCTCAGTATCATTGTTCCTCCCTGCAATGATTGTTTCCATAATTGTTCTTGTCACTGTAGTAGATGATCTGCACAGAAGCAGAAAAAAAAAAAAAAAAAAAAAAAAAAAGGTTGTGTCCTTTCCTGCTACTTTATAAGGCATGATGATAGCTCCATAAAATTTTATTGTGTTACTATACCAAGACTATAATATAATTCTCATACTTTATTACCACACCAAGAGCTGGAAGTTGAACTCGGACAAATTCAACATTGAAATAAGATGTAACTTGCTACCACTGAAGGCAGGGAAACATAGGAATGATTTGGTGTGATGGCTAAAGAAATAGAAAGAAAACGGAAGCTCTTCAGTGTTGTTCTCTTTTGCAGTTAGCAGTTCTTCACTCCAGTTTCACCATAGCTCTGTGCACAATAATCCTTCTTTCTGGAGCACTCCTATAGGAGCTATCTGTTATCTGCTTGATGTTACCAGTCAATCTATTCATACTCCTAACCCAAGTCAGAAAAAATTCCCCATTACCTCAGTATATAGTTGAGAGTTTGTAGACAGTTTTGCTTTTGTCTGCCTCATGAGGAACATTTTGTCAGCTGAAATGCGACATTTTTTACCTAATTGTTTTGGTGTTCTGAAGGTCTTTTGGCACGACCATCACCTAGTGTCTCCTGTTTTCTAAATGTGATTTATATTTGCCCAAACAAAAACGTTTGGTTTAACTGAAGCTGAATAAAAGTAATGGTTTGTGACAAATGATAGTGTAAGTGGTCCCTTACAGACTTAAATGTTGTGAAAATATCCTAATGTTCTGCTTGTGCATGGGGTTTATGTGGCCAGGGTTTGGCAGTGGGGTGGCTGATGGGGTGGTTTCTGTAAGAAGAGACCAGGAGCTGCCTCCATGTCGGATAGAGCCTGTTCCAGCTGGCTCCAAGACAAACCCAACACTGGCCAAAGCTGAGCCCATCAACAACCCTGGTGGTGCCTCTGTGATAATTTATTGAAGAAAGGGTGGGAAATAGAGCACAGCAGCTGTGAAAGAGAGGAGTAACGAAAAAATGGGGAAAAAAAAGACTGCAGATACCCAAGTAAGTGAAGGAGAAGGCAGGAAGTACTCCAGGTGCCAGAGCAGAGATTCCTTGCAACCAGTGGAGAAGCACATTCCCTTCCTGTAATGCAGAATATCCACATTGCAGCCCATGGGCAACCCCACGCCCTGGCAGGGGGATGTGCCTTGAGGATGTGCAGTCTGTGGAGAGTCCGTGCAGAAGGAGGCTCCTGGCAGGGGCTGCAGCCCATGGAGAGGAGCCCATGCTGGAACAGGTTTTCTGGGAAGATCTGTGACCCTGTGGTATCCACATTGGAGTAGGCTGTTCTGAAGATCTGCAGCCTGTGTGAAGGGACCACATGGGAACAGTTCATGAGGAACTCTCTCCCTTGGGAAAGAGCCTACTCAGGGGCAGGGAAGCTGTGTTAAAGGAAGGAGTGGTCAAACCAAAGTGTTATGAACCGACCCTATTCCCCGTTTCTATCCCCATTCTCTATTTTCCTGTTCTTCCTCAGGGAATAAAAAAATTAAATGGAAGAGTTGGAAATGAAGGAATCAATTTGAGCCTAGGAAGAAGGGAGAAGTGTCTGTAAGGTGACTTCAGTTTTATCCCTTTTTCTCACCACCCTACCCTATTTTAATTGACAATAAACTAATCTTTCCCAAGATGAGTCTGTTTTGCTGTTGCCCTGATCTTTTTCAGCCTTCTGATGTTTGCATTTTTGTGGTGGAGTTTCTCACAGATTCTCATGTAAACAAAAATAATGTTATTGTAAACTGTTCTTGTTTATCGTTCCTCTCTTGAGGAGAGAAAATTGATGGACTTCTAGTTTGACCAATGTGGTTAGAGAGGTGTCAACCTCATTTGACCAATCCATGGTCAAATGGTCAAAATCTATATAAATGGAAGCAAGGATATAAACTTCTCTCTTTTTGCCCTGCGGACTGACTGCATGTGTGTCCTTCATTTCGTGTCCTATAGGGACAATTTTGGCCATGCTGGTAACTGGTAAATAATCTTCCTGTCCTTATCTTGAACCAGAAGCTTCTTCATCTTGTTCTTGTTCCCTCATCCTCTTGAGAATGGGGAATAATAGAGCTGCTGTGTGGAGGTTTGGCAGCCAGCCAAGGTCAACTTACCACATCTTGCTCAGTAGTTTGTCTTTGGAGTTTTAACTCTTGAGATTTGCCTTTTTTTTTTTTTTTTTTTTTTTTCAATAAGATGTAGAACTGTCACAGATTTATAGGATTAATATCTTAATCTTTTTGCAAACTCATTGTACCTAATGTAATTCAACCACCTTTTATGAAATGTACTCCATGCAAAATCATAGAATTACAGAATTGTTTGGGTTGGAAGGGACCTGAAAGATCATTTAGTTCCAGCACCACCACCATGGGCTGGATACTACCCGCTAGACCAAGTTGCTCAGGATTCCATCAAACCTGGCCTTGAACACTGCCGAGGATGGGGCAGTCAAAGCTTCTCTGGGCAACCTGTGCCAGTGCTTTACTACCATCTGAGTAAAATTTTCTTCCTAACACTTAAACTAAATCTCTTACCTTTTAGTTTAAAACCTTACTAGGGAAAAGCCTTGAAAAACTCACAACAAATGGTAAAACCTGGACTCTTCTATTCTACAACATCTGATGGAAAGATACTACCTTGTTTCCACATGGTACAGCTCTCTAATCTCAACCCACTGCTTCCACTTTCACAGTGAAAACTCAAGTTACAGCTTCATCCTCAGATGGTTTGCTGCCAAGAAATCCATGTAGTTGAATAAAACTAGATTATTTGGAAAAAAGAAAATACTATTGTTGGAAGATAACCCCCCCAAAATAAACAGTTAAAGCATCACCTTGATATATCTAAAGGGAAGTGCAACAGGCACAATAAAAGCATGGTAGGTCCTTGCTTTTATTTTACCCAATAGCCTTCAGCTTCAAAACAAAACAAGCCTGAAAGTTTATCAGTGATGTAACCCTCTGTAAAATATTCTGCCCTTTGTGGGGTCACACTCCTGCTTCACCTCTCACAATGATATAGGTCCCTGATATTCTCTACTTCCATTCCACCTGTCAATATTATTCTGAAAACTGAGCAAATTCAAAAGCAATCAGTTCTTAAAGTCTACATCATACCTTCTTTAGCACCATAAAGAGCATTTTTGATGTGGGCAAAAAGAGCAAGAACAAAACAAACCTTTCATCTTCTTCCATAAAAGCCACATTATAATTTTTTTTCATGTCCCTTTTCTTTTTTCCCCTCTGCAGTCCCTGGAGCATCAGCACAATGTTTTCTTCATAAACAGATCTTGGACTTGAGAAGTCACTGTTAACAATGAATTATCCCAGATGTACAGGGAGCACTGTGGTCATCAATAGTTCTTTATGCAAGCCCTCAAGGCTCTGAATTGCTGATAAAAAAGGAAATCAGGGGAGAAAAAGATTACACAGTAAATAAATCCAACCAGTACTATGAATTTAATTGTTGACCAGCATAATTAATTGAATGAAGTGGTGCCCCAGGCATGGAATTTTCTGCCACACAATCCACTCTCACTCTACTGTATTTCTCTGTCTGTAACTAACATTTACAAAAGAACACTAAATCATAGGTGACAGTATCTAATAGATTTGTCAGCCTGAACAGTTTTTCTCTCAAGATAAATGCAGAAAATTCAGTTCGCTTTAGAATGACAAAACCCTCACAGTTTTGAAGTTTCTGGCATTTCCAGTTAAATTTTAACAAGCATTGTAACCAGCTTGAGCAGTAGGATAAATGAGAAAATATTAATACAGATGTCTATGGTTTAGAAAGTTATTGAAGATTCAGCTCAAATTGTTTGTGGAGTTCAATAATATTTTTAAATGAAGAGACTATATTTCACAACTCTCTTCCTTAAACCATTTACTTCTAAAGATCATGAAAATACTTTTAACAGTCAAAATAGCAGCCTTGAAATAATTCAAACCATTTTACTTAATATAGTGTCTTGTTCCCCAAGACATTAGGGAATGTCAATGATTCTATCATTTAATAATGCCTCACAGTGTCTCAGCAGTGGGTGTGAAAGAGCTCTGTAAAGGAATAAGTATTACTATTACCTTTTAACAGAGAGAGAAACTGAGGTAAACTGCCTTGCCAGGGAGATTGTCTTGTTCACTAAGCAGATCCAGGAAAAGAAAACAAACCCTTGAATTTCAGTCCAGGAAATGACCATAGATATCAAAATGATGATCAAAATATGGCTGGCTGAGGCAGTTCTTTTAAAAGCAAACATTAAATTCCGAAATAAAAATTCTTGCTTTGCAGTAGAAGAAGAATATGATGTGCTAGGAAAGCTGGAAAGCTTTCTGGCTGGCAAGCTGCCCAGAGTAAAAGAACCTGAAGGAGTTGGTCAGCAGTGGCTGACCCTGAGCCAGTGTGTGTCCAGGTGGCCAAGGCGGGCAGTGGCATCCTGGGTTTTATCAGGAATAGTGAGCCCAGCAGGACCAGGGCAATGATTGTACTCAGCACTGGTGAGGCCACACCTCAAATCCTGTGTCCCTCAGTACAACAAACACACTGAGGTGCTAGAGAGTGTCCAGAGGAGGGTAATGGAGCTGGAGAAGAGTCTGGAGTACAAGTTTGATGAAGAGCATCTGGAGCTGGGAGTGTTTAGCCTGGAGGAAAGGAGGCTGTGGGGGGAACTTAGCACTCTTCTACAACTGCCTGAAAGGAGGCTGTAGCCATTTAGGGGTCAGTCTTTTCTTGCAGGTAACAAGTGTTAGGACAAGAGGAAATGGCCTTAAGTTGACTGGTGGAGGTTTAGATTGGATGTCAGGAAAAATTTCTTCATGGAATAAGTTGTGAAGCATTGGAACACCCTGTCAGAGAAGTGGTGGGATCACCATTTATGAATGAAGAAAAGAAAAATTAAGTAACAACCTTAAAAGTGGGAGAAAAACAAGAATAGGGAAGCTTTAAGTCCCAAGAAAGTACCATCATAAATAAACTTTTTGTAAATACTTAGATGAGAACAAGGAGACAATTTTTTATTTTACAAACAGGGAATTTCCCTTTACAGAGAGGGGGGAAAAGCGACAGATAACCTACACCTTCATTCTAGCCTGACTCTCTTGCTATTTGATGTACGGTTCTCAGAAGGAAGCTTAGGAAAGGTCTGTAAATTTGGTACAAAGGTGCCAGGAAAGTCATATTCAAGGAGTAACTATCAAGGGCATGCCTTTAAAATGGAATGATGCATAAGGTGGAGTTCCAGAGGAGTTTATCTTTAGCCTAATACACTTAGGTATCTGCTCAAAGGAATACAGACCATGTTTGTTAAACACACAGATGACTCTGAGCTGAAAATACATCAGAAAACAGGATTGAAATTCCAAAGGGAGAAATTGTTTGGAGAAAAAATAAAAGAAGCCTGGTTGCAATTTAATGAAAACAACTAGAGGACATAAGTATTACCAACCAAATAAAAACAGATTGGAGAAAAGATGGCTTAGGTAACCAATAATTGAGAAAAAGGTGTGGGATTCTGGTGGATCTACACTGGCTGTATATGTGTGCATGTTGTAGTGGAATAGCTACACTCTAATATGTGCTATACAACATACCTGGGTTATCACTTCCACTATGCTCACTGTTGATAGAATCTCTAATAAAACCTTGTGTTCAGTTCTGAGTATTGAATATCAGGAGAAATATGTGTGAACTAGAAACTGCTGAGGGGAAAGTACAAAGTTATTGGTGGTCTGGAACTCATGATCTATATGGAAATATTGATGGACTAATGATTTTTTTTCTGGAGTAAAGAAGACTGACAAATAACATCATAGCTGTTCTCAAAGCCTGAAAGTCCTGCAAATGGACATGATAGGCATGATACACAGGACAAACATTAAAGGCTGAAAGTGTACCCTGAAAAAAATAATTTTAGACACTTCAGTAGGATAGTGAGGATAGCGGAGTACTGGAGCAGATCTCCTGGCAGCTTTTGGAATCCTAGCCATCTGACCATTCCAAATAATAATTAAAAAAAAAACACTAACAGCCCTCAGAATTACACAGGAACAGCTGACCAAACGTTAAGGCAGGTGAATGGACTAGTGTTTTTCTGCAATTCTTTTAAAGGATTATTTTTTATTTGTAACTCTGACAAGAGAGAAGTCTTATTAAGAGCAAGCTTGGAAAGGCACCTAATTTTAATGGGAATTTTTGACACTCCAGTTCATTATGCAAAAAAATCAGATTGTGATTTTTTCTTCTTCCTCTCATAGACAAAGATTTTATTATAGGTATCACCACAAATAACTACAAGCAAAAAGCTTTGGAGAATGTTTTTTCCAAATATTCGTATGAGAATAATTATTTTCAGTATAGCTCTGCGACTACTGGGATGGACACTGGATATCTGGCTATTGATTTCCTTTCCCAAAGAACACTGATGTACCTTTGAAAGTGCATCCTGGTTGAACCTAAAAAGGCAGCAATTCTATTTGCTGTATTGCAAATTCGCTTAGAATTATGTTGCTTCATTTCACTATGACAATTATGCTTTTGATAACAAAAAGATCTTTTGGCTCCTGGGTCAAGATCTCTGTGTGAAGTCTCCTTAGATGTTAGACCTCATGAATTTTTAGTGGCAAGAAGCTAATGGCTCCTGAGAACTGTAAAATGCAAATCTATTGGAAAATGCAGAGTCTGTGACTGATGCTGACCACATACTTCTCCTCTTATTTGCTCCCACTTGAGACTTCACACCTAAACAAGGCTCTTGCTGTTCTGCTGTCACTGTGCCTTGATTTAGTCAGTCACAATAATATCCTTTCTTTTCATGCCTATCTATTTTCAGCTCCCAACAAAATTTCTGAGCTTATTTGCAATAGGAGAAGGCTGTAAATTTAAAACCTCTCCATTCCTGGGGTGTCTTGTACTGCTCTGACTATATAAAGAGGCTGAGTACTTTGTCTTCCCAGGGAGAGCCAACAGCAATCAGCCACATGGAGATATTTTTATTATCATTCTCTTCCAATATCTGTCTATGAGTATCATACAGCACAGATGTAGGTCTAAAAATAAGTATTCCTGGCTGAAAATCTTTCTCATTGATAATCGTGTATGGTTTGCATTTGAGGATTGTTTTTCCCCTTCTTTTTTCCCTTAGAGTAGGATTAGAGTGAGATTCGGTGCCAGGAATGGAAATTGGGCCAAATCATTTCCCATGCTAGAACATATGCTTAAACTGAAAAGAAATACCACAGAATGCTGAGAGTTTTAATCTCACCTGACAATATTCTCTTGCCATATGCATAAGGACTATACACCCAAGAAATCTAGCAAAAAATCTGATAAATTTAGCATGACTGATGTAAGCAGTCTTGGAGGTCAATGTCCTACACAGTTTGAACCACACAAATGTGTCAAATTTGAGTGATGTTTACCTAGGCAACCCTTCAGGCAAGGAGAAGAAATGCAGAGTTACAAAGCATAGGAGAGATTTAAATTTAATATTAGTGAGGAGATGCCTGCTGCAGGAATGTTATATGATTAGGAATATATAAAACCACAGGAAATATAGAGAAAGATTTTCATGTTTTGTCTTTGCCTGTTGTTTCTTCATGCTATTTGAGATAAGATCTTTTTTCTGCTGTACTTGGTAATGTGATTTCCTTAAAAAAAAACAAAAACAAATGGAGCTGCACTTAAGTGTCCAGAAATCACTGATACACCAGCTGGGGAAAGCTGGAGCCAGTGGCCAACTAGGCAGAAGACAGAAAGCCTTCAGCTGTCTGTGAAGGTGAGTTCACTGCAAAACTTTTTTTTTTTTCCTATAATTGTAGATAGATAAAATTGACCAAGTAGTTTCAACACAGAAAATGCCTATTTCTCTTTGTTGGCTGTAAGGCTGACAGGGGACACAAGTTCCATAGCTCAGGTGGAAGTACCTTTACAAAAGTCCTCCTTTGGATACTATCTGGAGGGAAGAGAAATGCTTGAGGAATTGGGTTTGCAAGATTGGAAGCAGAAGATTACAAAGGTCTATAATTTATGTAGTAAAAACAAAAAGGAGTATGATTTTGTGGTAAGTTCAAAATTCTATTTATGGGAAAGGAGAAAAACAATCTATATGTAAAGCAAATAACTTATTGTTACTATAATTGATATCTTAAGAAGCTAATCAAAGAGTTATTATTAGTCTATCTCAATGTATTTAAAAAAAAATAAAAAGTGAAACAAATTAAAGAATACCACTACACAGAAAAGGTCTCAACAAAAATAACAGACCAGCTAAGATGATTTTTAAAAGCACAGTCTCTATCCTCTAGCCTTTTTCCTGGTATTATGTTCACCTTTTTACTGCCATCCAGGCCCTGGAGTTCATGGCTTCCATCTGGCCGGGGAAGGGGAGATGGGTGAAGAGCATCCCAAGTCCTTCACGGAGAGGACTATGATGATACTGCTGATGACTTCTTTCTTCTTAGGACTTGCTTGGGTTTTTTGTTTGCTAGTGCATACTTACACCTTGCTTCTTCTTTATTGGTCAGCCTGTCCATGCTACATGCAAATTTCAACATAAATGCCATTTTGCAGATCTTGCATATTTATTCACAGTTCTCTTTGTTATTCCTAAATCCAGTTTGCCCACCAAGATCTGAATTCCTTTAACTGACCATGGTTGATCTGTTTACAAACTTGAGAGTTCCATGTGTGTCTGTAGCCCATGCTAGCTAAACTAAGTTAAAACAAAGCTGCAGTTAGGTCAAGACTAGTTCAGAAAGACCAGGGTTGACAAGGCTTCAGTCCCATGGCCTTGCAAATTCACTGCAAGGCTTGTGATCTTTTATTAAGGAGGACAACCCCATATTGCTTGGCTGCAGGGCTGCATTTTCACACCTGCTTTTCAAAAAGTCGTGTGCACTGCTTAAACCAACTTGATGACAAGTTATACGATCTCTGTTTACTATGCTCATATTAAAAAGCCCCTGTTGTGGTTCGAAAGAAAAATGAATGAGAGGCTCCAAGTCAGAGATATAATTTAATAAAAAGAAAGGTAAAAAGGTAAAAATAAAATAAATGCAATAACACAAAGGACCACTGACAGAGTCAGAATACAACCTGAGCAGGGTGGTGGAAGCAGTCCAGGTGAGGTGCTCTTCCTGAAGCAGTGATCCTGTAGAAAGGTCTGGTAGCTCTGCTCCTCTGGGAATCCAGTGGATAAGTGCCCTTGCACTGTCCCACATACCAGCTTATATCCAGATGAGAATGCTTCGCTCCTCCCCCTGGGCAGAGCATCTCACAATAGGATGAGGAGTGTGAAGTGGGTCCTTGATGGCCCATTAACAGAGATAACCCCTGGAGGGAGTTACCTGTGACTTATCGGCCAGGCATTAATGGGCCATTAGCAGAAGACACCCCAAAGGTCATTAGCATAAGACACCCCAAAGGTCATTAGCAGAAGAGGCAGGGGCTTGGGAAAACACTAGCCCACCTGGTTTCAACAGTACATGAAGATGGTGATAGAATAAATACTTTGTGTTCATCCTACACTGCAACCCAGGACAGCCCCCTTTTTCATATTGTGCAGGTAGCATAAGCAAGGTATGTTCTAAATGCATCATCTGCTCTCACATTTAGGCAGTTTGTGTTCCTTCCAAATGAGCTGTAGCATGAATCACCCATTACTGAGAACAGACAGCTAGAGATCCAGTTTTATAGTCATCCATTCCAGTAGGAGCTGACAGTAATGACCTTAGAATTCTCTGCACAACCTGCAGAATCAGACCTGGCATGCAAATAAATATTGTAATATAATAGAGTCAACTCCTACTTTTATTTAAAGAGGAAAGGAAGAGGGAGAGATCTTAGAAAATGAGTGACAGCACGAACACATACACACCAACCAGTGCGAGGTTCTGTGGTAGTTTTCCTCACTGCACTAACAGACATATTCAAAAGCATAGACTTGAATCCAAAGGAGGCTGGTTTCCTAACTCTGAGACTTTCTCTCTAATCTTTCTAGTATGAGATCCCTAGAGGAAGTGAAACCACTACAAAGCCACTATCACTTCGGGTTAAATAATTCTCTACCAGCTGAATTTGGACTGCAGAACTCCTTAATTTGGCCTTCCATATGACCCCCAAAGTAAGCAGTTGAGCATTAAAGTGCTCCAGTCAGTGTCTTCTAACAAACTCAACACTAGACTGTGAAGACCCCAGAATCCAGCAGATGTTCCCACTTCTCACTACATTGAAGTTACAGATTTTGTTTTAAAAATACATATATATTAAAAACAAAATTGTTACCAACTTTTCATTGACCACTTACATCAATGTGATGACTAGAAAATCAAATTTGCAGAATGTGTGTAGTACTAAACACTGACAGGTAACAAACAGCTCACCAGTGACTGCAGTCCAACAGTCTGTATATTTGTCAGATGTCTTCCTCACAGCAAACTCATGTATAATGTGCTGCACTAAATAACACTTTTAGCATCTAGAAATGCTGCTTTCTTATATTCATTCTATGCTGAAAAAACAATTACCTTCACTGATGATATAAAATCTGTTCTTAGAAATTTGTTTTCTCATTTTAAAGTTTTCCAATAGAACATGTCTTCGTATTAAACTGTCAGCTAGCTTGAATTTACTTCTTGGGTTGGTACATGAACTTTAGAGAAATTTGACCATTGCTCTTTAGTCAGATAATTTTGCAATGGATTTTTGAACATGACTTGGAACAAAAACAGCAATAAAAACAACAAAAAAGGGACATATTGTGTCAAAGCACTCAAAGGGAAAACAAATCCTATTCACGTTAGCACATCAGGATTGTCATAATATTTATCAAACTTGTGTCCAGCTCCTTGATTTTACATATTTTCAAGAGAAACTGCAGCTGTGACATCCTGTGTTTCAGGATCCCTATGGTGAGTACAGCTGCTACAACAGTTTTGTAGACTTGAATAAAGAACACCTTAGTGCATCAATCTTTTGTAATGGAATGTAGAAGTGTAGGTTCCTGTGCCTGAGATCAAGAACTGCAGTCAGGCTATGCAAAGGGAAAAAAAAAAAAAAAAACCAACAACAACAAAATATTCAAACTCAAAAGCACAGAAGAAGAAATGTAGGAAAAAGAAAAAAATTGAGCTGAAAAATGTGAGAAGACGCTGTCTCTCACAATAGAAAATTAAATTATTCAAATCCATGAGGCAGTAAAACCACTGGAAAGAAAACAGAACGAAAAAGAATTTTAATAGATTTGAAAGGCTTGGAGTTTTATACAACATCTTGCCATCATTTGCAGTCTCCTGCTGTCAGTTCAAAGGCACTTGGCCTTATTTCTTTAAGTCAACAAAGCACCAGAACTCACAAAGGTTAATGCAGTTCCTGAGCAAAATTCATAACGCAGTATTGTGGAGGAAGCTGACAAAGTGAAGAAATGGTTGAGATTTTGCAGTGACTGGCAATCTGGACAATTAAAGAATTTGACAATTTTATATATTATATAAATATATGGGAAGCATTTATATTAGCTTTTTAGGCTATAATTTATTTTACCTTTACTGTATGAAATGTGTGGTGTAGCAGACCCACAGACACAAATTCACCAGTTCACGAGCTCAATCTGATTTTCAGAGCAACAAATACAAACCATAGGTTGTTTGGCACCACAGTTTTCATGGGATTTGTTTTGTGGACTTTGTTTTGTAGGGGGAAGAAACTTAGAAATCAGCAGAACAGGTCACAAGTTATATGAATGTTCCTAGCACCCTATTTCTTGGTTTCTCCTTTCTCAAAAACCATAATTTCTCCAATTTCTGCGGTTTATCATTCTTCCTTCACCAGGTGACCAGGAATTATCTGTCTTGTGATCATTATGCAGGCATCCTCCACCTTTTAAAATGTTTAATACCTTTCGTTATACAAGAGAAAGGTGTACATAAGGGAATTAAATTATGAGGAGTCCTAGCACAACGTTTCAAAAATCATTCATCCATCCATCCATCCATTCATCCATCCATTCATCACAGAGAGGAAGATGCCTATCTCGTGGTCATGGGATCAATTCAACTTCAGCATCAGGATGAAGCTGATGGATGTTGCCACCAAACTGACTGTGTTTTCCTCAGATAACTGAATGTAAGCACAGAACGTGGTAGTAGGTCCTCACAGCTGCTCATAGATTCCTAAACTGAAAGATACCTCCTGGTCATGTGCTGGAGAAACAATTTAAGTTTGTATTCTTCAGGAGCCTCTGCAAAGCTTTTGATACCTAACCAGATTGCCTAGTATAGAATGAAAAATCATTTTACTAAAAACATTTTGAAATACCCATCTAAAGACACATTAAAATCTCTACACAGTAACACAGTATTTCTGTTGCTATGAGACATATTGCTGAAGCTCTTCAGAATGCTACATGCTGCAATCACGGGGTTCTTTATGTCTTTACTAGAATTGTGGGCATTTAAAGAATCCTTTCTTATGGCTTTGGATCTGTGATGATGTTACATCTGTTTATTAGCATAACAATATATTTCCTTACAAAGCCACTAGCTCTATTAAAGAGGCACCTTTTGTAATTATTAAAATAATCAGTAGCAATAATACTCTCAAGAAAAACAGGAAATTATATTATTATTTATAACAGTGTTCAAAACAGTTTTTAAAGCCCCTTTTTACACAAGTTTCATGCAAAGGTCTCTAATTTTGTACTTTTTTTATCTCTCACCTGTCAGAGATTTTGTTTTCTTAGTGCTTGCTTGAACCAGCTTAACTTCACCTTAGGAAAGCACTATCTTTCTCTTTTTTTTTTTTTTTTTTTTTTTTTTTTTTTCCTCTGTATCTTTCCTTTCTGGCTTTGAGAATAACTTATTAGTATTTCTATTCCTCAGCAACATCCCCACATGCCACCAGGCCATATTTTTGGAGGCATCCTACAGATCACAGAGAGGGCTGGTGTTTTCCAAAACTGACATACAGTCTAAGTGGCTTTAACAGAAAGTCTGTTTTTCTGCCCATTTTATACATAGGGAACTGGGACAAAGAGGCATTAATACTTAAGTATAATTTAAAATGGTATTTCTACATCTCTACCCCATTTAAAATTAGCTTTATGTCTAAAGAACGGAGCACATACTCCTTGATAAAGTAACACAAAGTTAATATGAAACCAGATTTTATCAATTATTCCACCAGCTAAGGCTTACCTATAGATCCTGAGCTATTGGCATTACCATGGGTCACACAGGCCAGCACACTGGTAATAAGGTCAAATTAAACTTATTTCAATAAACACTCTCTTGGGAACACACTTACATAAAACTATTTCCCACAGCTCTTTATAGATTCCTAGTGTCATCCAGTGGTCTAGAGATCACCTGTGGGTTGTATGCATCTTCCCAAGCAAAATGAAGCAGCTGGAAATGCTCTTTAACAATGTAAGTAACATTCAGCTGTGGCTATAGCACACTTCTGAAAGAGCACAAATAACTCGACAATCATAGCAGTCTCGTGTGCTAAAGACCACATCAAAAGCCAGATTTTCTTTGGCTGTTAATTTCCTTTCGGGATTTTCATACCAACTGTTTTTTGTATTATCTACAAAGGACTAACCCCTCAAGCTCTATCTCAGTTGTTAAAGACTTGGAAACCTACCCAGGATACTTGAAAACCTATCTAGGATATGGTGGTACCAGTAATAAACTGAACCTTAATTTCTGATGAGGTTCTCAATGTACAGCTGAAGAAAAGTGTGGTTTGTGTGTTTTTCCAACCAGGGCTGAAAGTAAGTGTCTTTCCAAAAAAAAAAAAAAAAAAAAAAATAATAATAATAATAAACACAATAATGGAAATAATAATAAACACAATAATGGAAATAGGAAGCCAGAACACCCTGAAACCCTGGATATAGAAACTGATTGCTCCACTCATTCTAAATCTGCTCACATGGAATTTAACTGGGTGATCAGCTGAGGAACAAGATCAGCAAAAAGCTAAAGATACTTACTTAGCCTTTGTCATCCTTAGTCTTGAGCTCCAAACTCTCCCAGTTCTGGATGCCTGTGTTAGAAAGGGGTCACTACATAGCAAGGCTGACAGTGGATTCTTGATTTACTTGATATTTTGCGGTAGCTTTAAAATGGCTCAAGCAAAATATTAAGTGCTCCTCTAGGCTCCCTTGCCCACTAAAGGTTAGTTTATGGTCTTGAACTATGATATTTTTCAAGAGTGCGATCGTTTTGAAAGAAGTCTTGAAAATTCTCACATTTTGCATGCATCTAGTACTTCTTCCAATGGGAATATTTATAAATATTTAGGTAAGATTGCATTCATAATCTCCCAGTCCTATGGAAGCCCTTCTCCCTGCATTCTTGTCCAGGCTGTAGTCAAGATATTTCAGAAAGGTTGACTAGATTTTTATTTGTCCAAAAACAAAACAGGGATGCTTCTGAAATGGTTTGGATCTCAATAAAGGAGAAGTTAAGGAGTCAGAGGTCAGATGTGAACAGTGCTGATGGAACCACAGAACGAATATTATGCTTGTATTATTTCATGGAAATGGAGAGAAGCCCAAACTAACTAATAAAATTATTATTTTATAATCCCCCCTCCCAAATAACAAAATTAAAATAGTTTTTTTTTAAGTGCTGGATGAAACTCTTAAAGGAACACCTAGGATTTAGAAAATTTAGAGATTTTGAAATTCTTTAAATACAGGCAAATACTCCAAATTTTCCAAACGGTTCATTGTAAAAGCAATATGTTTATTGCATGTATGGCTGTGAATACTTTATCACTCCTTTGTAATAGACCCTTCTCAAAAGAGCTGATAAAATCAGTCAATAAATCTGATTAATTAGCCCTTTCTTCTTGTTGGACAAGATTCTTGAACATACTTTTATTTCTTATTCCATTAGTTCAAACTGTTCTTCACAAACAACGAAAATGCATTCCCAGGGCAGCCAGGAACAAAGTCAAAGGTCAGTGACAGCTCTTTTGAATATATTTTGAAGAACAGTGAGTAAAAAAATGTTCTCCCCAATACTGGAAGGGGTCATTAAAACTTGTTTAATGACCGTTAACCATCATTAACTAACCATTAACTACCTCGTTATGTTATACCTTTGCCAGAAACACTCTGCAGTACTTCAAATGAGAGAAGAGGAAAATACAAACCAAAAATTCTCTCCCAATTAATACTCACAGCTGAATTTGGGACACAGTCTGATATGTGCATTATAAAGATACACAGCATTCCACTAACCACAAAGGCTTTTATAGTCACATTGGCACCAGAAAAATCCCTATGAAAAGTTCCTTCAGGCCAGAACTTCCTCTCCCACAGAGAACCTAAAAAAAGTCCTGTTGAAGAAGAAATCTCAACGTGAAGAGCATTCAGGGGTAGGAAGTTCCTCAATGAGATTTTTACACCTGCAGTATAAACCTAAGATCTTGAGTTACAGTACATTTTCCCCTAGGATATCTAGGAGTCACAAGTTTGATAATTTAATCCAGCCCAGACCTGAATTTGGCTGTAATCTCAGTTTGTAAAATTGCACATTTTGGAATAAGGAGGCAAACAGAAATAATTTAATATAGAACAGGCCTCTAGCTCCTTCTCACAGTTCCTCTTTAGAAGTGAGAAATGTTGGGATAACTGAGGATGAAAAGATCCATGCATTGATCACCAAAACAAACCTCTGGACTTGGATCTCTGTCCATGCACACCAACACACATAAAAGTCTGAAGAAGGAAGGTACAACGTAGTTGCCATTAGGTAGGAGCAGCTTCCTTGTGGGAATGCTTGCCCGAGGAGAAGACCTTACAGCTGATCCCACTGTTAATTATATAATATAAGTAGGACTTTGGAAAAGCAAGTTCTAATGGCTTGTGTCATCCCTGGTTGCAATGGACATTCTTCTCTGGGAATATTATTCTAAGTCTACTCTTCTCCCCATGTATAGCCTATCAAGATTGAAGACACCTCACTGTTCCAATGATTATTGGTTCTTCCCTCCTCCCACAAGAGAAAATTAAAAGTGGATCTTTACACATTCTGAAACACCAACATTTAATTAAAAGATGTAATCAATTCAATACATAGAGTTTTACTGCTTAATGCATCCTAACACACGTAATAGAGAAACTAAACTACAAACAAGAACCCAGCACAAATACGTAAAGAAAAACTGGTACATACACTAGTTTTGTTTTTTGTAGATGATAGAATTGTTATGTTATGGAAGGTTTGTTTTGCTTTCTACTGAGTATAGGATATGTCACTGTAGTACAGATGATACACTTAGCCAGCCAGCTTTATAAATTGAGATAATAGAGTGAGTTGGTTGAATAGACCCAAGATACACAAACAGCTGCCAGTATTTTATCTGGATGGATATTTGTCAGCTAAGTAATTGACCTGAGTGTGAATAAAATATAAAGCATGGGAAGTTTGGATATTCAGAATTTTTCACAACAAAGATATGGAGTTTTTTTTAAAACACTAATGATTCCAAATCAAAGAAGTTTAATTGCAACTTTAGGTTTAATATGTTGATAGAAAAACGTTCATCAGCTCTTACAGGAAAAAGGTGATCAATATCTCATTTTGGCAATTACTTTACAGTGGTACTGACTTTTTCTACAAATCCTTTACCTGTATTGAGAAAAAAAAAAAGTGTTTACAGAGCCAGAATTTAGCTAGTGCGAATGAATAGATATGGGTGAACAACTGTAAACACAACAGATTGCAGCTGAGACAACTCTTGAGGGATATTCTTGAGGAAAGTCCTCTGAATCTGACTCATCTCTTCAATCTCCTCATAGAAAGTCAAGTTTTTTCCTTCAGTCGGGCAGATATTGTTGCAGCCATTTGAACATCCCCTTCCTTCCCCTCCCTGGACGTCTGCATACATGCCATTCCAATAGGAGTTAAACCCATGACTTTGTCAATTACCCTGGAAATTATGTTTCACAAGGCCAGTGCTCGGACTGGGTCTGGCAATAAACTGTGCAATAGGACCATCTTCTCCAGTGAGCATATCATTCCCTCTTATCTCACCCTATGGCTTATCCATAGGGGCTGCCTCTGCTGTCAGGCTACCATAATGTCTGCCAACAACAGATCAGAGACCTCAGTGCATGAGCTTCTTTTCTTAACAGATGGTTAGAGGACCCAGAGCACTCCCTTTGCAGTTAAATTAAACTGAAGGTGTCTGGAACCCTTGCCTCCATAATATTTGGGGTGAAGAACTTGCTCCATTTTAAACAAGGTCCCTGACAGATGACTATCATGCTAACACAGAAACTCCAACTGTCCACACACATGCAGAACCTGCCATACGTGCCATGCCTCAGAGCTCAGTGGTTTAGCTAGAAAAAGGAATTAATTTAAATAACAGCCATAGGTAAGGGGTCTCCGATTTCCTCCTTTTCTGAAGACACTTCAATTCTAACCTTGGTTTCTATATTCCTGTTTCTCTTGTTGTAAGAAGGACTTCACCTAAAGCCCAAAAAAGCCAATGTGAATTTTTATGTTGCTGTTAATGGACTTTGTGTAAGAATCAAAGCAAAAACCACATCCCCAGTCAAGCCTCTCTGAGTACTACAAAGAGCAATTAGAATGCAGATAACACATTGCTGTTTCTAATTGTTCATTATCATAGCATTATAGATGTTATGGCTGTGGTTTTTTCTTCTTCTCTGCTGATGTTGCTGCATCAGTCAAATGTCCCTATAACAAATTATACAGACATATTTCAATCTGATTAAAAATTCACATCAGTGTAATTAAAAAAAATCAGCAGTGTTCTAGAGGGAGACAACATTCCATGTATTTTTAATAGCTGGTGATGGGCCTTCCTTTTGCCTTAGTTAACTCATATTTCCCATAATAAGGTCCTACTGCCAAGTGATTCTGACCTCGCTGAACTTCAACTGCTAAGGTTGTGCTGTTTTATGCCAGGTAACTTCTTGAGTCTCACTTTTCTGGAAGTGAGACAAAGTTCCATGTAGAAAATTATATGGGATTCTGTGATGAAAAAAAATTAATTTTAAAATATATTCATGCAGCACCAAATTGAGGCTGTACTTGGAAATGTAGTCTTGACTTTGAAATAAGTGATTTTGAACTGTTTCAATGCAGATTGCCACCTTTGTTTCCCTTATCTTGCTCTGTGGTAGGAAAGATCTCAAGTGCACAAAATCCTCTACTTAAACATTGCCCTGTGTATCAGTTTCTTGGCAGGAGGATCTGCAGGCTTCTCTGGTCTCTGCTGAAGGGCTAGCAGGACCCACCTCCTCGTCTTGAAACAGTGAGTCTTGGATTAAAAGAGGATTTTGATAGCTGGTAAGAGCCAGACAACTCCACTTAACAGAGCTGTTAGTGGCTGAAACTCCCTTAAAGATTCATTTTAAAGAGTTGCTTCCTAAATCTTTAAATGTTCAACTGAGTGTTGATAGTCTTATCTCCCATAGTTAATATGAATGACTGTCCCTTTTAATCAACCAAGAATTTATAGCTGAAGACATATTGAATTAAGGAGAAAAAGCTGACTCTGCCTATCTCTGTCTGTGTTAGTATCTCTTCAAAAGGGAGTTATTCCCTGTATTTTTTAATTAATTTACACATTTCCTACTATTAATTTAGTAAGTCATTATGTCACAAAGGCATTTGTCAATAACTTTGTCAGTGAAGTGAATAACATTGTCATTAAAACATGGCTATGAAGACACACCCCACAGATGCTGACAGAGCCTTTTGGAGATGTCTAAGAGAAGGAGAAAAACGTTCTCACTGCCAATCGTAGCATGTAACATTCTTATGGAAACAAAGAATCAGGGCTTATTGCACTGTGTGATAGGTCTGGGAGTTATCTCAATTCCTGACTAAAAATCTGCTCAAAAGAGGCTCCTAGAAAGAGAAGTAAGACATGTAAAGAATACATAATATCAAGAAATAAAAGATTACCAACATCTCTGTGACTCTGTCTCTAACACTCACCTTCCATTCCTGTCATGTGTCACTCTCTTGATCTGCCCCGTACAACCACTCCCTTTATCCCTCTCTTCTGTCACAATGCAGTTTTGTCACTCACCAGAAGTGGCTTCATTACAATTACTGTCCAGGGCAGTTACTGGCTGTCTTGACTTCTGTTTGAATGAGCTGGATAAACGTTGTCATCTGTCGCCCTTCTGATGATAGTCACTTTCTTTGCAGGAGTCTGGAACTTCCAGGCTTCACTTTTCTTTTCCCATTCCCCAAATGATTCCTTCAGCAAAATTGCTCATGGTGTATCTGCCTGTCAGAAGACAGAATATGAAATCGAATAGGATTTTTCTGCCTCTTGCTGTTATGCCAAGCCCTTTAAGGAAAGAATAATGAGACATAGCTGATGCCAGTCATTCATGACCATTGCCAGAAATGTAAAGCAAATGTAACTGCAAAGAAGTGATATGCCTACTCTTGGATGCAAAATTATTTCGAGTTTTCCCCTCCTTATATATGATAGAAAAAAGGAACTAGTGCTCCCACAGGAAAAGAAGGAAACCCTTGAGAAGTGGGAAAAGCTCTGTAGAAAATTATGTTCAATGCACCATTTCTATTTCTGTCTCCCATATGCAGGGATGGGTCAAAAGTAAGCAAAGAACATAAATCCTATGCAATCAAAGAACTTGTTAGGAAATGTCAGAGATTCCCCTAAGCTGCCAAGTTTGAGTGCAAGATCATGATGCTTCTCTCTCTCTCTCCTCAGTGATATTCAGTGTTTTCTCTTAAGCCCCAGCTTTAGAATTAAAAAGGCATCAAAAACTCTTTAGCAATGAAGGGCAACAATCTACATAACAGAACAGAAAGGTTTAAAAAGGCAAAGCATCTGCAGTCTTAAAGTTCAAAACCACTGGATAAATTGAATCAGCTTATCAATACCAGAGTGTTTGATTTATTTTTTTTTTTTTTCATTTAATTACATATTTTTAATCCAAACCAGAACAGTGGTCAGGAGTTTACAGTGCTTCTTTTCCTTTCAGAGCAATAGCCTGATGTCCTCCAGTAACCTTAGTAAACCACTCTGGTCCACTTTTGCCATGATGTCCCAGTGCCCATTTCTCCGAAATTCAGATGTAACTCAGCTTTTAAGTCTTTCCTCCATCTACTCCTAGGATAGCTCACCCATCTACCTTCATGAATACAAATCTGAGCAAGCACACAGGCAGAGCAGAGTTCTTCCCTGTCCAAAAATTTCTTCACTTGATTAAAAGAACTTTTAGCAAATAAAAAAAGCCTATTCCTTTAAATGCAGTGAGGAGCTTTATGTCTGGTTAACCAGTTACATGAAACCACATTTCTGTTTTTTGTGAGAGAAAATAAGAGTCTGTGTCATCACCCCAACTTGTGTTTTACCTTTAACTATTTCTAAGACTACTTTTGCTCACCAGCATGTGCGTGTAGATGACTTCACTATATCAAGGCTATAAACAACACCCTTGAGGCTGTTTGTTTATTTACCAAGCACATAAATAAAAAGCTCCTATAAAATGAAAGACTTGTATCTCCCCTTGACAACATGAAAATCAGCGCAGTGAGTGAATTGCTTGTCCAAGTTTGTACAAGAATTCTTTAGAAATTATTCATGTCCTGCATACTGCCAGTCCAGCCTCCTTCAAAAATTCACAGTCAAATCAGATTGGAAATGATGGCAAGAATTTCCATCATTTTCTGCCAGTGAGTGAAAAGTAAAATTATTCCTTGTTCTTCCAACCAAAACAGCCCTTTACAGGGGAACTCATAAGTCCCTAAATTAATCAGGTTCTTTGTGCAGCTCTTTGACCTTCCTGCAAAGAGTGCCATCACGAGCCATCAGCACCACACATTCTATGTAGCTAGCCAGATCCAGTGAGAAGGTCTGTCACTGTTCGTGGGGAAACATCAGCAGCAAACCCTTGGCTGACATTTCCACTCAATGACCTGTGTTGTTGGTTCCAGATTCCTCCCTATAAAGGAAAATCACACTCTATTCACCATAAAACAAAAAGAGGTAAACAACACAGAGGAGTACTTAAGATTTGATTCTCACTGCTTCTCAGAGTGGTGTCCTAACCCTGATGATCATTTTCTGTCCCAGTCTGGTACCCATTCTTTCCCATCCCCACAGATGTACTCATCCTGCAGATCTTTAAGATTGATTTTCTCAAATTCATTCGAATATCTGTATCACCAGGGTCAGTGTTATATTTCTAACTGTACTTTTCTCCTTATGAGAAACCCAGCTGAGGGCTGTGAAAAACCTTATGCATTTATATGCAGATGACACTTCTATTTTCACTGAATGATGAGGTGTCATCTCTTCCTAATTCCCTTTCCTCTGAAATGGCAAACGTAATCATCTGACTTAATGAACACCTTTTCTTTCTTAAGGGTGGATAAAAAAAGTGTGGCATAGGCTTTGTGTTCCTTTCCCTGCTCAAAATAGCTCTTTTGAACAATATGAAGCACTAAATTTTGTAGCTCTTAGATGAAATTATTGATGTTTGTTACAGGTATTCAGTGGACCACCTAGATGTTGTGTCCATCTTGTAGATACTTTGATGTTATTTAAGAGACTTGGATGTGTCTGATCAAGTTGCAGGCTAAATTACAAGTCATCTGGCCTGCCCAAGGAGTAAAGCTAGAAGCAGAAATTACTAGGTGTTATCTGTGGGTTTTGGATTATGAAGCCCAACAATTCTTTTAACACTTTACATTTCATTCAATTCTATATCCTATGTTGTCACTCAGCAGTAACAATCCTTCTGAATGTAAACAAGACTATTAAAACATATTTTCACTCTTCAAATTTTCTTCATTTCTAAAATCAATTCTTTTTTAAAATGTGAAAGCCTACATATAACTCAGTTTAGTGCTTTTTGATTTATTCTTGGGAATGTAGTGACTCTTGTCTACATATAGATTTCTTTTTCTGGAGAAAAATCAATTTTGTGGTAGAGAAAAATGTGCCCCTCCTGTAAATTACTTTGGTAATCTTCTAATGGTCTTGTCTCTTTTGGTCTGAATACAATCACATTGGATCATACAGAGCATGAGGTATATGAATAAGCTTAGTTCCCCTGAGGCACTAAATGTAACAGCTTGGGAGTCAGAGAAGTTTTTGATATGGAGTTTTTTCACTAGTAAAAAAATTTAATTCATAGGTCTTCCCTTTCTTCTGAAAAGGCAATGAAGGGCATGGAGAACAGCTGAAGATAAAGTGTTCAAAATGAAGATGATTCTGTGATAATAAACCAAAGAACTAGACCCAAGGCTTGTGCTGAGATTTCAAAAACAAAAAAAACAAATTCTGAGAATTTCTTCAGAGTTGGGAAATGACCCCTAACCCCAATTACATTTAACAGCCACTGAATTTTGTCAAGATAATTGCATCCATGGTCTTCAGCACTTACACTGTGCTGAATCATTTCCAATTGTCTTCTTGCTTCTCAGCATCTTGGTATTCTTTAGACATTATTCAAAAGTTTTTTAATTGGTTTCACTTTGTCAGATTCACTTAATTCATCAAAATGTGATTTTGACGTGGGAACATGTTCATTGAAATGCTCTATTTTTCTGGGATTTTCTTCTACATTGAATTCAGCCTTTCTCATATTTGTTTTTATTTAGACCTGAAGATTGATCTCACGTATAGCAACAAATTAGACACTCTCACAACTGTAACCAGTTACAGAGCAAAAAGCAATATATGCTTTGTTTAGAAAATAACATGCTAGATTTAGGCCTAAAGTGTCTACATTGAAAATGTCTCCAGTTAGGTAGGGCAAAACCTTTCAGACCAAATTCAATAAGATATTTGAAGAAGAAATGAGGGATTGAAAAAAAGTTACAAACCTAAGCATTCTCCTAAATCTGTGCTTATGCAGAATTCAGTCTTATTTCTGCATTTAAATAGCCTACTTATTAAATAGACTGTCACAATAAATGAGTTCCTGATATAACATAAGAGTCCCTGCTACTGGCCTGTTATGACCTACAATAATTTATGGTCCTGTCACATTCCTGTTAAGACCTAAAAAATTGATCACTATGATTTTCAGATATTTCAGATCCCATTCAGATTCAAGGTTGCAGTTATGATACCAATGGTTTCCTCAAGATTGCAATTTCTGCCATATTAAAAGTAAATCTCACCAGTTTCAGACAGCTGCATGGAAAATGCCTTTGGTTCATACTTTGTGTCAGAACAACTCCTCAGTGATCCTTTTTATTAAAATATTTTAAATTTAAAAAAAAATAAAAATAAAAAAAAATAAAGAAAGAAAGAAAAAGCACAGCTTCTAAAACCTTCATTTCAAAGTTCTTGCTTATGATTACAGATTTTGAAGTGCAACCTTGTGAATTTATGCAGCATAATCCTGTGTATTTTATGCTCCCTGTGATATCACTGAAAACCAAGGTTAACATCAACTTGAGAAATGCATTTAGTCCTTTCAGGAGGCCTTCTGTTTTGCTGCAGGTAACTGTTACGTAATTCGGGTTCTGTTCCATTCTTGCTTTTTTCGGTAAACATGTATAAATATTATTTTATTAGAGTTGCTTTTACCCATACATCAAGATCCAGAAAATCAATACAAGTATTTTTAAGGAAGAGAAAAACATCGCATTCTTCTCATTGTTCCTTGAAATGAGTTGGCAGAAAATCTTGCAATGTAAGAAATTTAGGAGGAGGAAATCAGAAGTAAATCACATAAATCATACTTGAGTATGCGACTTCTGGTTATGGACTGATCTTCATTCTGGAGGTTCTACTTCTTTATTATAATCACCTATTGTCCCACAAGATTCAATCAGTAACGCTGGGCAATCAAGCAATGCCAGCAATTTTCTACATTGTAAAGGACATTTAAGTACCTTAAAATTATTACAATCTCCAGAAGAAAAGAATCCTTCCTTACTTCCCTCAGTTCTCTAGCCCCACTAAAGAACCAGTCAGTTCTAACTGGTTCTTTAGCTGGTTCTCTAACACAACAGTGTAAGTTGCTTAGATGGCTCATTTCTTGTGAGATCAAAAAGGCAACTGGGCACATGCTCTGCAGACTGTTTGAAAAGATGCACAGGAGGGCTCGTTCCCTAAAGAGCACAGTGTTCAGAACTTATGTAGGGGAAGTTTATTCAGAGTTGTGATACTGATCAATATAAGTGTAATTAAATCTTTCCATGATTAAAATTCCTCTACTCTTTCAAACTCTTTCAAAGTTCTTTTTTTTTTTTTTAATCAGCTTTTCTTGATCTGTTTTGTCTCACTGCTATACAATGTGTGACTCTGTCCAAGAATAATCTGACTTTATTTATCACTTTGAGTTTTTGTTCATATCACTTGTTCTGCACCAGCCCCAAATACCAATATAATTTCTTGGCTCACAGAAATGTTGCAATTCCCAGCTCACAGTTATCCTTTTCTTGCTGCTTTCTTTTGTTCACAGCTTTGTCTTACTCTGTACTCGAGAATTTAAAATTCCATTATTTTTTCTGGCTTTTCCATGTGCCTGTTCTTCCCTTAATGTGATGCATATCTGTATCTGAACTAAATAGCTGATTAGAAATGATTCAAAGTCCAGTGCAGAAGACTTGACCATTTCCCTCTAAACAGAGGAGCAAGCACCTGCATTACAATAAACCAAGTAAGTTCTTTAAGATTAACCAAGTAAGATGCATTCCATCCTCCTATAGTATGTATTTAGTATAAGACAGTCATTTAGGGTCTCCCAATGCACAACAGAAGTGGACACCACAGAGGGTGAGATGCATCCTATGATTTGGTTATAAATTCCATGTCCATGAACAGGGACATGTACATAGGCATATCCTACAAAGTCTTCCTTGGCCTAGAGAACATCCATAATGAATTTACTATAAAGCATAACTGTCTCTAGGAGAACAGTTATTATCTCTAAATCGACAGTACTGTTTCAAATAAACAAGTGTCCTTAAGTGGCTTGTGTCAGCTAATTTGGAAAATCTTTGCTAGGGTTTGTGCAATAATTTGTCTCCTAGCACATGAGACAGTCCCTAACAAAATTTTCACTTATGACATTCTGATAGAGGGTCTTTTCAGAGTCCAGAGTGAACTGGCATCAAGGAATAAGTGCGTGTCAAGCAACACAAATGCATCAGAGCTGGGACTACAGGAAAAGGAAAAATGCTGGTATCAACTCACAGTTAAAATTTGTCCTGGCCAGACTTCACTCTATCTTTGTTTCTGGCAGGTATTTTTTAGGTAATACTAGGAAAGCCTTAATCATTGAACTTTTATATGAATCAAACACAAGCCTCAGGAGTTTTACTGTGACATCTATAGACAGCAGAAACTTCACCTTGAACAAAAATCCACTAAAACTGTTGAACAGTCAAGCATTGTACATTTTCAATTGTTCATACAGAAAATATTGGTACTTTTTAACCTAGCTCTGTCTATAAAGTTGCCCTATATCTGTGAAAAATCATAGTACCACTATTTGAGTTCATCACTTCACAGAGGTTAAGATCCCAGCAATCATCAGAATAAATAGTTTGATCACCTGCATGTTATAGATATAACCCTCCACGGAGCACAGCAATTTTTGTCTAGTATATCAACTTCTGGCAGTACATCCAGACTTAATCCAAAGATATGTGGAAAGCTTTATTTCCATGAAACACCACTCCTCCCTCCTACTCTGTTCCATAGAGGAAAAGGAAACTTTATTTCCTCCCAGTTTCACATTTAAGTCCACCTGATTTCATATTCCAACCTAGGTTCTTAATAAGCCAGTTAGTATTTTATTCCTAAGTACCATAATCATACCCTTCTATCATCCTGACACACAGAATGTTAACCTCTTCCACTACAAGTCTTTTTTCTTCAGTACTTGAATTAGTTTTGAGTTTATTCTCCATCTTCTCCAATTTTAACAGTATTTTTGACTGTAGACACTGAATTTCACATAGTGTAAAGTTGTATCCAAGATGAAAATCATACCTCCAGCACCAAAATTCATGCAAACTCTACTTTTCTTCACAGGATTCTTCTAGGATTTCATGTTTGGTTGTTTACACATTATAACCATTTGCAAGTACCTTATTTTTCTCTTTAATCTGTTGACATGAAGCACTCAGCTCGTGCAAGAAGACTAATCTATCAAGTGTTTCAGAGATCATAATAGGTGGCATTCAAGGTAGATATCTAGAGATCTGAACAGTCACTCAGATTTTTCACTCAGTGAAACAGGCATGTCCACAGGCAGTAAATCTGCTTATTTTGTGTGTGTGCTGGAAGATTGTGTGAATTTTATTCTAGAAATGTCCAATAGGCCATGAAAAATACTTCTAGTGACCTTGCAGCATTAAGAAGTTGATGTCAAATAAATGCTCACATTTTGACCCTGTTGCACTTCCCTCTAGTGGATCTATATGCTGTTTACCAGAAAATGATCATTCTTTGGTAAGCAACCTTGCAAACTCCTTTTTACAGGGCAAAGGGACTTTTGGAGTTGCACAAAATCTTTGCATGAGGTGGGCACAGTATCAAAGTGCAGGGACAGATTAAAAATAAAAATCTTTAAAACTCAGTTGGAGGAACCTGGAAAATTAATGAATGGCCTCACAGTGTTTGGCTACATGGCTGAGCCTGCTGTAATAATCAAAGAAATGAAGCATTCAGCCTCAGTTGTGGGATGATTTGTTTTTCTCTAAATGAAAATAATAATAGGAAGAAGCAGGTCTACGTGTGTGTGCATTTCTGTGCATGTTATAAATGCTTGTAGAAACATAGAAACATGAGGTCAGCACATCCCAAGTACTTAAAATCACAAATTCCAGGAGGGAGATTACTTAATAATTTTAATTAACAGCCTGTTATTCTATCACAGAAACAATGCATTTTACGCAACATTTACAGACAAGATCAATAAATTGAGCTGCTTTTATTAAAGTGCCTAAACAAGGAATTTACAAATTGACAGCTGAACCATAGAAAGACAAATTCAATGATTCAAGTATTGAAGGTATATCAGCCTCAACTGATTCTCTCTAAAATCTGTACATCACTAGCACTGGCTCCACATGAGAATGACTGGAGATTTCAATACTGCCATATATAGCTGTAGGTAAAATCTATCCACGGCCTGAATGTGCCATGGTGTTCATGCTACAACAAAACACTGTAACTGAACAGCAAGTCTTATTTCAATTGAGATTCATCTCACCTAAACTTAAAACATCCAAAGTCAGAATAGTTAGATTAATTGACATTTAGATGCCTGAGATTAGGTGAAGTTAATTCTGTGATGAAAAAATTCCACAGCTTAGTTCTGAGTATAAAGGCAAAGATTAGTATTTGTGCTCTTCTGCTAATAAGAGTGGGAAATGGGCCTTGCCCTTTGTTCTAATTTAGTATGAAGGTTCCAGTTTCCTTCCAATACCTATATGCAGCATCTGTAACACAGGCATCTATAAGGTAGGAATTTTAGCAGTGTTCTTCTATGATGGTGTGTCAGATGAGATGAAAGCAGAATGATTCACTTTTCTCACCCCACAACAAGCCATGTCATGCAGAACACTGCTTACATGTTGTAAAGACTGAGCACATCACCATCATGCAGACATATCCTGAATTTCCTCACTGGAAAATAATGTGATTAAAAAAATCAGAAAGAAGAGGTCATAACCAGGTCTTGACAAAGAAATGAGAAGCATTATGGAAATCAGGCTCTGAGCATACAGGAAAAGTGAAGATATTACAAAACAGAGGTGCCTGAAGGTCAAGCAGGATGCAGGGAGAATTATATTTATACAACCAACCACACAGTATCAGGATGATGGAAGCAGAACAATGAAACTGTGCTTTGTCCAGGCTAATTAGTCCTGCTGAGAAATTCCATCCTACCATCATTATATGCCCTGAGTACTTAAATGAGCTTGTTCAGAGTGTCCAACGCAGACATACCTCCTCATCCCTGGAGAAGAATCCTTTAATTCCTGTACCTCATGAAGAAGGTTTATCTTGTTCAGCTCACAGCAAAGCACAAGATTAGATGAGAGTAAGTAATGTGCACTCTGTTTTGCAACTGCAGTTTCTGCAATCAAAAGTATTGTTTAGTTGCTTGTTGTGAGTTCCCCAAGGTAGGCAGCTAAGCACCACACAGCAGTTCACTCATCCCCTTCCCTCACACCAGTGAGCTGCAGGAAAAGGAAGAATAAAAGCACGAAAACTTCAGGGTTGAAGTAAAAGCACATTTAATAAATGAAGGTCACATGGAAGAAGAGACAAATAAACTAAAACAAGCAATGCAAAGGCTATCATTTACCACCTCTCATGGGTAGACCAATGCCCATCCAGCTCCCAAGCAAAAGAAAAACCCAAAGCACCTAACTCCTAAATCTCTCTCTTTTACCTTTCCATTGCTGCACATAATGTTATATGACACGGACTATCTCCTTGGTTAATTTGGATCATCTGCCTGGTTTGCTCAACCTATTGCAAACCCCCCATTGTATTCAATGAGGAGGAGAGGGAAGGACAGAATGATAAAGTCAGAGAAGTCTTTGACTCAGTGAAAATACACTATTAAGAAATAGGTAGAATATTTTTATGTTATCAGTACTGTTTTGGTCAAAAACCTAAAACACAGCACCATCCAATCTGCTATGAAGAAAGTGAACTCTATCCCAACAACGACCAGTACATTGCTGAATAAAATAATTTAAGAGTAGCTTCTTAGTCAGATGACAGCTTTGAGCCATTATAACGCACACCAATACAATGAGATCTGCAGCTTTTCAAACATTCTGTGATTTATACTTTCCAGCACAGGGGGTTTCATTACCTCTGTACGCATTACAGTGAGGTGTCATTCCAGGTCTCTCTAAAAAATGTGTTTACATACACAGACAGCAAGTCAGATAGAAGTAAAGAAAAGCAAGAAAAAGTTACCCAATCAACTGGACATAATCATATATAAATACTTTGTACTTTTAATGCAGAAAACAAACAGGCTCTATTTCTTTTTTCTCTTTGTCAGTAACACAAGCATATGTTTCTTTCCTCAGACATAGACTGTCCTCATTATACACTCTGTTGTACTGCCAGTGCCTTGGTGGTTATGTTTGGCTGTGCCTCTGAAACTAACGTTGTTAGACCCTCAGATTATCCTCCAAAGTGTCCCAATGTCCAGTCCTGTAGCTCATCTCCTGAGATGTGCTATTTCTAGCAGCATCTTATCTCAAAGGCCACATTGTCTTGCTATGCCCTGGTACCCCTGACCCCCAACCACAATTTCTAAAAGTCCACTGTCTGGTTCTTCTTTTCATAATAGAATGCTTCCAAAATTAGGCAATTGGAATCCGGAGAACTGTAAGTTGCTACAGTCCCTTCAGTACTTTCCATGTTCACAGGATGTAACGGAAGAAAATTTCTCAGAACCACAGTACACAGCACAGACTTCATCACTACTTTGCTGACAAGTGCAGATATCAGAGCACACAGAAAACTGTTTCTACCAAGACTTTTTGAATAGTGGCCACCCACACATAGAAAAATGCTGAGTATTTTCCTTGCTGTCCACACCAAAACCAGCAAAACTCTTGATATTAAAAATCTATGCCCCATTGTGTGAATTGATAGATGCAATTAACCAAGGTGAGCACATCCCACAGCTGAAGAGCAAACACTAACTTATTCCATCACCTCACTGGCTGGAGAATTAAAAAAAAAAAAAAAAAATAATAATAATAAAATAAAAAATAAAAAAAGCAGAGACACACATTCTGCTAGGCTTAGTCCAATCTTAACAGGGGCACAAAACACATGAGCCCATTCCTGACTGCATCATGTCAAAGGGCCTGACACATGTACCAAATTTCACAATGCTGTGATTTCTATAACCTCCTTGTATCTCTTTCTTCCAGCAGGAGACCCAAGCCTGTCTGCAAAGGATACCTTCTAATTCTTTGGCAGCATTCTGTTCTCTTCCACAGAAATTCCACTTCCCAAGACAGACAGAAATCATCCCAAAGCAAGCCAAATATGAGAAATTTCCCATATGGAATATTCTTAGCATCCCCCAGCTGCAAGGTCATTTTGAGAGAAATCTACTCCATTTTCCCTTCTCACCAAATCTTTCAGTTTTAACCCTTTCCTCCCAATACCTGTGTCTACAGGATCTTTTCTAGAGATGACTTTCAGGGTTGATGATCAACCTGTTGACTAGAGTGAACATCAAAAAAGAATACCAACTCTTTCCATGTCTGTATGCAGGTTGACCTCTGCTACTTGAGAAAATGTTTCATATGTGTAATCATGTGTAATCACATCATTGCTGAAGAACAGTGTGGTGTCTCAGTGCATGTTTTGATGAGAACTCAGAGCTGCAGACACAAAAAATCAGATGTTACTGCTAAATATGGCAATGCTTGTGAACAGGACAGTCCATGGCACAGGTTTTAGAAAAGGGCAACTAATATCATCCAGGACCTTTGTCTGGTACCAGTGGTAGTGTAAACAAGAGACCATTCTTGATCCTACAGACAGATTGCCTCCATTTGGAGTCCAAGATAATTTATTCACATAGACATTGATCATTCTATGCCAGATGGTCTCACAGAGAGAAGTGTGGGTTCACACAAATTTCATTTACAAGAATAAACATAACCAAAGAACTAAAGCTTGGTGTTGGTAGTCTTCAGAGCTCAGCCATGCCTTCAGTATACAAGAGAGCAACAGAGAAATGACAGACACTATTGAGATTCACAAGAATCTGCCTGGCAAAAATTAGAAATGGAATAAGAAAATGTAGCATTTCACTTCTGTGATGGAAAATACGGATGATAATGTTCATTTCCCTTTTAAAAATGGGGATTTATGAGACTGACAGTACAGGAAGAGCTCTGAAAATTACAATATACATGCTGAACTTATCATTTATTCAGCAGTATTACTCAATTAGCATTACTGGCATTAATACTATTAGAAGAAGAAAAAAGTGAATAGCCAGGGCAGAAACTGAACCACTTAGAAATTAAAAATATATCCACAGAAAGCCCTTGCAGAAGACAATTATCTTGCAGAAAACTCAGCCATTTATTCAAGCAAATCAAGAAGTAGCCTACAAGTCAAGTAACAATTGAATTAAGGTACCAATCACCACATCTATGAAGCTTTTTAAGATTATATGACAAAGTTTAAAAGAACATTCCAGTACAATGTGAAATATTATTCTTATTGCTACATACTATTACAAAGAGGTGTAAATCACTTGGTTTAACCTTTAAAAAAAAACCTGCTTCAAATATATAATATTAAAAATAAAGATCAGATATGCAGCTCCCATACAAATGGATTATATACCAGTAATTTTTAGAGTCACTGTGAAAGAACTTATATTGAAAATTTTCCTCTCTCCTTTCTTCAGCAGGGCCATGGAGATAGGGCTGGGATGAGGACAGGTCCAATTATCAGTCTGTGGTTCTGGACCACGCATGACAGAACTATGGTAGCTTCAAACCAGCATCCTGCAATGTGTCTCGGCAGAAACTGATCCTATGCTGGTCTGAAACATTGGACATGGACAGGGTGTCCAGGGAAGTTAGACTGGCATGGTTAGGACTCATAGTGCTCTTAGGACCTAGAAGATTTCACCTCCTCAAAGCATTTAAGCAAATATTTTAAGACTCAGGTAAGCAGTTAAGAATGTGACTGATCTTACCTTACAAACTGTTGATGTCAATGTAAATTACTGATACAGTTTGAAATGCTCCTTTTGGATGAAAGCTGTGTTTACTCTCTCTGAAGTGAGAACTAGTCAGCTATTTAATACACTTGGCTGGATCAGAATGGCATAAGAGAACTTTATTCATTACATGATTCTCTGTCCAACAGCATACCGCAATTGAATAGTAATGATATCATTAAATTTTAGGACTTCAGCATTTTGTAAATTAATTTGGCCTCTCTGTCTTGGGAGGCAAAGGGCAGAGAGGGAGTCCTTAAACACTGATGAATTTTTTTAATAGATGATGAGAGCCTTCATTCGTGGAAAAACACTTAGCTGGTTTATACTGTATTCCAGACATCCCTATATCACTTTCACTTCTCAAGTCTGATGCTGTTCTGAAATGGGATGAGACAGTAAAATCTGTGAGATGAATTTCATTGTCTTCTGTTTCCCTCAGACTGAATAAATTACCAAACTAATAACATTACTTTTTTTAGACTGCATTAAAGACCAGTGCCAGTCCCAAAGTTTGTTTCTGAATTAATTCTAGTCCAAACTGGCAAATCTGCACATAATTAAGTCCTTGTTAACCTACAGAAATGTGCCCATTCACCTCTTCATCTAGCAAATACTAAATGCTGACATTGATAAGTCACTATCATCTCACAATCAGACAATTTTCTGAGATATTTAGGTAGAAATGTAGGCTCAAGCAAGTGAATTTAATGCATATTTTCAGGGATTGCATTAGTACATTCTTCACATCCTGGTTTTATAGACTAGACTTTTTGAAAGGTAATGACTTAGGATTTGTACCAGACTGGCAGCCATTCAGAAATCCCAGATGTGTCCATTAGATACATGCAGATCATTGCTGTAGCTCACATGCAACTGCATGTTAGTCTTGAATGTGCAAGGAATAAAGGCAATTTACAACCTCCTCAGTCTAAGAAGCCCATTGAGTGTCAAATCTAGTGCTTGTGTACATCCCATATAGATAGATAATGTACAGTAGATTATATTTAGGAACAAGTTCCTCACTGTGAGGGTGGTGAGTGGGTGCCTCATCCCTGGAAGTGTTCAATGCCAGGTTGAATGGGGCTCTGAGCAACCTGGTCTAATGGAAGATGTCCCTGCCCATGGCAGAGGGGTTAGAATTAGATGGTCTTCAATGTCCTTTCCAAGCCACCCTATGAGTCTGTGATGATTCTGTGATATATATTCAATGGATAAAAAAGTATCTGGAGCAGATCTTTCATGCTTTTTTCTTCCTGGCTAGATATATAAACATTAACCCTATGTTGCTGTAGTAATTCTTCACAGGAAAGTGATGTGACATCACACCTCTCAGCACCAAAACCCAGTTCTTTACTATGCAAGTTAATGCTGGTTCTCTGTTGACTGGTAACACTCAGAGGCTGTGTCTGTATTGGTGAACAAAACATTACAGAATTGTTGCCTGACATTGAAGCCAGCTGGCACAGTACAACTTTTATCCTTTTAAACTCTCTCAGTCTCCAGTGCCTATTCAGAATCATCACTCATAGATTTCCAACTTGGCTTGGGAGGCATTTGACTGAGCACTGGGTGCCTCCAGTCAAAACCATGCCAGGGATAACACTCACAATAGAGGAGATGGCTGAGTCCCAGGCCACAGGAGCATATCCTGGCATTATTTAATTTACCATCATTGATGTGACTACAAACTATTATTATGATAGTGAGGCTGATAAAGAACAAAAAATACCCAATGTCTGTAAATTGCATAAGTGCATATTTTTATGGACTCACACATTTAAAAATTTGGTTTTATATACTTATGTACCAGGATGGCAAAAAAACCAAGAAAGCAATTTTTTTATTCCAACTTGCCTCACAGAGAATCTGGCCCAGAGTGAAGTTCCTCAAAGGCCATTTTCATTTGGAAGCTGGATAACTAAACAAAGAGAAGGCAATCCATCAACTGAAAAGAAGAGGACTACAAATAAACCTTTTTACCCAAATCCCATTTTCATAGTTATTTCTTTCTTTCCTAGAGCAGTGGATGAAAAAAAATCATTTCCAGGCTAAAGAGCAATGGAAGAAATATCACTGTGGAAGTAGGGTATATAACCTGCCAGGGCCTCCCTGGGGCAAGAAGGAAAGAAATGCAAACTCTGTCGATGAGGACCCAACAAATTCTTTTTCTGTAACAGAAGCCCTGAGTAATTGGCTTAGACAGACATGCCTATTTTATCAGAGGAATCTCTCCTGACTTTTCCCTTTTTTCCCCCCTTCTATCTTTGTTATACCTGTCTCCAACCACTTCCCTTTACAAGCCATTGATGTCCCCAGGCTGCTGAAACTCACTCACATTTCAAGTGATTCATAAGGCTGGGCTGGCAATAGCACCTCTGTGCACTCCCTCCTGCTCTCTTATGCCTTAGAGGACAAAATGAGACATCCAGGTCAGACTGGGATCTCTTACTTCTGCCTCTCCCCTGCAAAATCTGCCCTTTCAGAGTATTCCAGTGACAGCCACACTCTTCTTACACAAAATAAGAAAAATGTCGTTGGAATCACAATGGATAAGGCAAAACATCAGCCATGGAAGCAGGTGAAAACATTACTCAGGGTTTAATTCCAGGGCCAGTCTTGTTCAATACCATCATAATCAAGTTTTCTTGTAGTACCAAACTGGTATGTGCTGTTGACTTTCTCAAGAAATGAGGTATTGAAGAGGGATCTACACAGATTGGAGCACTGGGAAATAGTTAATGGGGTGAAATTTAACAAGATCCGGTGCTGGATTCTGCACTTGGGATGGAGTAACTGTTGTGGTTTGAAAGCAAAACGAGTGAGAGGCTCCAAGTCAGAGATATAATTTAATGAGAAGAAAGGTAAAAAGGTAAAAATAAAATAAAATAAATGCAATAACACAAAGAATCACTGACAGGGTCAGAATACAACCTGAGCAGGATGGTGGAAACAGTCCAGGTGAAGTGCTCTTCCTGAAGCAGTGATCCTGTAGAAAGGTCTGGTAGCTCTGGTCCTCTGGGAATCCAGTGGGTAAGTGCTGCTTGCACTGTCCCAAATCCCAGCTTATATCCAGGTGAGAATGCTTGGCTCCTCTCCCTGGGCAGAGCATCTCACAATAGCATAAGAAGTGTGAAATGTGTCCTTGATGGCCCATTAACAGAGATAACCCCTGGAGGGAGTTGCCTGTGACTCATGGGTCATTAGCAGAAGACACCCCAAAAGTCATTAGCAGAAAACACCCCAAAGGCGTTAATGGGCCATTAGCAGAAGAGGCAGGGGGCTTGGGAAAACACTAGCCCACCTGGTTTCAACAGTTCATGAAGATGGTGATAGAATAAATACTTTATGTACAGCCTACACTGCAACCCAGGACAGTAGCACTGGGCACAAGCATAAACTGGGAGAGGACTGGCTGGAGAACAGCCCTGCATACAGGGATCCAGGGGTACTGGCCAGCAGGCATTCAAAACTATCCAGCAGTGTGTTCTGCAGCCAAGAGGGCAAACCTCATCCAACACAGGGGTATCCAACACAGCATCACCATCCAGGCAGAAGAGATGGTTGTCCCCCTGTTGTCAGCATTGGTTCTGGACCGCACAACAATGTGAAGGTCCTTGAATATGTCCAGATAAGGGCAACAAAGCTGGTGACAGGGCTGGGAGGAATGTCTTATGTGGAGCAGCTAAGGACTCTGGGTTTGTCTAGTTTAGGGAAAGGAGGCTGAGGGGCAACCTCATTGCCCCCTACAGCTTTCTGAGGTGAGGACATGGGAAGTGAGGTACTGAGAGGTGGGAATGGTTCAAAGCTGCAAAGGAAGGTTAAGACTGGACTTCAGGAAGAATTTTTTTATCCAGAGGGTGGTCAAAAACTGCAATAGGCTTCCTAGAGAGGTAGTCAATACCCCAAGCCTGTCAGTGTTTGAGGCACTGGGTCTTTTTAGTGGGAGCTATATGGCTCACTTTTGAATTATGTATGTATATATCTATGCATCTATACATATATAATTTTTCTATTATAGAGGTATTATAGAAGTATTCAATAAAGATTGGTTGTTAGAAGACAAACTGACTTTGTTTTGACAGCTTGACACTGATCATAATCGGAAAATTATGATTTCTTCTTGACAGAAGAAGGAAGAATGAGGTGGAGTAGCACCTGTGAATGAAACATGCTCCAAAAAAAATCTGGAAATACTCATTAAATGCATAGTGTTGTCATACCCATGCTGTTACGACTAATAAATAATAAAAGAGATGGAGAAAAATGGATATGCTTAATGTTACAGAGAAAATCTGAGTAGCTGTGTCCTATACCACACAAGCCTCCATCTCTGGAAACTTCTTCACTTCTGCTGTAGTATATTAGTAATGTTTATCTCCATTCAGGTGCCACAGTTAGACGCAAAATCCTATTATGCTAACCACAATAAAAATAAAAGTTATCGTCCCCTACAGCACCTAAGTTCAAGAAAAAAATGAGATCTTCCTTTACCCAGAGCCATTGAGTAAGGGTGCTGTTTCTAAGACAAATGCCACATCAGCACCAAGACTACTTCTTCCCATTGACCCTACAGGTGCAATTCCCTGTAGAGAAAAGTCTCAATCAATGACCTTGTCTTGAACTCAACCTTCACAGTAGGCACTTAACTCTGAGTTAGGCAGGAGCAGAGTTAGACTGAACAAACTCTTTTTTTTTCTCTAGAGTGCCCGTCTCTGTAAACAAATGACCAGGAAAGTGCACTTGTACTGTGTCATGAGGTAGAGAATGAGCTCTTGTATTCAGTGAAATGATAAGATGTGTCATCTCAGTCCCCTGCCTCCTCTTCTTCTGTTGACATGCTAGTGGTAGTGGTCCCCATACATACAAGAAGCAGATGCAAAATCCCACTAGCAAACAAACTTCTGGGACAACAAAGCATACTGAAAATGTTCTGGTCTAAATTTCTGGAACCATGTCAAGTTGGTCCCTCTGTTTTTCAGCATCGGTAAAAACCAAATTGTCCTGGAGGTTGCTACATTTCAGTGATGGAGAGCAATACCACACATGATGGGTGCACACATGGTCTTCCATAAGGGAAGCTAATAAAAATAATTGCAGAAGGACGTAGTGATGGTCATTCAACTCTTTAAAAAAACAAAACAATTGGCATTCTTAAACAGGTAATAATTAAAATAGCCTGGCAGTTGCACGAGAGTTCAAGAGTTTTACATATTCTTATTATCTTTCTAAGACAGTATTTTATTCACATTTCTGAACTGTTTCAATTTGCCATGAAGTTTAAGCATCTCTATTCTCTTTTGAATGCTAAATTAATTGTTGCTGAGAACCTCCAACCTATTTTCTTTTGTTATTTTTTTCTCTTTTTTTTTTAATCTGAGTCATGTCATTCTAGGCAACCTCCTAAAAAGAATCTGAAACAGCAGGTACTGTGTTTCACCAGACACTTATCTCCTCTCTGCCCATCTCATTTTAAAAGGAAGCTGCACTGAAAATGGAATTTGATTACAAAAGGAATCAATCTGTAACTCAGAAAAAAGAACCTCCTTCATAATTTATATGGCCCTGCTGCTTCATCCTAATAATTTTCATCTGTAGCTTATTCTTCCTGTAGGTTTTCCCTTCTAAATGAGTGAAAAATGACAGGAAACCTTTGGAAAGTAGTTTGCTATTACAGAATTATAGAAGAAACTGGATTGACTCATTTAAAGTTGCTAGTAATAGTCTCATAGGTCTTAAGAAAATACTGTCATTCAATTTAAATAGGGTTTTATTTGATCCAGGTGCAGCTGGATATCAGAAAGGTAATGTAAATACAACAATCTATTGTCAAGAGTGTAGGCAGTTTAATTTCTTTGCACATGATATATACCTGGATTTTCTGTTTAACTGGCAGGATAATCAGCATGCAACTGTGGGAAACAATCATTAATGTGATGAAAGATGGAAATGAGCCTGAGGCATAGATAGAGGGTGGAAGCATAGTCCTGGGGTGAAGGACTGGATTCATGGTCTTGGCTTGAATTTTATCTCAGCTGTAGGCAAAAGTCTCTGTCTACAGAGAGAAAACACAGATATTCCTTTCTCTCATCCTTTGTCTATTCATGTTCAAAAGCTTAAATCCAGGGATCTTCTCTCATCTTTTGCACATCTGCAGTCTAGGATATGGGACCTTGCATGTCATGCAAATGCATAAACATAAACACATACTATCATTATAGAGAGAAAAGAAATGTGTAAATCAAGAGCAGGTCTATATCGTCAGGCATATGTCTACCTTCTGCACTTAAAAAACTGGGACAGGCAAAAATCAAAATTCTTAGGAATGCAAAAATATGTTATCAAAAGTTTTATTACATTTGCCACCTTAACACAAAGAATAATATAAAGCTTATTCAGTATACCTATTAAACTCGCACTTTCACAGTTTAATGCAATAACTTCTTTCATCACAGGGAAACTGATGCATATAAGCAGCCAAAAGATTTGTTCAAAATCAAATGGTGGAAGCTAAGATAGATTTTTACATATACAAACCACATGCATCAATTCCTAGACAATATTTTAGGGGAAAAAAAAGAACTATGTTTACTCACATTAATTACTGCTTTTCAGAAATCAACACAAAATGTACCCATTAGGAGCAAAGTTTTTCAGTGCTTCCATTTTGAATATGACAAAATAACTTGGTTGGGAAAGTAATTTATTTGACTCTTCCAAGTATAATTTATGGCACACACATGAGGTTTTTCCAAAGCAACATTATCCCAATCCTGAATTATAATGAGACAGAGCACAGTGCTGACTTTTATTTTTGATTGTCATTCAGATAATTAAGATTACCTTAACATTTTAGACAAAACAGTGATAAGACCAGCAATATATATGGAAATTGGATTTCAGGTTTTGCTGAACTTATTTCTTCTAGGTAACAGCAAAGCTCAAGATCTAGGCTCACTTGCTTCATATCACAGGGTATTAAAATTATGCTTCCATTTCACATTTCTATAAATGGATTAACCTTTCTTAATTTAAGCAGTTTGCCGATGGCCTTGATGGGCAGTTCTTGCTCCCCAAATTGTATGTAGCAAAATTGCTCTGCTACAGCTCTAACAAACCAGCTCTAGGAGGGGAAATGCAGGAAGAATTAATGTTATCTGAAGGATACAGTCTAGGGTATAGGTACTCAGGGTAAAAAAAAAAAAAAAAAAAAAGGGGGGGGAGACGATTCTGGCTATTTCTCCATTTTTTTCTACATATTTCCCATGCAACATGTGTAGATACATCATTTAAATCCATGTTTTGAGAATTTATTTTTCATTTACCTTATGTCCTAGTGTATTGTAAAGCTGAAGAAACTTAGCAAACTTCTCTTTTCCAGGTTCTTCTTATATTGAGTCTGCACTTTGTGAGGAGATGCCTCACAGAGCTCCCCATCCTATTCCCCTGGACAGTGACAGGCAAGTTGGTTGCTCTGTTATGCCTTTGGAAGGAAATCTTCCTGGTCTCAGTCAGGGTCCAGCACTGGGGACACAGTGAAATTGCATAAGACTCCATATTAGTCAGTAAGGCTGTAGCTATAAAAAACTGCCCAGAAAACAGTTGAGGCACTGGAATAAAATCACCAGCATTACAAAAATGCCAAAGTATTCCTGAAATTAGTTTGTCCCACTCTAACTTTCGGTCTCACGAAAACTTGCTTTCATAGTTCACCTATTGATTTTCCCTGCCCAGAAACCATGGTTCTCCCCATCACTGTCTCATCTACAGCCACACAAACAGCTTTACAAGCAAAGAGATCAGGATCAGCCTTGGATTGTCTAACCATACCAAAAAAAAAAAAAAAAAAAAAAAAAAAAAAAAAAAAAAAGTCTTGAAAAGAAGAACTTGAATCTACTTCTCTTTAACATTTTGTCATGTTTGATAGATCATTCACGTGTTAAGCAGAAAATGCCATTTTCCAGCTCACCATCAGGTATCTCAAGACTTCTGCTTCCTAAAGTAGATATGCTGAGCTAAACAGCTCAGAAGCTGGACAAAAAGTATAGAGATCATGCTACCAGCTTATTTGTAATCAGTTGAAGTTATTTAAGTTCCTCCTGGTTTACAGTGATAAAACTGAGAACATAGAGTGAAGCATAGAATAACAAAACATCCCTTTTTTACTTCTGTATTGACACAACTGTTATTTGTGATAGAGTAAATGTAGCAGAACTTCACAAGCTGATCATTAGTGAGATAAACTTGGCATTGGTGCCACAGAGACCTCTGGCACACCACAATCACATTGCAATAAATGCAACTCAGATGAAACCATTCATGTAAAAGGACTGACTTAGAACACCCAAGCAGGGCCTGAGTAGCTGTAACCTTTTGTTTCCCTGATCTCATCTTGACAACTAAAATTGACTTTGTGTGCTAATAGGACAATTGTTAGAGTCTCATTGCAATTTGATTGAGCATTATCCACTATTCACTGGCAACCCTTAAAATGATACTGAGAAACACAACATTAAGACTGAGCTCAGTGCTGACCCCAAAATGGAACAGTGGATTATATGAAAACATGCATTTTTCCCAGTGAAATATTAAAATATCACAAAGCTTTGAAAAACAATACCACTATACTTGTTTTCAAGTCCACTGAAAGAGTAACCTGATCATATCTATCACAGCAAGTAAGCATGAAGGGACAAAAGCTGAGGGGTGTTTAGGTTATATATCATGAATTTCTGTAATTTTGAGTAGAAGATTGTATTTCTCTGGAACCATTTTTTCACATACGTTCCCAGTTACAACCCACATATTTTTCTAGAGCTCACAATGAGCTTGGGTATTTTGGTAACATTAGCTCCATGCCTGTGCTGATTAATTAGGAGTGCCCAAGAACACTGAAGCCAATTGACATCAATATACAGGTCCAGCACAGGGCCATGAAGACAGTCAGGAAGCGTGAACACACGAAAGAAAGGAGGAACTGCAGGAGGTGGGTTTATTCATCCTGGAGAAGGTTTATGGAGAACCTTTTTGCTCTCTTATTGCAAAGGGTTACAGATACCTACTGAGAGAGTATAGCACCAATCTTGTTTCTCAGAGGAGCATAGCAATAGCATCAAAAGCAGTGACACAAGCTGCAACACCCTATCATCACCCTAAACACTTATCAGCTACTAGGACAAAAAAAAACCCCACCTCTTCATGAGCATAGTCACATTTATAAAAAAGAGCCAAAGAGGGAAGAATGAAGTGTCCATCCATGTAGAAGTGCAAAATGTAGCTTGAAAGGGCCTTGAGAAGATTGCTTTTATCTGGTCTTCCTTTGGGCAGTGTGGTTGGCTTGAGAGCAGAGGCTACTTCCAACTACAGAGATCCTGTAATTCTCTGACTGTGTGATTATCTGCCCTTCAGGTACTGCAGGAGCTGTTTCACTGTTTGACAGCTGAAATTTTAGAGGCCTGAGTTATATTTACCTAGAATACACCAAATTGACTGTGTGCCAAGGCACATCCTTTAAGCACTCTAATTATTTCATATTCAGACCTATTATTTATCTTCTCCCTCACAAGATATATGAGGTACACCACTGAAATTTGAGAATATGCTTTTAGGAATATTCTCAATGCATGGTTTGACTTACTGACACACAAATTCTCCAAAACATGATTGTTCTTATAGATGTGGCTCTCTCTTCCTTGCTACTCTGCCTTACCTCACTGGCCAATATTAAAATTAATAAACTAAACATTAAAATCCAAGATAGTCAGAACGAATAATGTTAGGACTGAATTATTGTTCACACCTGCACACACAAAATAAAACAGAAAACTCAGAAGAAACCAAAACACTAGAGATTTATCATCTAACAAAACTAGGATAATGGAGAAGGTCTGTCTGAAGGGTACTGTACACAGCTCATGACTCTGCTACTCTACCTGCATGCCGGGCCCACACCATACACCTGACTATTAAATAGGATGCACAAAACTGCTCAGCCAAGTTTCACAATAACAGAAATGGAGACACAAAAATTGGGAGCATTCAGCAAGGGATCAGCAAGACTGAATGTGATCCAATTCACTGGGGTTCAGAACTTCCCTTTAAAGGCAGAAGGAGGCTGGAAGCATCAGTTCAAGAAATAAATGGGCAAGGAGAAAACCTGAGATAAACAAGCCATCACTGCCTAAAGCAGCACTTGAGCTATTTACTGGAGAATGTCACTAATGGCCAAAACAGAACACCACTATGCACTCAAGGGAAGTCTGAGCTGTGTATTCCCAAAATAAATCCCCTCAGTATGATCTGGAGCTACAGTAAGAAAAAAGAGGAAAAGAAAGCCAATCACAGTTGTTAGGATGCTTGAGAATATTTTCAAGTGTGTGTTTGTCCTCAACATATAGAAATAGGTCATGCCATTCACCCAATGACACGCAGAAATTTGGTTGCAGATCTAAGAATTACAACAGGCATGAGACAAATATAAAATTATTACCTTTATGCAAAGAACAAATATACCAGTAACTGTACTCTGAATCTGTTCCATTTATCTCTGTAGATGAACCCACACTGGCAGGTATAGTATTAAATTTGTCAGCATCTGGCCTAGAAGTGTTACACAGCTGTTTCTCAAAACAATGGTGTGAGTTCAAGCATCACTTGAGCAGAATTTTCAATATGTCCCAGTGTTTGTCTTTCCTCCAATTATTCTCTCTTTTCCATTATCCTACTTTCTTTGTTCTCTCATTTATGCTCACCTGGTCCTGTATTCTCCATTCCTTTTTTGGCATCATTATTATTACTGTTCTTGGTATTTGTCTTACTCTACCAGCTCTCATCTGTGCCATTTGCTTTGCCCTTTGTTTTATTATTGTCTTCTGGACTGGGCTGGCAATAAGAGATGAGTGCCTGGCAAGGAAATCTTTCATCTCAGTGTTCAGTCAGTAAACAAAAGTGTTGAGCTGACTCTCTGGAGTCTGGCATTTTTTCTCTCCATCAAACAGAACTAAGTAAAACATAACAGCTCTTCTCAGGTAAAGCTCAGAGCTCTGTCCTCTGCCAGGGCCCTTCTCATAGATTCTACTGGATGGATTATCTGCATGCTTTGCAATCATAACTCACAGTTTAACAGTACAGGGATTATTGTTGTGCTCTTCACGCATCATAGCATTTCATTTCTTACCATTTGGAATTCTGTAAAACATATTTAATGATGTTTCCTTCCTTTACAAAATGCATGAATATGTATTCAGAGAAAAACACTGGAGTTCCATTTTTTAGCACGCCCCAGAAACTTTACATATTGCTTATAACCGGGCCAAAAATATTCTAGATTTATTTAAGTTTTTCCAAAGGAATTCCAGTCATTTGATACAGGCAAAACTGTGCATTTTAGATGACTGCTGTTTGTCATGTTTGTTCTTTCAGTTGTATCCAAAATTGCTATCTACAAAAATCCAGCATTTCCTTCTATTTCTTGCTAATGGATTTAGGAGACAAAAGTGAGATTACTTAAATGTCAAATTTTTTTTTCCCTTCTGACAGATTGCCTATTAAGTAGAAAAAATTTCAAGAAACGTGTGAAATAATGCTGCAAGTCAATGACAGGGTTCTGGCCCTCTAAATCTGACATCTTACAGCTTCTGTCGAGGGTCGCAATTGCAGACAATTTCCCTTCTTGATTAAGTTTTTGTGCTTATTATGTTTTATCATCTTATGCCCTTGGTGTGAAAGAAAAGTTTCCTTTCTTTTACTCTGTCTGCTTTTGAAAGAAAAGTACCATTACCTGATCAGAAAAAAAAAACCCCGATTTTTATTGTCTGACAAATTAGGGCTGATTGGCATTTAATTTTGTGTTGCAAGTTTCCTGTCCTGCAAAATGGAACAATTCCTTTCCAGAGAGCAGATTCCTTAGGAGATCATCAAAGGAGCTTACACTAGTTCCACCTGCAAGGCACTTGCCTGGCTCACCCACTGGCTGGCATCCCACTCATGTCTCTAGGCAGACAGCCAGAAAGAAAGGTCACCTGAGAGCAGCTGCCGGGTGGAGGTGAGAAAAGCCACTCCTACACCAAGGGAGCCAGGTGACATGTTAGGCAAAGAACAGAGCAGACCTCAGGCAGTCTAGGGTAGCAACTGGTTAAATATTTGAAGTTTTCAAATAACTTAAATCTGAAGCATCTTACAGAGAAGTCTTCTGAAAGAAATTTCCAAGAATTGAGGTGGTTGCTAAAAATACATCTTAATATACATTAGTACAGAATAAGTCTTACTTCTTGGTGATATTCAAAGAGAAAAAGGGGATAATCTAGGTAACTGCAGAGCAGTTAATCTGATTTCACTTTCTAGCAGAGAAATCCTAAAGTTGATATGGGTTTCAATTAATGAAAATTAAAGGTAGAACTGTAATTAACACCAGTCTATACAGTTTTATAAGAACATCTAATGAAACAAATTTAATTCACCTATTTGACTTCATCATGTTTGTGTAGCTCATAATGTACTTAAATTTATTAAAGTTTTTGACTTCAGATGGAAAATTAACTCTTCAAAATATCACTGATGCACATATTAAATGGTTTAAAAGCAGGATGATTTTAAAAGCAGGATGGACAAGAGAGATGTCAGTAAGAAAACCATCATCATCAAATGCAGGTGGCTCTGGAAGGACTCTTCTGTCTTTGTGTTATGTGAACAACACTTCATAAGGAATGTATGTCTAAACCTTAAAAAGTGATTTGGAGAGGGTTGATAGGCTGGGAGACCTGCAAGCAGGTCTCCATGAACCCATAGAAGTCTATAAGGAAAAAGGGAAATCAATTTTCTTGTATGTATAAACACAGAAGTAATCAGGATGAGAGAGCAGATGCTGCTACCATGAGTTGTAACATAAAATAGGTCAGTACTTCTGTACTCTGCCTGTTGAAACATGCAACAGAAAATTATACTGTTTACAGAAAAGGGACACAGAAAACCTGTTCAATCTAGGCAGGAATGCCTTAGCCATACTGGAAGGAGGTATCAGTGACTAAAGAGCTTTCTGATTCTGTAGGAAGATTAAATCAGGTATAGTCATAACGCTGATGGCACACAACTTTTTCATAGCAAGGCTGATTACCAGAAGCAGTGATAGTTTCTCCAGCTTCAAGTATTTGCCAGCAAATCCTAGATGTTTTTCTCCAGCTGCTCTGCATTTAGACTTCATGCACAGGTCGTAGTGTGGGAATAAGTTGGTTAAATGTAGATTTGGGCATGTAAGAGTTTAAAATTAAGAAGGCGACATTCTTCTTAATCTTTCAAGTTCATGAAGATATACAAAACACCTTTATCAGTTTTCATGATACTCTGCAAAAATGGCTGTTCTCACTTCAGTAGTTTGAGGCACATTTGCACAGCACAGGGCAAGAAAGAGAATGAAGATACTTAAAAGTTGCTTATCTTGGGAGAAATGCAAAACCTCAGAGAAAGCCCCAGGGTGATATAAGCTTTGTATTTCCCCTAGAAGCAGAGGTGTTTGGATGTCTGGCTTTTTAAGTGTGGTGCAGAAACACTACACAGAGACCACCAAGTGAGAGACTGAGGTTTGAATGATCAACTCTAACCACCATTTTATAAAACATCCTTGCTAAAATAACCCCCCAGGTAAAGAGATAGATCGTAATTTTTTTAGAAAGAAACTCCACTTAACTTAGTTGCAGCTGTAGGACAAATCTTTCTCTTCACTAAATAACCTTTCAGCTGACTCTGATTCTTTCTGACATATTAATGCTATGTGTTTAAGAATTCCTCTCAGTTCTCAGATTAATACCATACAGTCTTTCACTAATAAAACAATCTTTTCCCTTTGCCCTTTCTAAGTTGAAGTGTATGCAAATTATATCCAAAGACATAGTCCTTGGATTGATTCCCTGATGATGGAAGGATAATTTACTTTCTCTGTGTCAGGTAATGCCACCCTCACACAGATGCTTGAGCGCTGGTTCAATTTTCTTGATTGTCAGTAATGATGACATCTGTTAGCCTGATTTTATCCCAGGACTATGCAAGGATTTTGTTATTTTACAAAGCTTATGCACCTGATCTTTGCTGATGCTCTTGCTGCTGGAAAATGCAGCATCACTAGAATGATTTTGAATACACCAGGTAGATTTTAAAAAGAAGTCTTGCCTTTCATGGCAAATATGGGGTGATGTGAGCTAATCAACATATTGTCCAAAAGCCAGACAGAAGTGTGGCATGACAGTGTCTTAGAACAGACAGGGATGCGTGTGCCATCAATTCATCAGGTGTCAGTCTAAAAAGAGTCACTTGATGGCTTGTTACCCTACAGCCCTAACAAGAGTGTTTCAAACATCATATTTTTTACATGATTTTTTTCATACACGAAAAAAAATCCTGGTTGAATCCTCTTAGAGAAGCCTGGACTTCCTCCAAATTGAGGGAATCCCAATATCCAAACGCTCAAAGCTGGTCAGCAATGAAATCTCTCCCATGGGAAGATGACAAGATCCACAATTTTCAGAAGAATGGAGTCAAATCACTGAAAGTGTTTAAAAATTGTGTGGATGTGACAGCTGGGGACATCGTTTAGTGATGAACATGATAGGGCTGAGTTGACATGAACTTTTCCAACCTTAATGATTCTATTATTCTATTCTATTCTATGATGCAACAAGAGAGCCTACAGCTTTGCTTTCATTCCCAGAAGAGAAAAGAGACACCGGGCTCTTGAGAAGCGAGGCAGTAGCTCATATCAAAGCTTTAATGTGTTATGCAAGGACCTTCTTCACAAAAATCCGGAGGCCACAAAGGAGAAAGGAAATGGTGGAAGCTAAAAATGAAAAATTCAGTGATTATCCTAAAATGAGATGTACTTTTTCTTTCATAGCTAGAGAATTTCCAGGCACAGAAGGGCAGCAGATCTTGTGCTACTGGGCACATATACATAACGATGACAGAAAGTGCTCGCACACCAAAAGCTTCAATTAAAGAAGTAGTCAGACAAACTTTACTTCACTTTTCTTCAAATTTTATTATCTTTCCTTTCACCCTCAAGGACAGCAATTTGTGAACTCAGCTTTAAAGTGAGTAAAGGAGTTCAGAAGCTCTTGCTTTAAAGGGTGGCCTCAAGGCTTAATGTATTAATGTCTGACTCAGAGTAAGTCTCCTTCTCATCCACACAGAAATGGATAAATTATTCACCTTTCCTTCAAAGTGAAATGGGCACCACCTTTCATTAATATGGCATTCAAGCGCACACAGCAGATGTCATCCTGCTTACAAGGAAATGCCATATTTTGGAAATGTGATCATTAATATTAATTATAAATACCTATATTCAGGAAAATTAATTATGAGTTGTTTGTCTTCCTTTAAAATTACGTAACAGAGAGAAACATGAAAGATAAGTGGCAACACACATGATAAATATAGATAGAGAGAGAGAGAGAGATAGACATGATGAAGCATCACATCTCCAGACCCATCATCTGGATCTCAGATAGCCCAACAAACCTCTCTCTGATTTCTTCTGCTTCCCTCTTCCAAACTGATTTCTTCACAGTAAGGCAAAGAGAAAACATCATGTCATCTCCATTCTCACTTCCAAACTCAAGACAATATGTGGCATTATGAGCTCAAATTTGAAGAATATTGGCCTGGAGTTACTCTGAATCTAAGTTTTCTCTAACTATTACAAAAGGAAATACAGATATTTTCAGATTCACTGGATTTTTTGTTAAACCATAGATCCTGCTAATGAAAGAATAAACAAGCATCAATTGTATTTATGAGCCCATTAAAGGGACCATCTAAAGAAACTGCAGTTAAAGTCTGCTTATCATTGTTCCTGTATCCTGCTTCCAGAAGCTTAACTTAAATGAGCGATAAAAAAGGAAAATAAGCTATTTCCAAACAATCCTCACAATTTAAATAATAATTAACAAATAAATCTAGCAACTATAAAAAATAGTAGCAAATAAGAGATGGACTCCCAGTCAGGAGAGGCTGGCTGCCTAACTTTACCAAGGACCCCAAGTCCAAACCTGGCACAGAGAAGAACCAACATGTTGGTTTCTATGTTGGTTTTCCATGGCCAGAGCCACGCCAACCCTTAGCGCAGCTAGAGCCAGTTAATGGCCTGCCCCATTGGAGATCAGTGGGAAGAATAATCCACCAGACTGAAAAGAGGAGGGAAGACAGAGTCTTCATTAAGAGAGGGCACAGATTAAACTGGGGGTATCATTCCCTAGAAGCTGTCAAAAAATATGTGGACAAGGCAGCTGGGGTCATGCTTTAGTGGTCAACATGGTGATGCTGAGCTAATGGTTGGACTTGATGACCTTGGAGGTCTTTTCAACCTGAAAAATTAAATGTCCTTTGCTGGGACAGTTTTTGTACAGTAGATAATGCCTTTTGCAACACTTGGCCTTATCAATACCGAAGCTATTTGTTAACTTGAACTGATAGGTAAAAGAAGTAGAAGTAGCAAAAAGGACATAAAACAAAAAGGGACCAAACTTGCTTCTCAGATCTCAGAAATATCTCAACCCCTGTATAGAGAAGAGTGCAACATACCAAAAACCCCACAGGTCCTATTTCAGAAATTCTCCCTTCAGCTATTCCTACCTTAGCTATTACCTACCTTAGACATTCCTTGAAAAGTAGCGTGTTTTGAGATTGTCACAGTCCTCATCAGCTGTCAAATTACTCCATCTGCTTGTGAGTCTGGATTCTAATATATTTTGACCCATGCGTAAATTTTACTGTGTGCTTGCTTGCTCCTTTCAGTACCTAAATATTTGCAAAACTGGCGCTTCGACTGCTGGTCTAATTCCACTCCTGACAACCAACCTGGGGAACTGACAAATATTCCAAATATACTCTGGAAGGATCAAAATTTCCTTTCCTTCCCTGAAGCAGCAGCAACAAAAGCCCTGCTGAAGCATTAACAAATATACCTCTGACTTACGTTAAGGAAAATGTAACAGGCTTGAAAGGAACATAAAATAAATGATCATATTAGCATTAGAACAGATTAAATAAGTCACAGTACATTAAATTACTTTTTCTGCCTTTGTATACTCCTCAGGTGCTGCTGGGCTGAAAACCAAATGACACAATTCAGTTTTCTAGGGAAAAATCCTTAACGTTGAAAGCTGGGATTTGCACAGTCCTATGAGAACTGAGATTGTAGCATTCAAAACATTGAGTTTGTACATGAATAATGGGGATATTCAGTGAGTGAGGTGTTTTTTTGCTTTACGTCAATAAGTCTTTATATTTAAAACATATCTAGCTTGAGAACGTGTTCATAAGTTGCTATTTATGTTCAATATTATGCCCTCAGGGAACACTATAATGAAAAGTTTAATTAAAAATGAACTTTCAAGGCAAGACATTTGTGTCATGTGATCAGATATATGGGTAGTGAAAAGAAAGTTTACCACCACCTAGAAAACAGTGCTCCTTTGAGCTGTTTCACCTCACTGCTAGTATGCACCTTGTCTTGAGTTTGCCAACTTGATGGTCAGCTGACGACTCTCTAATATTCAGAAACAGATTATTGTCTGTAACTGTTATTTTAGCTCTTCATTCCCAGTCAAAAAAAGTAGTAGATAAATGTCTAATTCCTTTAGTAGTTATGTACTGACATGCTTTTGGAGTCCTCAATTTTAATCTTTTCAAGTTAAAAAAAAATAAAAATGAGGCAATCCATGTATTTAGTTCAATTAATAAGATATTGAGTGCATCCTCTGAAAGCACTGAGATGGTTTAAAATAATAGTAATTTTGCTGTATAAACATGTAGTGCATCATTTCTGAGGAACAGAAAAAAATGTTCCCAGTGACATGATGAACTCTAAGCAATACCCAATTGAGGGTCATAAGGAATTATATACAGCTCAGGTTGTTTGGGTTGTACTCTTTGGATGTCCCAGCATTTAGTCCAGAATGCATTGCACAGTAAATGTTATATGCAAATTTATAATATGATTATAATTAGAATTTTTTTTTACCTTATAAGATGGAGGAGGCTAAGACTGTTGTTCTGTTATATTTCTAGCAGGCTTTGCATAAGTGGGCAGAATTCAAGGTATTGTTGTATTTATTTTGTTTAAACAAAGAAACAATTTATCAGGGTTTGAATAAAAATGTGGAGCTTTTTTGCCCAAAATTCTTAGAAAATAGAATCTTTTATTTTTTAGCATCTTCAGTTGTTTTCAACTCTAGTTTGTCCTGTGCCATGCTTTCCTAGCAGACCAGGGCTTCACAAAAAAAGAACCAACAATAAAACCCAGATTACCTGTCCAAAACAGGGGTTACCTTTATTTAAATAAATTACATTTATGTCACATATAGATTAATAAACAGCACCAGAAATAATCCTCGGGGATTGGAATTCAATCAGCTCTACAGGTGGGCTTTATAGCAATCCCTGGCCATACTTTTGAGCCCAGCCTGGTAAGTCTCCACCTAAGCAATTTTTGGGAAGTGTTCAGAAGTTAGCAGGCATCAGGGATCACTCTCAATAGGCAGTTTGGACACAGGCATCTAATTGAGGCTGAAAGGTTTTAACATTATGTTGATGCCAATAGTCCTTATCACCACAAAACAACCCTTAGCATATTTATTGTACTAGTAAATAGGTAGCCAGAGAGTCCAGGTATTTCAGATAAACATAAATTTTCTTGTTGCAATACATTTCAGATATAAGAAATATTCTATGATCATAAAACAGCTGTTTACATAGCCAGTGCCTTGAGGCTGCACTTCGATTAATTAAGGTATCATTATCTGATTCCTTTTCATTGTCAAAGGTTTTCTGTTTAAGGAGAAAATAGCCTGTGTGGATACACAGTTAAGCAGGAGATATGCTGACTGTGACATGGTGTGTAGGTGTGAGTTATTTAGAGTGTGCTATTCCTGAGATCAAACATTGCATGACTGCTCCAGTTTTGCCTGGAGTATGTTGGCTTCATAGGACTTCTCTGTCTATTCAGTTGCAATGAACACATTTCAGTGTAATAGCTCTTAGGGTATTTGGATTTTTCCTTTAAAGTACCAAACTTTAGGAGCCCTTGATCACATGAAAATCTTCAATTTCAGAGTTCCTGATGGATTTTTCTAGGTCTTGTGATTTCCGGGGAGTGGGGATGGAAGGGAGGGAATATTGAAAATGCAAACATTGCAGTCTTCAAAGCTGTTAAGAAATAGTAGGGATCTACTGTTACCTACTGAAGTTTCTTCTCAGACTCAAGGCTAGTGGTGGGAGAGGAAATGTGGTGTTATTTATGCTTGTTTAGGCAGTATAGCAGTGCATCCTAGTCCCAAGTATATGATGTAGAGGAGTTATATGCTGGTAATAATTTATGTGTTTGTATCAGTATATATGCTGCCTTCCCAGCAGATTTCAGAAGAGCTGCTAACCTCCCCAGAAAATGGCTACCTCTGATCTCCAACACTTTCTCCTAATTAAAAAACACTTTTGATTTTGTTATGACTACATCAGAAGAAACTTAAAAATATTTTTAGGGAGATATATTTTTACAGCAAATCTCCAAAGGAGGCTTTCTTTTGCTTTCATACCATATCAACCATTCTTTAATTCCCTAGGTCAGCATTGAATACAATTGTTGAATACAACGAGTGAATACAATTGTTGATGAACAGCTGGCAAAACAGACAAAACTGTCTCTGTGTAAAGGTTTTATCTGCTTTAGTATCACTTGCATATTTCCGATACGTTTTGATAAAATGCTTCTTGCCTTTGCTGCTACAAAACCATTAACTGACTGACCATGTAATAAGTGTAAAAGCTCAGTAATTATATGCTTGATTAGTGAATATTCTTTTCTGAGCTGAACTACAAAGTCATTTAATTTATATTATGGCTTATTACCCCATTCTTAGCTACTAATTCACCGTGTCTATGTATAGGTACTCATGTATTTGACCTAGGGTCACCACCTGAAAAAAATAGCAGCAGCCTATACTCCCCAGGATACATTAGTTCCCCATATTATGAGACATTTTTAAGTATATAGTTTATTTTCTTGTATTTGATATTTAGCAAGATGGGACTGCACTCTGCTGGTTGCTCTGCCCTCTCTGCCAGCTACTTGCACCAAGACCCTGAACTCTCTATCATACCCTCATGACTACACTAATGCAGTCTGTGAAGACCCTAGTGGCATAGCTGCTATCCCCATTTTTGACCAGGAGTCATCAACTGTCTCTGCATTGTCTCCTCCTTTATTTGTCTTGAAGCCTAAGTCTCAATCTGTTCCCAAGTCTGCATCCTCATACCATCCCACTTGCACAAGGCAGGCTGGAGGGAAGGTATTGAGTGTGCTACGTGTAAATGTCTACCTCTGATCAAAACAAAATTATTGTTTGTACCCTTCACATGTGGTTATGTCCATCTACCAATTTAACACTATTCTTCCTGAAACCTTTTTTTAATGTACAGTGATGTTCTTTCATCAGTAAAACTTGCTTTTTCTTTCTTATAATTTTTGCATGTTGCAAATTCAGTATCTCACTAGCTACCATGTGAACCAAGGAGATGAATATTTTCTTTTAAAAAAATAGCATCTGATTCACCTTTTTAATTTTTAGATTTCTGGAATACATGCAAGAACGTATGTGTTTCGTCCTGGTCTGGTTAGTTAATTTAAGTGCTCTTCTTAAATGGGTCTTTATTCTTGAAAAGGGTCATCTTTGTTTCTTCTTTGCTTCCTCTGCATTTTATGAACTACTTCCCCAATATTTATTTGAACTGATTTTTTATATCATTTTTCAAATGGTTTCTAAGCCATCTCTTACTCATCTCACGTTGCTCACTATCTCCTCAACACCACCTTTTCCAGCTATATGTTTTACACTGTCATTTTTTTCTTATCTTCAGCAATCAAAAGCCTTCTAGAGAGATTGTTCTTTATCCCTGAAGGAATCACCCATGACACTGCTTTTCTCATCTCCTCCAGCTGGTTCCCCGCAGGCTTAAAATAGGATATTCTGGCTTTGGGCACAACAGAATGCTCTCACTGCATGCTCACATATTTTAAGGGAAGCATTAAAACTGTCCTGTGGTTTTTAAAGTTGCTCTCAATGTCATATGCATGGTGAGAAATAGTTTCATTTGGAAAACTTGAGCATTTTACACCTTATATCATGCAGCACATCAGGGCACACAAGAAGTATTCCATGAATTAAATTTGATCCTCTTTGACACAGCATTTTTATACTGCAGGACTTCATTATTGCACAGTAGTACATGAGGCATATGTGGAAGGCAATCCAGTTACTTTAGAATACAATTATTTTGATTTTGATGCAGCCAAGGCTTGCCTGTGTTTGGCAAAATGGTGTTTGTCCTCAGCTGACACAGAGAAGATCAATTTCTCAGTAACTTCTGCAGAGTTATAACAATTTGCATCAAGTAAAATAATGCCAGTGCCTTCTGGGGAATAAGAGACCAATACAGAGTTCTATTTGACCTTTCCAAGGAGGGCATTATTAAAGATTTATTCCTTCCAGAATTCTAATTGGCTTCTTTTGGTGACCTTTCTGGATAATGGTGATGTTTTTCTCAAACTTTACAATGCTCTCAGGTAGGGAATTCCTTCACTGCTCTGACACAGCAACTGAATTCTAATTTGTATCCTAACTCCATCACTTCCTTTCTCAATAATTTCATGCTGCAGTCTTGAGTAAGGTGATTTTTGCTAGGACTTTTTTTGTAGATGCTTTATCTCTTATTCTTAAATCCTGAAAACTTAAGATCAGACCAGAATCAGGGAAGTGTCTAATGACAGAGAAAAATCCTGCCAAGATGGAGAAAGCATACAAGTAAGAATACACTGCTAGTGACCAGCTGCTTAATTGCTATTGGCCTCACCTGTTTTTACTTTGTTCTGTGTGCCCAGGAACCAGATGCCTTTGTCTTCCATCTGGAGTGTCTGTGGAGTGCAGGTCCCAAAGTGAATTAAGTTCTTTTCCACACCAGGACTTCTCCAACTGGCAACTCTTAGCTTTGCTCTACACTGAAGCTAGGAAACTCTGGGGATTACCTGTAGTATGGGTGATATGGGTAGAAACTTTGGAGTGGATCAGCTTTATTGTTCAGATACAATTGCTTGTGAAACTTTTCACTATTTATTATGAGGCTGTAGAGATGGAACCAGACTCCTCTCACTTTTGTCCAACAAACTGGAAAAAGGCAACAGACACAAATTGAATTACAGAAAGTCCTGTTTCAACACAAGAAAAATAAGTGTTATTCTGCACGTTGTCAAACTGTGGAATAGGTTGTCCAAAGAAGTTACGGAGTTTTCATGTGTGGAGACTAGACATAGCTTTGAGAAATCTAATCTATCTGACCCTACTTTATAATCTTCAAGGCCATGGACCTCACTAGACATAGCCCTGAGAAATCTGCACTAGATGACACTGCTTTGAGGTCTTCAAAACCACGGACTTCATTAGGCCAGTTCCAGCCTTCACAATTCCTTATTTTACTGCTATTAACTAAGATAAAATCTTGCTACATTTTCTTTTTCTTTTCTTAAATAATTTGATTTCTTTCTCCAGCTGAAATGCAAATAATTTTTTGGAATATTACAGACTATGGAATTTTTATTTAAAACATTAGAGTTTTTTTCCTACCTGACTGATTTCTAGTCCACACTGAAAATATTTTTATTGAAATTATACAAAAGTGAGTTTGTTCTCTACCATTCTACCATAACCAGAATTACTTGTTTAGCCAGAACAAAACCTCTAAACAAAATTTAAAGTTCTGTTGCTTTGTATATTACCTCTCATTTTTACCATTCATTTCAGTAGTAAAATATATGGCCTCCTGCCAGCATTATTGTGGCAGTGTCCCATATGAATGTTAAGCAGGCAACAATGATGCACTATAATTACAGTGCTTGAAATGATTGGAAATAAATTGGCACTCCAATTATAGATGCATGAAAGAGGCTCCAGTATATCACAGTCAGTCCATTAATTTCTGAAATAGCTCAGGCGATCTCACAATTTTAGTGACATTCGTTATTCGCTGCTGCAATGAATCACAGTGAGCAGTGGTGGGGCCTTGGAAATTAGCAAGTTGAAGGACATTTGGAAAGAAAAGAACCATTCCATATTTCTTTGTGCCCCAAAGAGAAAATAACCTCCAAGAGCAATATCGAAACCTATTTGCTGCATTTTGAGGAGGAAAATGTTAATTTAGTTTCTGGTCCCACTTGATACCTTCAGTCAATTTACACAGTATTCCAACTGAGCACAGAAATAATTTTATGGAAATCTGCACAGTAAGAACATCCACATTTCTATAGCATTTTACGAACATTTTAATGGGAAACTCAGGACTGCAAATGTAAATACTACATGTTATGTTTGCTTATCTCAGCAGGCTACTGCTCTTAAGATAACACGTTATTAACTTGGTGCTGGTAAACCAGTCCAGGTGATTTGGGAACTGGGCCTGGGACTAACACCTATAGTGAACATCATCTGTACAGGATCTTAACTTGTTTAATACTTTCTGTGGATAGGTTCATCCTTGTTGCCTCTTTAGTTTACCCTGAGCTTTAAAAACACTTTGTTTTCCCCTGACCACATGCTATAAAATGTTACTGTCAACTCATCAGTAGCCCAGTTTCTCGGAGGCTGCCTTAGAATAAAGGAAAACAGAAGAAATAACATCACTGAAGGAGAGAGGAGAAAGATTGTTTCCATTCAGGTGTCTACCAATGGCCCTGTGGATGGTCTCTACCAGCTCTGTGTCATAGCCAAGATGAGGAGAGATGGAAAGAGATATTTGAGCTCCAGACTTCCAAGATCCTTCACTCACTGTATAATTCAGTCTCTCAAATTAATCATCTGAAAACTGAAATACTTTCCATCTCCTCCAGTGTCCACTGAGTAGTGGAAAGGGCTTATCACAGGACATCAACCCCATTCCAGTAGGATGATGCTTCTGGGCACTGGAAATAAAGACCAGTATCTGAGCACCCCACAGTCTTACAGATTCAAACTTTTCAGTAGGAATTTTAAACTAGCATAAATATTTATAAAAAATTTAAAATAAACTTCAAACAATTGTAAAAAGACTAAAGCAAGTTATTACTACCAAGTCATTAGAGCCTGAAATTCCAATTTCAGTGTTAGTAATTCCTTATTGCTTTCTCAAGGATTTGTAATTATGTCGCTCCAGATTAACAAGCAAGTGATGTTAACAGCTAGTCTATGTAGTTTCTTAAAATAACTGAAAATATAAAATTCTGATTTAAGAAATTTTTTATTTTATGTTCCTAAATAGAGTAGGAAAACCTGAAGTGCAGATCAAGAATGAAATAATTGTCCCCATATTCTATGGATACTTTTTAGAAAAAATAATATATTTTACAAAACTAAAACCTCAAACTGAACACATCTTGGAATTTCGAGCATTTTCTTCAACACTAAAATAGAGCAATCAAGATGACTGGGATAAGATGGAAAGTGTGGTTTGTAAACATTATGTGGGAATTGGAAGGTGGGGAAAAAAGGGTAAATGGAATTCAGCTTAATAAAGAATTTAATACCAGAAATCCAAGTAATGTCTACGAGGTTTTACAGGAAAAATAAAACCAAAATAACTTTTCAAACATGTATGTTGTCTGTGATGAAATTCGAAGTGTGACTAGTAAATGGAACTGTATTGATCAGATTATACTGGATATTTACCTCAAACATAACATTTGCACAATAGTGTGGGATAAAAATCCACCCAAGTTGGCTACAAGTAGTCTTGTCCAGAAGATGTCAAATGGCAGCTTCCATCAACCTTTATGGGGTTCTGCAGAAATCAGGATGTCTGTATTTTCATCACATTTTAAAAGAAACTATAAAACCACTGGTTACGACACCAGCAGGTGGCACAGCATGTTCAATCACACTGAAAATGGACATGTAAATGAAGATTACTTCAGAGCTTTTGGGTAGGGATGTTTTAATGCAGGTGCATACAGATATCATAACAGATTCATGGAATGTCCTGAGTTGAAAGGGACCCATAAGGATCATAGAGTCTAACTCCTCCAAACATATACATCAAGAATTAGGAAAGGCAATTTTGACAGGAATGGGAGACAGTTCCTGAAAGACTGAGGGTCAGTTCATGATGAACCAAATGAGAAATTAAGACATCAGTGTGTTTGAAAATCTACTTCATAGCTTTGAGCTTATCAAAATCTCTCCCTTAGCTGTTCAAGAAGCTCGAGTTTAGCTATGTAGTTCATTTCTCACAGAAGTCAATGAAAAGCTCATTGTAAAATTTGTTGAGAATCAGATCAAGTCCAAAAGAGCACTTTACATTTTTTGAAGTGCTTTACAAAGATTAACTAATTGAATCTCTATCATTAGAAACTTCTTTGAGAGGGGTAAAATTGAAAACATCCTCTTTTTAATAGTTGTTGCTTGCCCTAACCTTTCACACTAAAACTAAAATCACATTACCAAAATGAAAATGCTTTTTATTTTTAACATTTCATTCCCTGTTCCATTGACTTGGATCAATGTGTTTTAAGGAGGTCACTGTCAAATTGCCAACTTTTTAGCTGTACAGTTTAAGCCTAATTAAAGGTATGATAGAATTCTCTCAGTAAAATTAACTCATTCGAATAGGAGATAATTTAAGATCATTCACTAAGGACCTTTTCTACTTCCATACAGAACATAAAATTTTTATTTCATCTTACAATATAAATTAAACTTGATAAAAGAGGTGTGGGGTTTGTTCCAAACTTAGGGATTTATATAAAATGGACAAGTTAATACTGTTCTTTCCCTTTGGTGTTACTATGAATTATGTTTCTTGCAAACTTGCAGAAGTTTAATATACTATAGCTTTCTTAAAATACTTTTAAATCTCCTTGCTATCTCTTGATTTTGGTATTGTATGAGTTTCCTTGTTGAGAACTATTTGAAAAACTTCTATGATTCTTACTAAAAGTGGTATCTCAGAGAAAAGAACAATTGTCACACAATAGTTAGATGGGGATTTTTCTTCCTGGAAGGTCTTGAGACTTACACCAGGACAACATTTAAATCTAAATGCTACAAAACTGTATTTCCCTCTGTGTTTGCTTACCTACCTGCAAAATTAGTTTGTAAGTTTCTGTTTATTCAGCATTTATCACCAAACTGCCTGACCTGGAACACTGCTTGTTTGCCAGATTTCTTATTTTGACTCCTAAGTGTTCTATGCTGGTTTTGAGAGTCTATTCCTGATGATGTATTAAGTGTGGGCTCCTGTTCCCACATACAAATGGCAAATGTTACCACAGTACATTACAAGCAGTATTTGAACCCTGTATTCCCCAGATACCAGTTACATTGTCAGGAAATGCCAGACACTGAGGTCAGTTTCTGGGGATCTCTCTTTAATATTTGGGGAACACCTTGAGACATGCTGAAAGATATGATCAGGCTGTGCGGGCTCTGTGCAAGCCGGTCTGGTTGAAGATGTCCATGTCCATGGCAGGAGGATTGGACTAAATGGCCTTTAAAGGTCCTTTCCAACCCAAGTCATTCTATGATTCTAAAAGAGATGGTTTGGTTTGGAACAGGAGCTGGCACAGTTTAGAAGGATTAGACTCTTTAGTGTTGACTACTTTGTCGAAAGTAATCTGGTGCCCTTCAGCTGGTTGCAGTCTGTAGTATTTAAACCACTAATGGACAGGAGCAGGGAACAAACAGCACAAGGAGTATAATTGATGCATGTCTTGCACATACATGGCATTTTCTGCAAGTCACATGACTTGTCTCAAACATGTCCCAGTAGCCAATTCAGTGACAGAATTCTGGGTCAGATGCAGCTTTGGTCTGACCAGCTTGTATATTCCTACATATATTTACAACTGAACTATGGTAGCTGTCTGGGAGAACACTCTTAATGTGCCTCAGTGCAGAGTCAGACAGAATAGCAGACATCTCCTTTCACCTTTCTGTTTCTAATTGTTGACACACAAAAGTGCTACATGTAAGACCTGGGGTATCAGTGAAATATGCAAATTATATATTGACATATGTGTAGTATATAGCATATAATATATACAGGCAAAATACATACTATATAAGTGAGCATGCATACAATTGACCATGTCTAGAAGCCTGTTCCTAAGCACCTGATCTTCTTGACTTACCAATTACTGATCACATAGTGTACAGGCATCAGAGGCTTCTTCAGAGTTGACTACAAGTATAAACAAAATACCTGTACAAGACCTAAATACACAAGAATTTAGCTGGGTTCTCCTCTGTGGTGAATAGTAGAGAGGAATCTCTATTTCAGACCTCATTTACAGCTCTTTGCTTTGATTTTGGAGTGCCTGTCCTGAGCCCTGCCTCACAAAAGCAGCTCTGCTGGACTCTAAGCAGTTCTTGCCCTTGTGTGATGCACAGCTCTGAAGCTTGTGTGCCACTGCTCTCATGAAAAGCCATAGTAAGACACTCTCTCCCACTTCTTGGGAAAGACTTGGTCCACCACTATTACAATTATAAAATATGCAGGAAGCAATATTTGTCAAATGAAGTATCCCATGTTCTCTGACTCAGGAAACAATTTTTATTTTATTTTTCATTCAGAAGAGGTCTGGAATCCATGACTGAAATCTACAGTTACACATTTCCAGCTAGACTCAAGTAAGGCAAATTTTGCTAAATATATACATGCTCTTAAAGAGGAAAAAAAAAGTTTATTTGTTTACAGCTAATTAGATGTGAAAGAGAAAATAACTGCTAAGGAACATGCTACCCAAATACTTTTCTACAGATTGCACAGCATCTTTTACTTTTCAGTTAAAATGAATTCTTCTGTTTTCCCACATTTCTGCCCTGTCAGAAGTGAGGGCCTGATTCAGAGTATGGTCAAGCCAAGAAAGACATTTCCATGGATTTCCATAAACTATTACTGCAGTGTTTGAATATCTTACCTGAAAGTTACCATCTGTGTCTGAGAGGTTGGACTAGCTTCTGTGGAGATCAACTTCCTTCTATGTAAATCTCTGCATTTTTTAGACAATACAAGAACAACAAGGACGTTTTCTGAAATACTTAATAAAACCAGAGAATTGTAATCTTGCAAATTCTAGCATCTTACAGTTGTTTAATACAGCTCCTATCTCTCAAGTACTTATCTGAATCAAAGCTGAACACTAAACATTTTGAGGCTACAAGAATAGTAGCAGTTTCTAAATCACTGAAGGATGATGCCATTTTAGACAAAGTGTATTTATTCATTGTTTCCAACTATGCAGCTATCATTAGCACTCTATATTAATGAAGATAGGGAAAAACAGGACAACCACACTCTGGTTCATAGGAAAAGAGTGGTAACTGATTTGTAGCCCCCTATTCTAAATGCTACCCCATATTACTTTTGACACAGACATTTCAAATGTTCAGCTGTGACCGCTTATTTGCTCCTTTCAAAAGTTTATGAAGTCCTTGATCTAAGGTCACTAAACAAATCTGAAAGCTGTAAATGAGTTCAAATGCAGTATAACGGGAAGTTAATTTTCACTGCCCTGTCTCTAGATTAATCAGTTGAGGACAAAGATGAATTAAACAATATATTAACAGACTGATATAGCAATACAGAAGCTGTATTTATCTATCTCTGAATCATCCAATAACTTTATATGAATTAATTTTCTCCAGTTAGAGTAATACATGCTTTGAACACGGTTTGTGAATATCAGATAAAGTCACCCACCTTATACCAGTAGCATTGAATGAACCAATACCAACAAAACAATTCCTTCTGATGCTGGTTTTTTCTCAGCAAGAGAAAAAGAGAATTAAGCAGATTTGCAGTTCCTTATTTACTAAAGTGCCAATGCTGTTGCAAACCAGAACTAACTTGATACATGTTCCAATCTAAAAAAAATCATGCAAGTAAAAAAATAGTATCTTTAGGAGAAGGATTGGAAGTAGGCTGAGGACCTGCTGTGCTCAGAGAAGGATTTATGGAAACCTCCCAGTACTTAAAAGGGGCTTACAGAGAGGGAGAGGGACTTTTGACAGGGGCATGTAGTGACAGGACAAGAGGGAATGGCTTTAAACTGAAAGAGGTCAGGATTAGTTTAGCTATTGGAAAGAAATTCTTTTCTATGAGGATGATGAGGCATTGGCACTTGTTGCCCAGATTGTTGTAACTGTTCCAGCCCTGGAAGTGTTCATGCCCAGGCTTGATGGAGATCTGAGCAGCCTAGTCTAGTAGAAGGTGTCACTGCCCACAGCACGGGGATGGAGCTAAATGACATTTAAAGATGTTTTCCAAATCCAACTATCCTATGATTATATGATTTCTAGAGGTGGGGGGGAAGATCCCAAAATCCATTATATTTTCTCAACATAAAAAGGGTAGTGTCTCTTATGGGATACTGATGATTACCACATAGACAGAAGAGTAGGTTCAGTAAGAGTCCTTGAACCCAGCAGAGGAATGAAAATGTGAGGGGCTCCTGCTTTATTTTGAAACAAAATTTTCGTCATAGAATATAGCACCATTTATTGAACATAAATTTTGATGGATAGAAGTATATCCAACTCTAGATAAGAAGGTATAAAATCACCTTGTCAATTCCTATAGCAGTGTGTGACTCCTAAAATCAAGCCCCTCAACTTCACCAAAGTGCAAGACAGCATAATTTCAAATCAGGTCACATTCACCAAAGACATGACATTAAGGAAAGCAAATTAGCATGGTTCCTATGGAGCACCAGCTACTATTAGATATATACCTACACTTTTCCGTAGGGTGGCTCTCTGTGTTCCCCACTCCACAGTTCCTCCTGAAAGACACAGCTGGGTAGATCAAAGGATGTGCTGAGCCTGAATCTTACAAGGGAGTCATAGAGAGGGGAGAAGCACTGAGGTGCCAAAGCAGGGTTTTTTCCAGGCATTGAGCTGAGGCTGGACAATAACTTCAAGGGCAGGGGAACAGCCAGTGAGCTAGTGAGGAAGAAAAGACACAGCAGAGAGGCTCAGAGATGACTGCTTTGAGAGCAAGTGAAAGGCCACCACATACTGACTTCTGGTCATCAGCATTGCCTAAGGTTAAGCACAAGAGCCGGGCCAGTTATTGTATTATTACAGCCATTTAAAAGTATCAGACTCCCAAGCCAGAGGTGGCGTGGTTTTATATGTCAGCCTTCAGTGCGTGTTCCTTCTAATCTATTTCACTATAGGAGATCTTCAACATCTTGTTTGTTACGGAGAGATTTCTATTTTGTCTCTCCTGCTGGCTCTCCTCTGTTGTAGCTCAATAAGTAGGTACAATGCGTAAATGTTAGTGAAATTGCATTGACTCTGGGCACAGACAACCATCAGTAGGAAGTCAGTTATGGAAGTGGTGTGCCCAATGCATGCCACCCTCACCCCAATATGGAGTAATGCCCAAGCATCATGTTTTGACACAAAGTGTCCATCTCCACACATCTCCCTTATGACTTTAGATCATGTAGAGTTGTGTTTTCAAAGTCAGAATGGTTTGGGTTGGAAGTGACCTTAAAGATCATCTGGTTCCAGCTCACCCTGACATTGGCAGGGACTCTTTCCATTAGAACAGGTTGCTCAGGGCCCCATCCCACTTGCTCTTGAATATTTCAGAAATGGGGAATCCATAACTTCTCTGGGCAATCTGTGCCAGTGTCTCACCACCCTCGCCATGAATAAGTTCTTCCTAATAGCTAATCTAATCTTTTTTAGATTTTTTTCTTTGCACATTTGTTGTTGCACATCATTGCACAGTGGAACTGGAAAAAGTGTTCACTGTTACGTTATTAGTTCCATGCCCAGAAGTAAGTGGGGGTCACAAAACCCCCTAGGAAACAAGTTATTCAGAACAGTAAGTGTGTCATTAGCAGAGTTTTAACAAGCTTTGATTTGGATGCATCTGTGTACTCCTTGAAAACATCTACAGATTGGTAGCAACATAAAAGCAACTACCTAAAGAAATAGTCTTGCCTACAAACATTTCTACTCTATTCTTCAAGTACTTAATAATATTACTATAATTATTGAAAAAAAAATCTTATTTTGATGCTGCTGCTTCTTCTCATTTTAAAAGGAAACTATTTTCATGATTTTAACACACTTTCATCAGGGTTATAGTAAGTAGGAAGTGTTAATGGAGCCAGCATTGCAGTGACATACATTCATATAATAGAACAATGCTGCATAGTGTGTTATATCTAAATATATAAATATCTAAATATTTCACCCTGACCCTAGCCCCAGAAATTCTATTTCAGTAATGTGAAATTATTCTACATAGTACTTTCTTTACTGCTTCCTCTACCACTTGTTAAACAGTTTTTAAAAAGGAAAATATGTTCTTTTCTTTGGAGATCTGGTTTTTTTTATAATAAATGAAGAAAAAATCTCAACTGGCAAGCAAAAAGCCCTTGAGAACTGATGCACTGTCTAATGGCTATGTTGAAAATATCTGGTTAAAAGGTTTATTATTCTATTGTCCATTCCTACAGGTACAAGAGAAAAATACTCAAACTCGGTGCACTGGACAGAATTATTCTTTCTTTACAGCTAGACTTTTCCATTTTGTGTAAATCCTTCTTTACCATTATGAATTAATTACTCATAAAAAGGAATAAGAGGAGTGATGTTCCTATTCTACAGCACGACATAGTCACAATGGAACTAGAAATTGAAAGGATAAATCTTGCAATGAACAGTGACATGCTTTATACATATATAAGTACTACTGAAAAGATGATATTAACATTCCTCAGTTTTAATAAGTTCTTGATCTTGATCCATCTGAGAATTCAGAAGCCCAATTGCAATCTAATGCCCTTCCAGAAATAGCACAAAATAAAGCTCTGATGTCATTGACTTCCTCATGGGCACAGTAGCATGCCCAGATTTTTTTTCTTTCAGCAGTTAACTGAAAGACTATGAATATTACATGAACTAGGCCAGCCTGTGAGGTTAGGTCCTGGAACAAGCACATGCCCCATGAAGACAATGGTACTGCATTTATGGAAACCCTTAAATCACTCCCATTCAATCCACACTGGTTTTATTACTACAAAATCAAGATAACAACAAATTGTCATCCGCTCCTTTAGTGGTACTTCATAAATAAAGAGGGCAGAGAACCAAAGAAACACACATTATTCACTTTCTTAGAAGAGAAGGAAGGAACTTACAGCACTTAATTCCCTGCCTCAATGTGAGACATCTAGATACACCATACTGCAAAGAAAGCCGAAGCAATTTCCTTCATGGCCGGAAGGGAGCACATTAACTAAAACACAACTAGAAAATACATTTCCCAGAGCAGAAATTAGTCAGATCCTCCAAACATCAAGCCTCCACTGAGATCAATTCTAAGTTGAATTTCAGACTCCTGCTATGAGTGGTGCTGCCTTTTACTCACACATAGCATCTGTCCAGCTACAACCCACAAGGTGCATCCCATACAGGTTTACCAGAAATCAAATAGCCAATTAGCTGTTATATATTTATTAGAAAAATAAGTTTGGGGAATTCCTATCTCTGTCTCGATTATCTCTTGCCACCACTAGTAAGAAATTTTCATGTCAATTCTGTCTACTATTCCACTGCCAACTCAGCCCCTGTGGGGTAGGCTATGCAGTAGGCTCACTGCAGTAAGGATCTTCTCTCTGTAGCTTTGCATTTACTACTGAATAAAAACAGGACTCAGCTCACTGTTTACTCTGAAGAAAAATGGCATCAATCAACATCCATCTACATTTCACTGCACTTGTCCCTGAATCTCTTCTGACTCCCTGCAGTGTCTCTATGGCACAGTTATTATTTTGCTCCTCTCCTGTCCAAAGTATCTAAGACAAAATAAGCCTGTGTCACAGCCAGCCCCAGTAGAGAGGAAAAAGGTATGGATGTTAGAGATGTCCTGAGATATGTGATGAAGGTTATTTGAGGGCATATGAGCTGCTGAGATAGTCCTGAAGGACTCTCTAGAATGGAAGAATCAACGACTTGTCCATATTGTTGACTAAGATTCCTGGCAAATGGTCATTGTCTCACACTGCAGTGAATGTCCAATTGACTTGGACAATCAACAAAGGCTCATCTGCCAACCCTATCTCATCTAGACTATTATTTTTTATAGCCCTATATTATTTTTATACTGATAAACTAAGCTGTGCCTGACCTCATTCTCAACAGTAAGATTTATCTCTGGTGATAAATGCAATACTAAAAATCCCCTTCCCTTCAAAAAGGGATATCCATTGCAAAAACAACTCTAGCAACTCTAGAGAATGTTATTTTGAGTACACTAACTCGTGAACCTCTTAAACTAGTTGGGATGGCTAAAACTGTGCCAGAGGCTTTCTCATGGTTTAACAGAATAGAAAATCAAGTTGTATAATTCAATCTCAGCATTTTAGTTCTCTTTTAATTGCAGTCAGAGACTCCTGTCTCCCTTTACAATCTAATTTATAGGTACTGAGGTGAGGGGACAGGGAGAAAAGGAAGTTATTACATGTGGATATTGCTCTTAGCAAAATTGTAAAAAAAGAAAAAAAATATCCTGCAGATCTTCCAACATTTGGGGACAAATTTGTCAAATCGTTAAACTCACTATCCCTTCTCCTTTAGCACTGTGCCCCTATAAATTTTAATGTATTTCTTTTCTATCAAAGGTATTATTTGGTATAAGTGACAAAGTAACACATTTGGTAGCTTTGTAAATATACATTTGAAGACTCCTGGCTGTCATAAAATAACTGGGCTGTCAGATTGCAAAGTCAGAGTGAAGCAAGGTGGTTAACTGAAATGAGACTCCCATGAAGAATTTTCTTGTCACTCTGTGTGTGGAGGCATCTGCTGCAAATTCAGACTCTCAAGTCAACAGACACTTTGATCACAGGATGATTTATGTCAGCCATCAAATGTCTGAGTGGTAACCACACATCTGTCACCAGGACAATGTGGCATAAAAGAGAATTTAATTGCTTTTGGATTATAAATAAAATGAACATTGCAGGAATAAATTATGAGATCACTGTTAATTTGTCAATCATGCTATCAAGGGCAAGAAAAACTATTGGGCATAAAAAGCAAAGTTATTTTTGCTCCTAGGAGATGCAGTTAGGAACGTTTTAATAACAAATGGCAACAATCTTTTTGGTAGGTACATACAATCTGAAAAAAAAATTGTCAGTGTTGATGAATCTGGCACATCTGTCTCATTTAATCAACTCTTGCAGGTGCTAATAGAGGAAACAATCTGGGATAAAGGACTTGTGAAAGTCAGCTATTAAAGATATATTTAATATTTAGATCCACTTCTCTAATTTTCTTTCCCCCACCCATCATTTAAAATTGATGGCTTGGAAGAGAACCACTTCTGAGACAAAACAATCTATGTACTCATCACCATAGAAAACTAATCTGTGTTCAATGTCCAACAAAATTATGGGTGTCCAGCACACCAGAACCACACAAACTTCCCCGTCTAGCCAGTGGAGAGGGGCCTGGACCTCAGATGTACTATAGGATTTGGATTTACATAAATATTTTCATGTGGACAAGATGTCCATATACTCATTTCTGTCAGTGGTTAATAAGGATTTGACTTAGTTGCCATAAGGTGATGTCCATTGTCCTTTTATTCGCCCTAGGTTACCTGAGACACATACACAAGATTGGAAGAGATGACCCATGACCTCTTCACTTCTGGATTAGCAGCAGAAGACAAGGCAGGATTCCTCATGGCAGCAAAATTACACCAGAGGCAGGTGTAATTAGGGATTAGGAAACTGAACCTGGCCTCTACTCAGTAAGGTCCATCACTTTATCCCTTGGCATGAAAGAAGCCAACATCATTCTTCAGGTTCTCCAAAGTATCCTGCAAGGTCAAATGCAGATTACTTGAGCGTTGCAAAGCTCAAGTGAGGTTTCCCCAACAGGCAGCAGGAATACAGCCCAATGTCCCTGCAAAGCATGGCATAAATGCCGTAATTTCCCGGATTGCAAAAATAGAAGGAAGCAGAGAGAGTTGTTTTTATCTCATGCCACTGTGACTCTGGTCAGGTCACAGAAATCCATTCTCCAGCCTCTCTTATTTTCATGTATCTTTTCAATGGAAGTAATCTGTGCGACTCACCTTTCATAGAGAACATTTAGGTTAATGGGGTTCCAGATCTCAGTTTCACAAAGTGTTAATGTAGTAGCATAGTGATAATAGCAATTGCAGAAATCACATTCTCAGCACTTTATATGTGGACTGGTGAAGTGTTTTGTGTAAGCCTCAAGTTAAATGAAATTGATCCTCAATTCTTGAGCCTGTACCAAGCACCACTTATTGTAATATAAGTGGTGCTTGGTACATAACTTGTAAGCATGATTTGATTCTCATACAGCCCTAGTGAGAGGTGTAAATAATACACACAGTGTATGCATGAATAACCACTGCTGGAGAAGACTAGTCTAGGGTGAATTATTCATTGTGAGGGATTTAACATCCCAACTTAACCCATTTTTTCTGTTCAGCAGTGATTGGCATCCAGGTTTGAGGCATTGCTTAAGTGATATAGAAGCACCAGAGAGTCGTCAAAGACTGACTTAGGGAACACCACTGAACAGAGTTTGCTGTGTCTGGTATCACAAGAGCCTAAAGGGTCTGTGTCGTATTTTTTTCCAAGATCTGCCTAAGATGTGTGACAAGGAACAGATGCTGTTTTCTCGGGTCTGTTTACTTTAACTCACATGCAATAGCTGAACAAGTTGTTACAGTTTATATACAGGACCTTAGCTATACCAAAATGTGAAGGAAGAAAAAACTGTCTCCAAACCTTCTATGGCTGATTCTGTATCTGAATATTATTGATTATTTGGATCATGTAGTCACAAGTAGATGATATTATGCTTTCTTCCTTATCATCTTCAGTAAATTAATTATCAGTACAAAGCATACATATGAACTGTAGTCTCACCAAAGCCTGTTCTCTTAGTTTGGACACTGAAAGCCTTTCTTATCTGTAGAAGAAGAGTTTCTGTAAGTAAAAGTGATACAAAAAGAGCAACTTAGTGGGTTAAAAGACTTCTAGGAATGAAAGGTCAGGGAGGATCAGGTGAGGAGATAAGGCATTAGTCACAGCTACTTTCAATAACATGTAGAGATCTTAGAGGAAGATGTCTGAGGAAATGTGAGGCAACACTAGCTGCTACTGGAGATAAAATACTAGCTTCAGTAAGCTGAAAATAGTGTGGGAGCACAAGGAAATCACAGGAAGGGAAAATGAGGATTAAGCAATCCAGACGCTAGACCAAAAATGAGATGATTATAAGCTTTTGCTAAGAATGAAAGTCTCTTCCCATAAATTCTTATACCAAACAAGTAAGTATTGTTTAAATTGGAAAAGAATCCCCTCCGATTCGGCATTTGCAAATTCATTCTAATCGGAAATACCATGTGTAAAAGCACATTTTCATGGAGTAAGTGGTGTTCCCACCATTGAAAGTCTTTCAAAACTGAGGATGGAAATTATATCTAGAGTGACACAACATACCCAATCTTCATTGAATCAAAGGAATGGACAAATGGTTTCCTGATGTCCCTTTTTGAGTCTTGGCTAAACAAGTAGCAAGTGAACTCAGACTGTTTTACTGCCTGACTGTTTTTCTAACAATGGTTCAATATTGTCTCCTACAGATCCATCCACCCTCCACTGAGCCAGAGGTGTAAAAATAACCTCTGACACTTCTGTTCTCCAACTACAACAGTATAGCATTCCTAATCTTTTGCACCAATATTACAAGCACTGCTTCCAGAGAGAAGTCACTTACCTCAATAATCAGACATTTTAAACCAAAGCATTTATCTTCAGGCACTGAGGTATCAGTAGGACCTCTGGCTTCACAGGCTCTTAGACTTGCAGAAGGAATGCATTTATTCACTTTTTTTTTTACCCACTGGCCTAATGAATGATAGTGAGGTGATGAATTATAAGCTGGGTTGATAAGAAATGCTTGGTAAGGCTGATATCCCAAGGTATTCCAATAAAATAGGAGAAAACCTTTCTGGTCCTCTCTTTTGAAGGGGAGGTTAAAAGTAGAAATCCAAGTGTCCTCTCTATCATCTTTATCTGCTCAACAACAGAAGTGTGGATATGGCAGTTAATATTCCCCAAAAGGAGGAGGCAGTCTTTTTGAAGAAGTCCTTTCACTTCTCTTCTTTTTCCCTTCATAATACTCAGCCAGTTTTCATTCTTGATGTAGGATTTTAACATGAAAAGCTATTCAAAGTTCACCTGGTGACACAGACTGACAAGTGTCACAAGTTTATGTATGACAGGACTACTTGGAGGATGTACAAAAGCATGCAAAATTGTTACCCATAAAGGCAGATGTAGCCCAGTTCCCAACAGAAAAGGCTGTGAAAAGGATTAAAAATCTTTGCCTTGCTGCAATTTCTGCATATGGAATAGCAAGGTCAATTATAACATGGCAAATAAGGAGCACAAGGCTGGGAGCCAGGAGACCTGAAGACACTGGGGGAAGCTGCCAGAGTGCTAGTGTTGACTGGGATAGAGTTAGTTTTCTTCATAGTAGCTAATATGAGGTTTGGATATGTGCTGCAAACAGGGATGATTTTGTTATTGCAGAGCAGTGCTCACACAACTCTGCAAGAGTCAAGATATTTTCTGCTCCTCACACCATCCCATCAGGAAGAAGGCTGGTGGAGGGAAAGGAGTTGGGAGGGACACAGCACATTTCAGTTTGGCAATGTTTTACTTCTTTGCTACATGGGAAAAAGCATGCCACTTCTCATCTGTGGGTTTGTGGTTGTTTTTTTGTTTGTTTGTTTTTTTTTTAATGCTGATCTGTTCAATTTTTTGCATTCAGATGTTCCAGCCTCTGCCCTTGGGGTCCTAACTGTCCCTTAGATGAAGGGGACAGGCCGCAGAAGGAAGTGTGCCTGCTGCTAGTGTTTCTTGGATCACAGCTGGGCTCTCTGATGTGTCACTCCCTGTCCCTCTCCTCAAAAGGAGCTTTTTTAATAAATAGCTGGGTCACTACTTATCAGTGAGCATTACTTTTGTATCTCTGCAAAGAAAAGCTATTTTAACATAAAAGTCTGCAGGTAAAAATATATTGACAGCAGAATTTCAGTGTGAACCATTGAAATGCACCTGAAGACAACCATCCTGCTGTTGCTTTGAATCGCTTCCTGCAGCTTGCTGTGGACTGTTAGTCAAAAAGAAAATACTAAGAAGAAAATCTAAATTAGCCCCTGGACAATACAAATGCAACTAGACTTAGATTCATATGTTCTGATTTCACACTGTGTTGCCTGAAGATATAGTGAGTGCTAGTATGAGGCAGTGTTCACCCTGACTCTGATTAAAGTTGTTGGGTATTTTATTCACATGATGTGAATTTCTCCAATGGGATTTTGTACCAAAATAAAATCAGACCTTCCTAAGACTCTTGAATTGTGATGAAAAATAACATTACAGCCCTGTTTTGGCATTCTTAACACTTGGAAAAGGATTGCCTAAAAGTAACTGCTGCTGAGGATGTAGTATGACTGTCATTGTGCAACAGCAAATATTTATTCAAATATCCTGTTTGCTTTTTTCACTTTAGGCAGGAACATTTGCTATTTACCAAAAGTGAAAATCCATTTTAGTGAGTATTTTATTTCTGAAAATATTCAAGCAAATTTATTACCGTATAGCAAACTTACAGGAAGTCAAGGGTGTACGCTTAAAAAAAAAAATATAGAGGAAGATTTCTGCAATCCAAACCACTGCTCATGTACTTTCTGAAGCTTTATAGCCATTCTGGGAAGGTACATTTCTTCATATCTGACATCAAGACAGCTCCCAGGTAACACAGAATTAGTCTTAATATGAACCACTTTTCTCCATCCTTGGCTCACTTCTTCCTCTCCTGCTCCCCCTGTAATGCTTAGTGTCCTGAAGGCCAGCTGGAACTGACATGCTACAGTTGTCTGTATGTGCCAGCTATGACTTGGTGATTACCAGAATTTGTATTGGCTGCAGGAGAATTGGGACATCAGCTCACAGCATCTTCTTTGGAAATTCATGATTTTCAAAGGTTTGCAAAATCTAGCAGAGAAAAAATTAAAAATTGCATTGTTTTATAGGATTTTTTGGAAGCTTTTGTATTCAAAAATTATTAAAAGTGTTTAGTCCTTCCTTTCCCTCATTCGGGAAAGCATGAGATGATTTTGTCACTAACTTAAGGCATTATTTTGGAGCAGTTCTCTTGCTAGAATTTCAGGTCAACACGGAGACACTGTCTGGACAGAAAGGTCATTTAATGATTTCTTTGAGAGCATTCCATCTTCTCTGGCTCCAGCCTATGTTGATCAGAGAGCTGACTCTCAGCTGGTGAGGCTAATTCCTTTGAAAATCGTTCCATTTCTTGAATATATGTACAGATGCTCTTATTCACATGCCTAACAAAAGTGCCAGGTTTGCAATGCAGAATTGAGTTTGAAATAATTCCTCTACAACTGCGATTCAAAATGAATAACACTGCACAGTGTTATTTGAATAGTAATGGCTCCCACAGAGGCAGTAGTTTTGGAGCTGTATTATTAGCAAGAAAGCTTGAATTATGACCAATACCTATATGTTTGCAATATACTTTAAAATTTTTGTTGTTTTACTGTTTTTTACCCTTTCTAAAGTATTGTTGCAATGGCCATGAATTGTGAAGCAGTATTCTGGCCAGCTTTAAGAAGGTTCTGCTGAGGTGAGTTTGATGTTAATAAAGCAATCAACAATTCTTTGTTGTTGTTTAATGTAAATGCTTTTATGGGGAAATGAAAAAAAAATTGTACAAGCTGTATAAATTAAGCAGTACATGAAAGAAAAATTAAGTCTACCTCTATTTTGGTGAAGAAACTTGACTATTCGCAAATTATCTGCTTGAGTTTTTTGGGGAACAGCTTGCAATAATTTTAGCTACTCAGTTATACATACCATCCTCAGGATATCCAGGCTTAGATCCTGCAGTTCTGTATAAGAAAAGGCTGTGTCATCTACACATTAAAAACAGATCCCAAAAATACAGATACTGCCACTGTTCGGTTGATCCATAATAAATGACAGGAAAAATATTGGCTCTCCATGAAGATTTTAAGCAACACTGTACCATGAGAGATTGCTTACTTCCTAGTCAAATAAGCCACTCAGTTGGGAATGGAATGCTGGAGAAGAGCACAGAGTAGATCTGGCTTATCCCAGCTACTGAGGGAATGTTCTGGCACTCCTTTACCAGCAGTGCTGGCATTGCAGTCCAGCTGGTGTGAGGCCAAGACTCTTCTCAAATCTTTGCGTCCACTTCACTTGGATATTAGTTTAGACACAGTTGTAAAGTTGTCTCCAATGGTTTCTGGGAGAGAAAGAGCCAGGCATATTCAACCTTTCAGTTCTTACTTTCGGAACTGCTCTTTATTGTTTAAGATGTAAACATATGCAAGTTGATTGAGTTTCCTTGCATAAGTTTGTTGGGGGAGTGAGAGGGCATGAAGGACAATCTAAAGTTTCAGTATCTAAAGTACCTGACAGACTTCAGCATCCCAAAGGGAGAAAGGAGGGGAAGTTGTACTGAAAAAATCCAGATGTTTTTCCAAAGGTTTTTGTAATTGCTGGTTAACAAGGATGACATGAGGGGCAGGGGTAGAATCTCTCGTAACTTTTGTCAGCGAGTAATCTAAATTAGTCTGTTTTGACTCTGCATATAGTCTGTGTAAATGTGTTGAAGGTGATTAATCCCATCCTAGGATAAATATTGACTTTGGATGAGCTACCCATTTTTATTGAGTATAAAGGGAAACAGCATTGACTAGGTGTAAAGAGTTAAAGACTGGAGATGAGTAAAATACAGCCCATCCATAATTGCAACTTGGGAGACTTTTATGTCTTTATTAGATTTAACTTTTAAATACTAGTACTGTGGGAATCCATTGACTTCACACACATGAAGACAAATTTTCTCCTGCAGATGACAAAATTGTTTGCTTACGATAGATTTTTATTTACATAATCACTAATATGCAAGTTAGGCTTTAATTAATTGTTCCATAATGCAGGCTGACTATTCTGATATTGCCACAAGTCTGATTCCCTTTGTCCAAAAAGAAAAGAATGCTCTCTTTGGAGACACGCAGGGAAGTATTAAGACTTCAATGACCAGGAAAACGCATGAGTGTGTCACAAAGAGCTTTAAATCAGATGGCACATAAAGTGAATTTCCTATTTCTAAGCAAGATATCTTTAAGCTGTGAAGAATTTGTAATGGAATGACTGACACTGACAGGAGTGTTTTATCCCCATCCTTTGATTTCAAAGTGTTGGAAGTTAGAATTGATGAGGACCCCTCTGAAATACAGAGAAGAACTAAGTTCAGAGCTGTTCTCTGTGCAGGCCAGAGATAGAAGTGAACTGTGTTAGGGAGCTGCAAGTGATTGCTTCATAATTTAAGAAAGATGGTAAAAAGAGTTTTCAACCTGAATCCACATGGAAAAGTGAATAGAACTAAGATAATTACAAAAACTACTTACAAGTGCCCTCTTAAAAAGGAATGAAAAAAGAACAGAAAGTAGACACAACTGTCTATTGTGTGCTTGTGAGAAATGAAAAACTCTAATATGCACAGCAGATGAGCAACAAACATTAACATGCACAAATCTGTCTTTAGAGAGGTGTAAAAAAGACCAAGACAAACTCTTCTCAGGAACACAAAATTAACATACAACATGCAATGAACACCCCCCAAAACACACACACACACACACACACACACACACACACACACACACAAAAATAATCTGGTTATATACTAGGATTATATTTTATTCAGAAAGAACTTGGTCAAATAGTGGAAAAGAGTCTCAGAGAGGCTTTACAGTCTCTGTCAATTGGACAAAAGGCTCTGAGCAACCTTTGCTAACTGTTCCTGTTCTGTGTAGGGGTTGGACTAGATGACTTCTGGAGGTCATTTCAAACCTAAATCATTGGGTGAAAAAAATGCACAAGCACTTACTAAAGGTTTGTGACATCTTTGCTGGGTTTAACAAAGCACAATTATTGAAAAAATGTCAGTTCCCTGAAAGAAAGACAGAAGGGCTCTGATCTAATCTACCTAATGCTTATTTGGGTTTTTTTTAAGATTCCCAGTTGTTAGAATATTCCTTGTTTTAAAATTCAAAATAGACTTTTGTTTCAGAACAGTCCAAAATAAAAATGTTTGCAAATAATCTCAAATTAAAGATTTGGATTAGGACCCTGAAAAGAGTTTACATTTGGTTTGAATCATGAAAAAACATGTGAATCAGCCCTTACTAAAAAGAAAATATGAAAAAAATCTATTTTTTGAGAAAAGAAAAAATGCTTAACTTTTTCTATATGAACACAAGACACAATATCAGCAAATTATTTAGGCATGTTTACATTTTGGAAGAATAGGAGTTTTTTTACAATTTATCACTGAACCAATTTTTTTCACAATTTATCACTGGTTTGTAGCCAGACCAGAGCAGGAGGTGGAGAAAGGAAGCAACAGGTTGAGAGGCTTGGAGATAGTCTTTCCTCCTTACTTACCCATCTGGGAACTACTCCGGTGTGATCAAATGTTTCTTTAGGCTCTTTTTTACCAAACAGAACCACTGGGTCTGCAAATGCACATTGGAGGACAGAAGAGCCAGGAAGGCTCTGCGTGGCATAAGGAGGAAGAAGAGGGTCCCTACTGGAGTGAATATGAGAGCAGCTCTGGAGGCACCACAGTCAGCAGGACCAGGAATGTCAGGTCCCAGAAAGTGTTGTCAGCTCCAGAGGTACCAGAAGGAGATCAGCAGCACCAGAACCTCAGGCAGGTTCAGGGATGTTCAGAGATGTTCAGGGAAAATCATGTAAATGCCTGCAAGAAATTTCCTGGCCTCTGCTTTTGTCAGCACTAAGGATCTAAGGCATCCCACCTGTTTGGTGATCAGACAAGCTGATCAAGGAACTGGGTTCAATATTAGGGAGCAAGTGTCCAGAAGCCAAGTTTAAAAATGAGGGAATGGGGAGATAAAGGAGGATGACACAGACAAAAGAGCCAGATAGATACGACATTTTTGAGAATAAGGTAGAAACAAACTCATAGAAAGAACGGTAAAAAGAAACAGCAGCCTAGGAAACAGGGAAACACACATGCAAAGCAGAAATTGATGAAAAAAACCGCACCAATGGGATTAGAAAGAGGTAGCATGAAGCAAATTGAGACTGTAACACTCTTCATACTCCCTGCCAGCTGGACATCTGTCTGTTTTCCTGAGGGACAAAAGAGAGGATGGCTGTGATGGGTGATAATTTTGTGTGTACACAGAGGGTTTTCATCTTGAGAAGAAAAAAGGTCTCTGTCCTTATGTTTTAGGTTTTCTGTTTAATTACACCTAATGGCATCCTCAGTGCATTACACACCAGAGCAGCTGTCACCAAAACAGGATCTTTCTGCTCTGAGAGTCTAATGACCTCTCATTTTTGCTTGACAGTGGGAGAAGGATTGAGCTGCTGTGAACTATTTATGATTGTACCTGGTGGCTTCTTTCTGCCTTCTGACCTCCCAGTGAAAATGGAAAAAGTTGCTCACAGTTCTTTAATAGGGAGATTTTTCCAAACTGGTCTGCAACATCCTTGATACAACACTGCTTTTTCAGCAACCTGACTTCCAAGATTACGGTGAAAAATTGATTACTAGTCTTTTCTATTATGAAATCCTGTTTCTTCTGCCCTCATCATGAGTGAGAGAAAGGGTGAATAAACTCACTTAGCTTTTCTGAAGTATAATAAGAGAGACTAAGAAATTTATTTTACCAGAATTAAAGTCTAAGTCAATTATGAAGGAAGTCCCACTCACCTGGTGTCATGTCATCCCTGGAAGTGTTCAAGGTCAGGTTGGATGGGGCCCTGAGAAAATTAATCTAGTGGGGGGATCTGTGTCCATCATAAGAGAGATCAAACAAGATTATCTTCAAGGTCCTTTCCAAACTCAAACCATTCTGTGATTTCTATGATTTCTGTGACAAGTCAGCTGAAGGACTGTTATATGTACAAATGCCAAGCAGCAAAGTCAACATCCAGTAAGAGTTTTGCTACCCCTAACAGGAATAGTGTGATGAGTTCTACTTTGAAAATTCTCTTGAAAATTTCAGACAAGTTAAACCAATTGCAAATCAGAGGCTGTACCATATCGGTGCACTCTATTTTTCCAATACTTTCTACATTTGTAGAACAACAGCACATGAACTGTCAACTGAGATGAGAAATATTCAATTAGGAAATAAGATGCAAAACTTGTTTCATCAATAAGATTCAACAGCCTTTGGATCCTTACTAAGGAGTGTATAAATCACAAATGTCTGTCTTTAGCTCAAGAAGAAATGACTTTTTAAAATCTTTGAGCTAATTGAATTGCAGGCTTTAGAAAATGAAAAAAGAAAATGAAAAAAATAATATTATCATTCTGGGATTTGTGTGCTTCAGATAGTACATTAGAAGGCTGTATGAGTTTCTTTTGGCCTTATCATCCTGGCATTGTTCAGATTTTCAGCAGCAGTTTGGGTGTGAGCTTATGAACAAAATGAGACTTGTCCATTTTGGATGCTGTTTTCATGCTGCAAGCAAGATCTCAGACAAGCTGGCTTTTCTACATTATGCCCCACACGTCAAAACACATCTAATGTGTCTGCAGACCCTCAGATTTCCTTCAATACATTATTGTTAGACCCTCTACAAGGTAAGGAGAGAAGGAGCAAGTGGCCACTCTCTCATTTGAAAAATTGCTACAGTCTGCAGCTAAAAGGAAGCTGGTAGGATTTTCTTTCAGCAATCACTAGCTGTTAGCAAAACTAGACAAACTGTTTGGTTGATAAATTTGATAAACTGCCACATAATTAAAGCCCAGATATGTTACAGCATAACTTTTCTTCAGTGAATTGCTGGAGCTGTGTGCAACAAAAGGCAGATTTGTACCTAGATTCTTCTCCTTTCTTTGCCCATGAAATCATAAGATGAAAATACAGTAATTTACGCAGTGCTCCTGGAGAGTCACAGTTACTGCCTAATGCAGTGTCCCTGATGTCATCTTCCCTGCATGAGTAGCATTTTGTGTGATGCTTTGAATAAGTAAAATACTAAGACATGCAAGCTACAGACTACAAAAAGCCCCACAAAACTGTGGGGGTTTTTGTCATTGTACCTTTCATTTCAAGTGGAGCACTTGTTTGAAAGTTTCTTCATTTTGGTCAGTATATTTACCCTCAGTGTTCATTTATGGCTTGTTGATAAAATGCAGTAATTAAAAAGATTATAAGACAGGTGGAGTCAGAAGAGAACCTGAAGAGAAGTCCAAATGCAAGCCTTCTGATTCCAAGGGTTAATTAGTTCTTTTAGGATGTTTGATTTCTGTGAAATTCAATATGACTTTTTATGCTAGCAGCTGAGAAATAACATTAAACTCCAGAAACTGACTGCATAGAAGAGATCTAACTATCATTTTAATTTCAGTAGTTACTTGCGTCCTTTTTTTTTTTTTTTTTTTTTCTGAGATGTTTAGCTGCTTATGACACAGAACTGATTAACATATTAGACCAGAGATCCCCTTGGAATGGAATATTATGGGGTTTATATCACAGTATTGAACTCAAATCTACCAGGGAGATCTTTTCCTGTGGTCTGAAGACCTCCCTAGGCATGCTGTTGTTAGACTGAGTGATGAGTGAGCTGCTAATTTGAGAACTCAGCGTGGAACTCAGTTCTTATTGAAGATCTCAGCACGGAAAACTCTACAGAGGGTGAAAGCAAGGACAGGTGGCCTGGGAGGAATACAGAGAAATTGTCCAAGTAATCAGGGATCAAATTAGGAAAGCTAAAGACTGGATAGAATTCAATCTGACCAGGAATGTCAAAGACAGCATGAAAAGCTCTTATATATATAGGTACATTGGTGATGAAATTAAGGGTAGGGAAAATGAATGCTGTCACTGGAAGAAACGTGGTCACCTGGGACATGGAGAAGGCTGAGGTACTCAAAAGTATTGGAACCAGAGCTGTTTAACATTTTTGTTGGCAACAAGGACAGGGATCAAGGGCACCCTGAGCAAGTTTGCTGTCAACACCAACCTATGTGGAGCTGTGTGGAGCACTTGGCACACTGTAGGAAAGGGATGCCTTCCATAGGGGCCTGGACACAGAGATGGGCCAGGGATAATTAATATATAGACCAAAAATAATTCCCCCCACGTTCATCCACCTGGATGCTTTAATTTGGCCTTTTTATTCTTTCTTCCTACCTTCTACTTTTCACCACATAAAACTGGAGCATGAAAAGTGCCTTTATTGGAAGAGAAAACCAGCAAAATTTCCCATGCTTAATTTGGGAGAAAGTCCAATGCACGTTTTCTCTCTCAGGAACTTTCATGGACAGTCACAAAGTTGTGCAAACCCTCCAAGGCAGTAAGGTTTATACAGCAACGATCATATAGGTCCTTGTTTGAAAAGGACTGGAAGTTTCACTTTAAATTTGACATTGCATCATAAATGTGGACCAATTCTCCAAATGATAAGTTTTCAAGACCATGTTCGCTCCTTCTTCCTTCCCCTGGCTATTATGAAGTTTATTCCCACTTGCACCTGCACCTCAGCTGGGGAAACCATCAGAAAGATCCTTGGAAATGTGGAGTGTCGAGGTCTGCCAGAGCTAGGTGGAAGAACATTCATACTCAAAGTCAGGCTTTGTTTTTTCTTCACTGAAATGGGTTTTGTCATTTGCTCCTGACACAGTGAGATAACAAAAAATAATGTTTCTTTCCATGTTTTTTCCTAACAAGTTCAAGATGTATTTATTATTCTTCTACTTTTCTACCATTCTTTTAGCCTTTCCTTTTGCAGAATCCAATTTTGGAAAACAAAACTTGACAGCACCTTGACTTACTCATGACATATAAATGTCAACATATCCAGATGTAATTATATTCCAAATCAACAATGCTTAAGTAAAAAAAGCCCTAACTTCCCTTTGAGTAAATGTCTTAGCTGTGTGTTTGGCAGTCAATCATTGAACCCGGTTTGTTTCTATGTTTTAGGCAGTGAATTGTGAATTCAATCTCTGGATACCTGACAAACTTCCTGTTTCTGATTCAGAGACATTTTACATTCAAGTTTTTAGCCCCAGAAGTCCACAATTCAATGCTCAGGAGATAAAATTCACCTCCTCAAGGAGCACTGAGCACTCATTCTAAATTTGAACTGCTCAGGATCTCTATCATTTGTAAGAGATTCATAAGCCAGGATGAATTTTTTAATAATTTACTCAGTCAGGGGTCTGTATCTGATCCCTGGCTTATCTAAATCATTTACAGCTAATAATTTAGGAATATGGATTAAGAAAAACTAGGAGATTTGTTGGTCAGGATGCAGTCACCAACAATGAAGATGCCAACAGTGGTCAAAACTGACATTTGTACATTCAAAACTTATTCCAAATCTATTGTTTTAAACATGTCATGGTCATCTTTTCTCAAGTCAGTTCTTAGTCACCAAACCACTCATCATCAGGGATTAGTCCAGTAGATAGTTAAAGTAGGCTTCAGATCTCAAGCCTTATCCATTTTTATACTTATAGAATAAAATAATACTGCAATAATTTTTCTGTAGAGAAAAATCTCATTTTGGGCATGTAAGTCACAAATTATTTCACAGTTTTTATTTAAACTTTAAAAAGAAAGATCAGCTTCAGGCACGACTTAATCAGAGGGAAATTTTACTTGAAAGAGTAGTGAATATATTGCAAGATATCTCTTAGAATGTAATAGAGGCAGCACTGGTACTGACTGATATGCTTTGTAAAGCAGTTTCATTAAGTCAAGGTCTCAAGCATAGAATTTCATAAGGATGCTGAATTTGTTGCAAATTCAATAGTCATCTTTTGTGTAATACATTCAACTTTTCCAAAGGAAAGAGTCACAGAATAGAATTACTAGAAAGTTTATTTAAATCTTACCAGGGAAAGAAACTGTTCTAATCTTGATGCTGGAAAAATATTTTGTGGTAGGAATAACACCCTGAAGACAGTGCTCAGAGCATAAAGGAAAGAAGGGTTAAATTGCATGTGAAAAACTCACTATTAAAAGAAGTATACAGTCATTCTGCACTTTGCTTAAGTGCCATTTATACCACATATCAAACTTCACAATTTCATTAGACTAAAGGAGGAATCATTGTTAAATAATGGTATCCAGGGAAACAAACCAGCTTAGACATGACATTAATTCCCTGATGTCTCTGGAGGTAATGCCCATGTTCCCTGCACAGTGGTCAGTAACCTCACGTCAGCTGACTCCTCTAAAAAAAAAAAAAATCTTGCATAACTCTACAGCAGTCCACAAAGATTTCATTCCAAAGAAAATAAAAGATTGAGTGTGATAAAACAACCAGTCTGGGAGAACCTGTTGTTTAATAATACATGAAGATGAACCTCTTAAGGACAGTTTAATTTCCCCTAATTCTAGCTGTCTAAAATTCAGGTGCAAGCCTAATGAAGAATTTCTCTGTTGCCAGAGGAAAAAGGTCAGTGCCTCAGTCAGCAGTTTAACCCATCACAAGTTTTTTGTCATCAAAACTCTTACAGAGGGGAATTCATTGCCAACGCAGCGGGATTTGGATTATATGTTCTAGCAGGATGTATAAGGGAATATGTACAAATGAATAAGCTTTCTACAAAACTACTCTGGTGACAGGTTCAGGGAATGAATAACATATTTTCTAAACAAACACCAGGATTTTAAAAATTTCCATGGAAAAGATAAAAAATATTGTATTTAACAAAAAGGAAATTGGGAAGCAATTGGAAAGGAAATTAAATGGCACAAGTTTTTGAGAATTTATTTTCATTTCAATCCAAATGCTGGATAAATGCAACCAGGATGTCTGTCCAGCAAAGTTAGAAATGCAGAATTGTAATCCAACCATCCTTAATCATGTAACACAATGTAAAAGCTATCCAGTTCCAAAAGATCTGGGAAACCAACCTGTTTCCCTCTGCCTTTACAGATACAAGAAATCACAAGAAACTTCAGCTCTATGAAGAAAAGTGCAGTTATATTTGCTGCATTGCAGTGCTGTCAGATGTGTAAGAGCTGGCATGGATAATTTTGAGGAACATCTCTAATAGACACACCAGAGAAGCAGAATCACTAATCCTGGCACTAAGTCACGCATGTTTCAATACCTTGTTTCCGAAATACAAGATGAGGATGGATATATCACCACAGATTGGCAATGCCTCAAAGGGCTGTTTCTTAGAGAGTGAGCTGTAGTTAAGCAACTTCTGTGAAATATATTGTCATAATATCAAGGATGCTGATATAAGAAAGCAAAACACCTCTACAAAGCACTAGGGAGCCAAAAAATTGAATGACTTCAACACTTATTAAAAACAGGTCTTAAATACACAAAATTTCTGTTGTCCAAAGATAATTCATATTCACAGCATATCTCCAGTCATTTTCACTTTTATCCCATGTAAAACAAAAGGTTTTGAATGTAAGAGAATTGTATTATACACACATCGCTCTAAAGCAATCGGAAACCAGACATCAGGGTTCATCTAATTTGTTAAGAAAACTATTTGTTACCTATTGGTGTGAAAATCATGTTTACTGCTTATATTGCTTGAGGCAAAACACAAAGACTCAAAGTTAATTTTTTTTCATAAATAAAACATTGCAAAACTCTTCATTGCACTGTACTTTGAGCACAGGCTCAAGCATTGGTGCATGTATGCCATCTACTGGGTAGGACTTCATTGTAGAAACTCGTAGGGTTTATTCTCTGCCAAACATTCCTGTAATCCAACTAAGTGACTGTGTATATGTTTCAGAATTCTGAATACATTCTGTCTAATGTAATTTTTTTTTTCCACTTTCTGGGATGAAGCATACAGAGCTATTTTTCTCTGTCTTCAAACAGTATCATTGCCATTAAGTACGTGCTACTTAAGAAAACATCAGCTCTCCCTTTTAGCAATGAACTGATGCTAGGAAAGAAACCTGAATAATAATTGCACCCACAAAAAGAAACAAACACACGAATGCTTGTGAAGATTAATACATAAGACCATTATATTAAAGAGCAGCTCAGTAAATTGTATTTATAAATGTAGCCGGTGTGATTTATAAGGCATGAAACTGAGCTCTGATTTGAATTCCCTGTTAAGATGCTGTGTTTACATAGTCCGTGAGTCAGCAAAGCTCCTGAACGTTTGGGCAATTTTAAGGAACAAATAATTCCATTTATTTGAACCACGTTTTGTCACCTGCTAAAGGCAAAATGTGGATGAGAAACTTCATGCTCTGAATAATTGGAACTCCATATTATAAGGCAGTACAGTTACTTTTAATGCCAAACTACTCAGCAATAGTAACTTGCATGGGTTATTCTAGGAGATTATCCCCAAGAAATAGTCATTTATGGCTTTTAAATGGGAAAATGTATCTCTCACGACAGCACAAAGGGAAATATGTTTACAGCCAGCATAGGGATGTTTGCCACAGCCCAATTCTTTGGATTGTTCCAATCTACTCCCACACACAGTGAACAGAGCCCAGAGAGCACAGAGTGTGTCTATGTCCTATGAGTATAAATACTTGGGCATCAGGTAGAATAAAGATCTGTGCGTGTGAAGCACTTTGCTAAGATGTCTTCATCCCTTCAGTGAGAGATTGGGACCTTAAAACCATCCCTATGGCACTCAATCACCGATTCCAATCAAGGTCTAAAGGTCACATAGTCTTTTCCTTTGGAGCTGAAAGGAAATAGTTGAATTTCTGGTTGAGTGAAACCAAGTAACTCTCTAATGGGAGACTGAGCCTTGTCAACACTGAGCAAAGCTGTAAGAAAGAAGAAAGATAAGACACTGGACCTCAAAAAGAAGGGAAACCCTGAGATCACACAGCACTGAGAAAAGTTTGAGATGGATGAAAACACTCATCTGGCTTTGTAAAGAGCAAATCTTTGTCTGACAAGCCCACCTATACTCTTTCAAAGATATAACAGAAAGCAGACAAGGATAACATGCTGCAGCTAATCTAATTTGATTAGGGAGAGTCATTTGATGAAGAACTACACACTAGGATGATAAGTACAGAAAATCCCATGCAAAATCCTTGAATGTTCAGAGAACAGTAGGTCTATTTTAGCGCAGGGTTAAGGTCCAAGGGGGAATGAAACATCAACTGAAACAACATTCTTCCAGATAAATCACCATAAACAAATGCAATGAGAGCAAACATAAATTGCTTAAAGGAAATGTAATCTATGGAGTATAGAAGTCTACAACAGTGGCTGGGAATCAGCTAATATTTAAATGACTGCATGTGCATACCCGTTCTAGAAGACATAGAAATATATTCCAAGTTTCAAACATGGTTTGAGTTTCATCATGTGAATCCATGCAGTCCTAAAAGATTATTACTTTTAACAGGGGATATGTGTTCTAATATGAGTGTGAAATTGTTATGAGACCAGATAATGCAATAAATTAAACTTCTACATGTTTAGATATCAGTACCATCAATATGAAAAGAAAAACTACCTGAATGATTGAATGATTGCAAAAAGTGTACCCCAAGGTGCTGAATTAATATATTACAGCATAAAGAAATCAAAAAATAGGTATTTACTTACAAAATTGAGCAGTGCAGAGTATATTTACAGAACTATCAAAACATTAAAGGCTCATATGAAATACAATTAAATAGCAACTTCTGAAATAACGTTAGAGTCAAACTCTGGAATTAAAGTTAAATAAGAGGAAAGGTTACTTGTCTACAGTGAAGGAGACAGAACACTTTCCTCAGTGCAAGCACCACTGGCAAATAAATAATTTCAGAATTTGGAAAAAGTGTGGTGTTGAAGGCTTCATGTTGTTCCTAAGTCTTAGCAGGAATTTCTTGACCCTGCCATAATAGCAAAGGCACATTTCTCATTCTACAAGATAAAAGCACTCAAAATAGTACTTAGTTTTCCATTTTGAGTCCAGTAAGAAAATGTGTCTGAGAGAGAAAATAATGTTTCTGATTCTCTCATCTGTGGGTCATTGGTAAATGGTAACTCACAGGAAAATTAGGTTCTTCCATATTTTTTACAGATGTTTTTTCTACTAGTGATAATTCAACCAAGTCTGGCAAAATAGGTTTTCCTCAAAATGGGTCACTGGGCCAATCTAATATGTGGCAACTTTACTGATGATTTCTTTAGTTCCATTTACTGGTTTCAAAATATAATAAAATTAAATTTTAAACTCACGAAAAAAAAATCATTTCTCAACAATCCAGAACAAAAAAAAAATCTCATAAGCCAGTCTACTCCATGATCATAAAAATCCACAAAGTCTTTGTTTCAGTATAAACATAATTGCACCATCCCACACATAACCAGTTGCCAACACGAGGTATCCTATTTCAAATCACTATCAAAGCATCTAAAAATTTAAAAAACTGATGCATTCTACTTCGCTCTTAGATGCCTTTTTCATAGCAGCAGAGGCTCTTCAGAAATTCATCAATGTGAAAGACCAGCTTGCAGTTTTTTCTCTTTGTTTCTTTTGAGACTTAAACATCTGCTCATCTTTCTAAAGGCTACTGGCAAAGTCAAGCAGGTAGATTTGTATTCTTTTGCACCAATGCTGTGGTCAACTGGCTCGGGGGAGCTTGCTCCACCTTTTTCTTTAGTATTTTCTAGTTAGAAGGAGGTGTCTTCCATTTCTTATCCTCTGAGAAGTGCATCAGAAAAAAAAAGTGGGGAGGATTGGCATGGCTTTAATTTTGTTTTATTTACTTAATATTGTTTTATTTATTTACCTTAAAAAACAAGGCATGTAAAATAGCAGATAAGAGTATCTGATTTAAAAGCATTCATAAATATTCTGTAGTATAGGCACTACAAAGCTTTCCTCTTTGCCAAATATTTCATTAAACATTTTAACAGGCTTGTTTTGCTTGTACTGCATAAATAAAGTGGTATTTTACGTGTTACTATCAGTAATGGGACATATATATTCTGCAACTAGATAGAGTCCCCTTGGGGAAATACCAGGTAGCTTCATAGTAATCACATTTCCCTTAGAGAACTTGGTAATTACTAATTATTCTTAATGAGATCAAAAGTAATTGCTATGTAACCTTCAACCATGGTTTAGACATTGAGAAATAATGTATGTCATCATAATTTACTCTTTAATTGTAACTATCTTGCTATTGCATGCATTTTACTATATAGCTGATTGCTCTGTAGTTACCAAGCAAATAGAAAGTCATCTGGTCATATTTCTATCTATATTTAATGATATGGTCATCTTTATATTTATCCTTCTATATAAGCAGCTGCAGGAGAAACAAAGCTCACTCTCACATATCCTGTAGCTAACATTTGTGTTTGTGATTCTTCTGTTTGTAACCCCTGGAACAGCTGAGACCCACAGCCTTCATCAAGTCATGAGGGTGCTGAGGAATGGCTGGCCCAGAGAAGTCTGTGGATGCCCTAACCCTGGGGGTGTTTAAGGCCAGGTTGGATGGAGCTCTGAGCAGTCTGGTCCAGTGAAAGCTGTCCCAGCTCATGGCTGGTGGGGGGTTCAAACTAGGTGGTCCTCAAGGTCCATTCCAACCCAAACGAATATATGTTTGTACGAGTGAGCGTTGTAGATCTACCCAGGTCCCTTGATACAATGGGAAACTCCTGTTATCTCTATCGGGAACTATACAAGAATTTACTTTGTTGTTGTTGTTGTTGTTTGGCAAAAGGATGCACACTATTGTAGTGTCTCACTTGATTTCTTATGGCACAGATATCATAGAATCTTAGTATAATAGAATATGTATGCTGAGTTGGAAAGAACTCACAAGGATCACTGAAGTCCAGCTCCTGGCCCTGCACAGGACAGCGCCAAGAGTCACCCTGTGTGCCTGAAACATTGTCCAAATACTTCTTGAACTCTGTCAGGCTTGGGGTTGTGACCACTTCCCTGCAAAGCCTGTTCCAGTGCCCAACCACCCTGTGGCTAGTCGTTTATTATCTGAGTTTGTATCTTCCCCATGTTCAATGTGGTCTTCTGCATGCTGCTTTTCCTATTTAAAGTGTTCTGAAAGTTTTGAAAACCACCCCCCTTACCTGTTGTAACATAATTTCTTTTAGGTTTGACGCTCTATCTGGACCTTTAATCCCTTACTTCTCAGTTATCTCTAGCCTTTTCCATTCCTCAGATTCCTTTAAGCATTTTTTTTTTATATCCAGTCCTTCCATAATTCCTATTTAACACACCCACCAAATCCCTTATATAACAGAAGGTCAACCTTCCTGCCTCTGCTGTCCAAAGGTCTTGGTCACACATCTTCCTCTGATCTTTTTCCCTGCATCACAAGTAACTAGTAGAAAAGGATCTCTCCATCAAAACTTGAAAAGCCATCATGGTGCTTGCATTCAGAGCAAACTAGAAGTTCACACAGTGTACTAGAAAAAGATTAAACTGTGCTCTGAATTTGCACATTTGTTTATATATATATATATTTTGATTTGTTTATATATATATATATTATATATATATATATATATATATATATTTTTAACCCAATGAAGGTAGGCGGCAATTTTATAAGTCATCTGCCTGCCTATATTTTAAACTGGAAGGTCTCTGTAAAATGGGCTGTTATTTATGATATGCCTCTAAAAATCAATAAAACTTGGATATCAAAAAAAGATCTAACCCAATTGTAGATTTTTCATAGCCCTGCATTGATTTGATCATTCTTATTATTATCAGGCAATATCATTTTCATGCACATGAATACAACACAAGATGCTCAACACAGATCACATAACAAAACCATTTGAGATGTTTTCTTCTTGTTTTTCTCTTTTATTTTCTCTTCTGAACTCAGTTATGTATGTATTTTCTACAATCTGCTAAATTTCAAGGAGCTGCTTTGATCTAAGTATATCTACATATATTTTCCCACTGCTACTGTTTTATTATTAGCTTTGTACGCTTTCATGTGTCTTTATCTATCAACCCTATTACCAAAGATGCTACTGTATAAACTCTCTAGACAAAATAAATATCAGTCATTAGATTCACGGGGAGTGTTCAGGATGGGAGAACCCTGGGAAAGACAAAATTCTGTTTCATCTTCTTCTAAATATATGTTTAAAATAGGTCAGCTGAAATCATCTAGAGGTGATTATCTTTCCCAGAGAACTTCAGAGGAAATCAAGAAATTAATTTAAGCAGGATAGTTAACTTTCAGATGGTTATCCTGGAGAGAGAGGAGAAAGCCCTTTATTTTACCCAAGAGAAGGCAGGTATCCCTCAAAAACCATAATGATAAACATTACCGTAATGTTTAGCTCGAAAAGCATCTCTGTCTCAGAATCTTTAAAATGGAAGGAAAACGTTGTTTTGGAAAACAATAACTGCACATTGCAGTTTTATGCAGTTTGAATGGGCTGAAGAAGTGAGCTTTAGGGCTGCCCAGGGGTTGGAGGAATTGTGTCTCACAGTGTGAATCCCAGAGCACACCTGGTCTCATGATGTCCTGTAACAGTCTAGGGACACTGTGTAGCTTTCCACTTGAAAGAGCAGGCTTCATCAGAAATAAGCAAAATTACTTATTTTCTGCATAAACCACCTAACAGCAGGACTGGGTAAACAATCTTTGCATGCAAATCAATTGCAGTCAGACATCCTGCACTGAGGAAATCCCAGCACATCCAAAGCCTTCACTTCTGTAATCTCCTGGAGTGTTTTGAATCAGTTTATGGCAGCTTCACACAATTTTCATGACATTAACTGCTGTAATGTGAACTAAAACTGTTACAGGAATGACCACACCAAATCACCTGAGGCTAAGAATATAATATTCAGAGGAGTGCTGCAGACATAAAGAGGTCTGACCTACAGCTGCCCAGCTGTTTCTTTGAGAAAATTATCCCCCTCTATAATGTTAGGAGCCCTGGTACCTTGCCCCCTTGCTGTTGAGGCACACTGCTTGGATATTAAAAAAATGTCTTTCTTTGAGACCTGCAGAATGAATGAGGAAAAATTTTCCTATTCTCCTTTCAAAGAGGAAAAGCCAGTATGTTTCAAGAATCTTCAGTAAAATAATAAAAAACAGTTTAAGATTTGACAAATGCAGCTCTTACGCTATTACCTCAAACCCCTCAAAACATCTAAACAAGATGAAAGCTTACTAGAATTTTGTTTTCAAAGAAAGCAAAGAAAATTTTGCTTTTTGATTCTTTACCTTAGGTTCCATCATAGACAAGGTTTTGAACCAGTGGTGTTCTGACAGAAGGAAAACCTGACACCATGATCTACATTTCCATTTTTGACTAACTTTAATGATCACTGGAACTGATTTTTTTTCTATTGAGATGACTAATTTCTCTATTTTGAGACTCTCAAATGGGCTTCAATAACTGGAAGCTTCTGTACTTTTGTCAAAGCACGCCCTGGTATCAATACAGGATTGGGACTGAAGGGATTGAGAGCAGCCCTGCTGAGAAGGACTTGGGGGTGCTGGTAGATGAAAAGCTGGAAATTATTCTGTAATGTTGGAAATTATTCTGAAAGCCAAGCATGTCCTGGACTGTGTCACAAGAGATGTGGCCAGTAGGGTGAAGGAGGGGATTCTGCCCCTGTGACCTGGAGCACTGCAACCAGACCTGGGGTAGATCCCACTGCAACCAGATCTGGGGTTCCCAGCACAGGCAGGACACGGAGATGTTAGAGAGAGTCCAGAGGAGGGCCACAGAAATTATCGCAGGGATGTAACACCTCTTCTCTGAAAAAAGGCTGAGAGAATTGGGGTTGTTCTGACCACAGAAGTGAAAATTGGAGACAACTTATTCTGGCCTTTCAATACTTAAAGGGGGCTTGTAAGAAACATGAGGACAGATTTTTTTATTAGGGTCTGCTCGGATAGGACGAGGGTAATGGTTTTATACTGAAAGAGGATACATTCAGATAAGATAAAAGGAAGAAATATCCTACAAGGGGGTGATGAAGCACTGGAACAAGTTGCACAGAGATGTGGTGGATGCCCCATCCCTGAAAACATTTGAGGACAGGTTGGACAGGGTTTGAGCAACCTGTTCCAGCTGAAGACTCCCTTTTTAACTGCATGTGACGCTAATATTGGAGCCGAAAGCTCCAAATGCTGGAATGGCCAAAAACAGGGTTCTCATGCAGCTGGCTGAAACTTGTTTAAAATTCAACTTGGTTCTGATAATAAAAACTTATTTTTCTGGACTGTTTGAGCTGCAGTGACAGCAGCATATATACACAAACATCAGCCAATAGCTGCTAGAGGGCACAATGGTATCTGGAACAGAGCAGAAAATCAAGGGTCAATTTCTTTGTTTATGGGCATGTGTCTTTTTGGCTGGTGGATAGAGAATGAACCAGTAGATTTTGCTGGTTTTCCTCAGGTTGACTGGTAGCCTTATATATTTTAGACAGACCAAGTGGCTATTTCTTGTATTTGGCAGCAAGTCCTTGAGGAAAAGAGTCAAGGAACTGGCTCAGGGAGAAATTTGGAACTAATTGAACTGAGTCCCTCCAAAATTGCTGCTTAGACAAGAGCCTTTTGTTCCTGCTCTCCAGTACTGCAGCTCTTACTGCTATCGCAGCAGTAAAAGGTAAACAAGTCACTGCTACAAAAGAGATGGATGGGAATTAAAATATTTAAATCACCCAGCTGCCCATGGGGACCTCATTAGTACCCAGTTTGCCTGTGAAAACACCACATTTCAGAAAGCCATCGCGTTATTACCTCACTTGCAGTACAAACACTGCTGTGTCATGACACTACATGAACCCCAGAAAACCTGCTGCAAATAGACTAATCTAGATTTCCTGCACAGCAGGAAAGAAGTCCAAAAACTGACAGAACAGCTGAAGTGGTAAGAAGCCAAACCAAGCCTTATATTATGCTTCTGATTTTTCAAGGGGTCTTTTGTTACAAATTTGGATAAAATGACCCCAAATCTACTCCTTATTCACTTAATAACTGACCACTTCTTTTTCTAAATATTTTTCTTGCTCTTACAAACTAAAATCATATATAATGCAACTTAGATTACTTTTAATTTGTTTTCAAATGTTGCCTTAAAAATATTAAACTGACATTTTTCAAAGGAGACATTCTTTGGCCTGAGTCCATTCCCATTGCTACATGAGCACTGTCTTCTTCAGAAGGAAAATCCTAAGAGGGATAGAACTAATTCTGACTGTTTTAACTAACTTATTCAGAAATTAAAACTGAAGACATGTAGAAGTCACAGAAATCAGCTGCTCTTCAGTGACCACTGAACACTTTCAAAATTGACATACTAAATTCTCATTTTAAATAAATCTTGTCTTCAAAACTTTTCATGTTGTAATATTTTCAGTCTAATGAATAATTCTGTTTATGAAATGCAGTCCAGAATAGCTTACAGGTAGCTTAAAGATTTAGGGTGCTGAGTATATAATGTGAAATGAACCCTCCTTCATCTCTCACAATGTTGATGTAGATGGATAGGTTTATAAAGTGTGTTTTTCTATTCCTTTTCCCTGGAGAGCCTTCAAATGATAGGTCACAAGGTTTAGATTCTATTTTATCTCTTCTTCAGTGGAACATTCAAGCATTAGCAGCGTGATGCTCACTAGCATATCACTGCTGCTGGACTCTACCCAACCTGACTTCAGTCATCTGAAAGGTATCTGTCTGCTTCAAGTTAGTGATCTGTACTTAAAGGACAGAGAAATGCACTTCCAAAGTATGACTCCAACCACTTCTCCTTGACACCCAGCTTAGGACATGATGAACCATCCCCTTCAGCTACTTATCTCCCACTGATAGAAGAAATGAAATGGCTTGTACAGATGTCTAAATTTCTAGGCAGGTGAGATGAATCTCAGCCTGCCTGTTCATTCACAGTAGATTTAAGTCATGCAATTTCCTGAGTGATACAACATCATGCCTGGATTTGCATCTCCAGGCTTAAGGATTTTACAGTAAAATGCAGAAGGTGGGCTTTGAAGAAATCACTTCAAAAGAGCTTTAAAGACTTTGAATTATTTTCCTGCCACTAACTTCCCTTGATTTCCCACCAAGACCCATGAAACTTGAAAAGGCTGCCTATCTATTCTGCATGCCTAATATATTCCTCTTCCCTCCAAAGCATCTGGATCATATGCAGAGAAAAATGTGTTTTTATAAACAACTCAGCAGTCAGCAGGAGGCCAGATGATAGCTGGCTGGTGAGGTGCCAGCTAAAGACAAGATATTCCAGCATTACAGGAGACTAAGTCAGATGAGCCTAACTCCAGGAGGCTTTTGATTTTTATCTTAATAATTCTCTGTCCCTGCATGGCTTTGAGTAAAACACTATAAGAAACAAGAAAGAAAAAGCTGAAGTGTGTGACAAAAACTTTTTTAGTATTGTACTTGTCGGAAGAATCTGATTGAGAGGGTATGATACTATATCGGGTCTGCTGGCCATCAGAAGAGATTGAGATTGGATAATGATCGATTGTTACCTTCCACCCTTGTTAGATCTATTTTCCAGTCTGTCATGCTAATAATACTACCAAAAGAATTCAAAGTGAATTTGACTTTTTTACTGCAATCAAATAAGGAGCTCTAAAAGCAAAAACTGGCTGGCAGTTTGTACATCTTTCATTTTCACAATATTCTCAGCCTGACAGAACCAGCCAGAAAACAAATGTTGAAAAGGACACCTTGGGGAGATCTTCAAAGACTGTATACTTTTACAGTCCATGACACATGAAAATGACAATTTTCACATTTATTTAAACTCTGTTCTTGTGCTTTATCCCATGAAACATTTAGAATACTTCATCTTATTAGTGAAACCGTTATTCTTTCATATTTACATCATTTTCCTATTAACAGGCATACATTCATTTGTATGGCTAATTAGAGGCATACAAATAGCCTGTCTCAAACTGCTGTCAAAAAGCATTCACTTGACAGATTTCTGACACACTTGACACTCCCTATCAGTACATCTTCTTCATGTCCTCTAAGAGCATTCTGGTTCTATCTATGTAAACCTAAACCTTAAAATATATCTATATATATATATATAATTATGCAATTTTTGCTCCATTTTTAATACATCCAGGTACCACATTTTTAATATAGCTCCCAACCAGCTAGATCTCCTCTATTGTACCTATTCCGTTACTGTTGGGAAAACCTTCATGATTTGAAGTCACAATGAAAGTCAAAAATGAAGAATAAAAACCTAAAAAACAAGAATGAGTAATGTGTGCATTTATTTTCTTTAATGTTGTTGTGGTTTAACCCTTGCCAGGAATTAATCCCCAGACAGTTTCTTGCTCACTCCTCAACCAGCAGGATCAGGGAGAGAATTGGAAGTGTAAAAGTTGGTAAACTTGTGCGTTTGATAGGGAAAGCAAAAGCTGCGCGCACAAGCAAAGCAAAACAAGGAGTTAATTCACTGCTTCCCATGGGTTGGCAGGTGTTCAGCCATCTCCAGGAGAGCAAGGTGAAGAAAATCAACTCTGCCCCAGCCAAAACTATCAAAAATGGTCATCTGAATTGAACCTGGGGTATTCAGGACTCAGGAAGAGGAGTAGTATTATGGTATTCTACCACTCTTCCTCTCTGGTCTTCTCTAGATATTTCTGAAGGGATTTCAGGGAATTTTCTGATGATAATGCTACTGCAAACAAGGGAAAAGGAAATGCTATCCTTCTTCAAACAACTTTTTTTCTTCAAAGTTGTCACTTTGACTTCAGCACTTTACCAAGATAAATAATTTAATTACAGGTAAAGGGGGTGGTATTTCCTTAGATGGGAAAGAAATTAGAATAGAGATGTAACAAATATCAAGCCAGTTTAACCACTTAGTTTTAATCCTAATATCTCTTCTACTCATTCTCCTCTGCTGCAAGATAACATTTCCTAGTAAAAATAATCCAAGTGGTAATTCAATATATTGTACTGAGGTTAACACTAAGTTTGTGCACTCCTTAAATGGCAATCAAACCCTACTTAAAAACAAACAGGTGGAGCTTTGGTGGTGTAAAGGCTTGTGCTGCAAGATCTGCTGTCACTGTACAAGAGATCAAGTATGAGAGTAATGAAGTGACAAGGAAATGGTTGTAAGGTAAAGGTCCCAAGTTAGGCCGGAGGAATTTCTGGATTCAGCTCCCTGTGACAAGTAAACTCTTGGGGAAACCACGTAATTTGATCCATCTTGTCTTTTACTCCTTATTTCTTCTTTAAAATGCATATTCTAACATAGACTCTCCCAACTTCTGTTATTCCTGTCTACATGGACTGCAAATTCTTTAAGACGAGATCTCTGCCTCTTATTCAATGACAGAACAGTGGTGTGAAAGTGTCTCTAGTTTGGTGGACTTTGTGACACTGGTACTTTATTACAAATAATAAAATAAAAGCAGTGTTCATTAAATGAATTTTCAAAGGCAGATAAAAATGAGAGGAGAGTAAGTAATAAAAAATATGAAGGTAAATTAAAAAGTGAAATTCATAATATACATCCCAGATTTCAGTTGAGGCAGCAAACTTAGAAAGTCTCAATGAGGGAACACATTTACTGAGGCTTGGTACTAATTGATGATAAAGCACAGCAAGCATAGACATCATGTGAAACAGTGGCTGAGGCAAAATACTTAAAATATCTTTCAGAAAAAAATACAAAAAATGGATGAGATTCACAGGAGAGCAGCTAAAATAATTAGAAGGTAGGAAGGACTGATTTTCAAGGAAAAGTTAAAAGAGCTTGCTCTAAACTAGATACCCATAGCTTCAGTAAGAGGGAATAGGATAGGATAATAAGGAATTCAACTTCTTGTCCTAGCAAATGTTGCTGTGTTCTGTTGAATTTTCAAGCAGAACATGTATATTTCAAAATACAATGCAGCAGAGATAAGATATTTTTGCTGCCTGAGGGCTGAAAGTTTTAGCGTTTAAAATGTCTTTTTGTTTTAAACCTGAGAAGGACCCCACGCAGTAGAATCCTTTGGAGGCATTGATGCAACCCTTTTCCATTGCCAGTGACGCCCATTTGAAAGCAATCAACACAGACACCAGAAATGGGGTTGCAGAGGTTTAGAACAGAATTGATGGGCTTGATGTGCATGGAGTATAAATGCAAATGTGTGACTGGGTGCATGGGCATTGAAGAAGCAGAACAAGCATTAAAATAGTGGCCTATATTCATATCAAACATCACCCCCAAGATACTTCTTCCAGGACACTGTTCCCAGTGGCCCAGGTGAAATAAGTGTTATTGATGTGACTCCCACAAGGTTTTCCCTCTGATAAACACAAAGTGATCTGTCAATACAAAATATTGTGTTCCAATAGCAGGAAGATGGTAACACTGTGGCAGTATATCATAGGTCATATATTTCTATTCCTTTTAATGCAACAGGAAAACAGATACATATTTCAACTGAACGAGGGAAAACAGACCACAAGCAGCAATCTTGACTAAGATTTATGGAGTCTGAAACAGGAAAGATTCTTGAGCAAAGGCCACCAAATGATAGTGATTACAAAGGTGCCAGTCTCTTCTAATAGGGGGCCTCAACTGCAGTTTTATCAAAAAGATCACTTTTTGCTGCTGCAGGCCATTAGAATAACAAACAACACAAGGGCCTCTAAATGTCTTTGTGTTGCTGAAATTCAGATGAGCAAATAGCAGTGTTTGTTTGATGCATATGTTTCAATGAAACTAATATGATGTTCATTATACAGCAAAATGTAGTTGAATTATTAACTTTAGAAGCACTTCTAGCTGTGTTTTGAAGAGTCCATGCCAAGCACTATGAGGCTGATGTTATTTTAACAAACACAAAGGGAAAGAAACAAAAAATCTTCCCTGAAACTCTAAATTATTCATACAAATTACCTCTAAGGAAAGGTTGACCATCTGATACATCAAAATGCAATATCCACAGCCTACACATTTAGCTCAGTGCACAGCAAATCATCCTCGATTTTCTGGAGTAAAAATGCAAATACACAATGGTTTTTCATGTTGCTTGCATATATATTACTTGATTTCATCTAGGTAAATGCTATCCTCATTATCAAACACAGCTACCAGTGACTTCTGGTCAGAAGGTTAGGAGCAACACACAGTCATTAACTACCACACTGCTGCTATCTCTGCTGACTTTTGACCTTGAAGTCAAGTCAGATTTGCCTGGCTCAGTGCTTGGAAGTCAGTGATTCAGTGAATGGTACTCTTCTTTCTGACAGGGAATTCTTCCTTCAAACAGGTGCCCTGTTTGTGGTGGGAGGGAGTGCTTTGCTTCTAAATGTGCCAGCGACTGGACAAGCTGTAGTAGTGAGGTCGTGATCATTTGCTCATTAAAAGTTCTGTAGTGCTTCTTCCAGGAACATGAGTGAACTCCTCATGTTTTAAAATTCACATCTTCTCTACCACATTTGTTTATAACTACAACAGGATGCACCTTTCTTTTTCACTTTGTTCCCTAAAACTCCTGTGTACACGCTCTTAGCCAGCTGAACTAACAACCACGAGCTAAAGAGGAAAAACACATCAGTAAAGAGTTTCATGACCTATGTTCCCTGTGGATCACCACTGTCCCAATTACACAGTACTACTGCATCCAAGTTATTAATTGATGCACAGCAGCAAAGAGTGTGGTTCATTTCACTGGTAGTGATGAATACTACCCACTGTACTGTGTCCCAGAACCTGGAGTGTGAAAGTCACTACTGGAGGAGAGCAGTGACTTTAAAGAGGTGCTATAACTATACTCCATTATTGCCCAAGCAGAGAGACTAATGACTCTAAGCTTCATTTAAAAAACTTCACTGGGTATTTAAGTGACTTATAACTCTCAGAAAATTCAAGGTAAGACTTAGAGGTTAAGATTTCACTAATAGTACAGGGCCCTTTCCCTGGCTTCAAGGACAAGTGGCTTGGCACTGTCATCTACATGGTGAACCTCTCATCTCTGCCAAAGCTGCATGGTCTCACTCACTCTTCCTGAGGCAGATAGTCCAGCCACTGTTTAGGAGAGATTGGATTGCATGAGGCAAAAAACACAGCAGGGATTCTGCAAGACAGGGCAAGATATAGACAGGGATAGAGTGGTGTTTGAGCCCATGCCTTGGGTCTCCAGGTCATTTCTATAAACAAAACCCAATATAAAAGCTGCCTGGCATCATGACAGGCTTTGCTCTGGGACTGTGTCTAGGCTAAAAAGGAGTCATAACTCCAGGGAAAAGACAGAAGATCCTGGGAGTTTTGGCTTAACAAGCAATAGTCCCACAAGGAAGAAAATCAGTTGAATCAGACTGAAATAAAAAGCATTAAAGTTTAATGAAACTCAGAATTCCAGGTAACTAGGAATTGGGGTTGTTAGCCACAATTCCCTGCTAGGAGGAAGACAATATTAGTGATAGCAATACTCTAAAGCTTGTAAATGAGGTTAAGTCATGCAAAGAAACAACTTCCAGCTGATATGTTTGACCTAGGTCAATGCAGGGAAAACTCCCGTTAGTCTGCTTTCTAAATGCAAATGCTGCTTCAGGCTCCACTGCAGTAATAATTCATAGCCTGTGCAGTCAGTCCAGCCACCATGTGGAGTGGAAATTGCATAGTGGCTAAAGCCACACAACATATACAGATGTATTCACATAACTTTTCTGCCAAGCTTCAAGTGGCAGTCCAAAGAGCCAGGCTCATTTTCTGAAGTCTCAAGTAAAGGGTGAGTTGGACATTTCTAAGAACCCCAGAAATATTAAGTGAAGATCTTTGATTACTTACTAAATCACAATTCTTCACCTATAAATGATGATTCAAGTGGCTAAAACAGCAGTTTTTCATTTACAGGAATGAAGGGAAACAGGAGGACACAGGCCAATACAAACAACCAGTTATTCTTTTTCCAATCAATCCTTAAAACTCTGCTCTTGGACTTTTGGTGACTCCATTGCTTCTCTCAGTGAGACATAGAGTTGTCTCCTATCTCCTCTACAGCCCATAAAGCACTCATTTTTTGTCATATTTCTATCCTCTTCAATTTTGGTTCTCTTTTCCCTTCTTTCTCTCTGAAATATTTATTTCATTCACTTTTTATTCTAGTGTTACAGGTGTAATATTTCAGTACCAAAAGTTTACCCCAGGGACCTTTAAATGGCTCTCATCCCCTCCCTGGTCATAGCAGCATCACTGTGCAACTCTCTCATGCAGATAATATTCTGCAAGGGAAAAACAAGATGAGTACAGTAATGCCAGCAGTAGTTTACTTTCACTGGGATAAAACAATAATATTTTTACCTTGTATTGATCTGATTGATTTTCCTTTCTCTGCACAAGACAAATTCTCTGACATTTTTTCCTGACTGAAACACACTGAATTTATTAGCTGCTCCTGGAGACATCCAGCAGGTTCTTTCCAGACAAGCTTCTGTGTCATCATTGCTCATGACAAGTGTTGCTGAGAAACCTGGCATCTCTCTTGTCCACAGAACTGAGCAGCAGCCATGTACTAGTAGGTCACTGCTGACTCTAAGTCAGTTACAATCAAATCAAATAAATGCTGGAAAGCTGATGAAACCTTTATGGATAACAAAAATTATTTTTAACACTAACACTTGCTTAAAGCAGGACATTTACTCAAACGTAGGGTAGCAGAAGCAAAGAAGCAAGTTTGAAGGGTAGTATGTTTTGTCAGACAATGCAAAAGACTTTTGTGCAGTGGTTCGGCTTTTTCCAATGGGTGCAGCTCGGGCCAGCCCTGCCGCCACTACATCCAGGGGCCACTTTGCCAGAGGCGTGGGCAAACTCGACCAAGGTGCGGATGGTGCGCAGAATAGAAAGGCGGGACTCTCAGGAGGTGCAACAAGGGGATGCGTGTCCCCGAGGCAGCGCTCCGAAGAGAGACGCTGGCCTCAAGATGGCACGGCTTTTTATTGAGTAGGTTCGGGGGTGGGATCGCGTGGGACCAATTAAAACTCTTTGCCAACGTATAATGAGGGGATGCACAACTTTTGAACCAGTAACAGGTAACTTGGGGAGGAGGAATACATGATGAGGGGGTGGGGAAGTTATATAACTTAAAAGATTGACAGGTAACCGAAAAGTGGTAAACAACTATTATGGGATGGGGTTACCAGGACAACCAAGATTTTGGCGGGAAGGTTTGGGGGGGGGAAGGAAAGTCTGAGGGAAGGAGAGAAGGAGAGGGAAGGAGAGGCCATCTTAAACAATAGTAATAAATACAAAATTATAAAACACAAATTATAAAACCCAACTGGAATTGAATTTAAGCACCACCACACTTTTGAAGCATAGGGAAGAATAGATATGCAAGTTCTTTTTATGTATTTTGAGGTGTCTCCAGCACAGGTACCTATATCTGACCCAGACTATATTCCTATACAATAGTTAATAGAAGTTAACAAGTTAATTGTTAACAAAATATCCTTTGATGTTAATAGATGCATATAGGAAAGAGTTTCTTCCTAAAGTCGACAAAGGGAAAGACCCTTAAACAAGCCTATTTCCTTCATTGCATCAGAGCCCAGTGTTGGGACTCAGATGGAAATATCTAGACTTTCCTGTGTTAGGACAGAAAGATCCTGCTGACCCTCTGGTATCCCACAAGGATTCAGCTTCCTCAGACATTTCCTGGATTAGCTCTATCATTTATTACTGTTGACAATCAAAAGGAATGAAAATAGATCAAAAGGCAGTAAGGCAGTTTATTCTCCTCACTAAAGGTTAAGCTATCGAATAATAAAAAATAATAAAAAGAAAATTAATATGAATAAAAATATTGAAATAGTTGACTTAAAACCACATATGCCTCTCTAAAATAAAATCTCAGTGACACATGGGAGAGATAGCTGTGTTGTGTCAATTCTCCTCCCTCCTCTCTAGGCCAATCACCCTTATCATACAACATCTTTCATAATGCATTGCATTGTGGCCAAAGACCGTTATTCATTTTTGGCATGACTTCTTTTAGCAATTTCACGTTTTTCTTCTAAAATGTTTCTTCTCTTGCTCACTGCCCCATGCCTTCATCACAGGTCTTTCTCAAGTCTTCAGCAATGGTAAATAACAACAGTGATTACTGTCTTTGCAGTTCTGCAAAAACTACCAAGACACCATGGTCAGTGCAGAAGGAATGGGTGCTCCAGGTGCCAGAGATGAGATTTCCTTGCAGCCCGTGGTGCAGCCCATGGAGGGGCAGCTGTGTCCCTGCAGCCCATGGAGGACCACAGGGATGCAGAGAACCACCTGCAGGCCCTGGAGGAGACCTGCATCAGAGAAGGTGGATGCCTGAGAGATAGCTGTGACACCATGGGAGGCCCATGCTGGACCAGATTTCCTGGCAGAATATATAACCCTGTGAGGGACCCACACTGGAGCAGGCTGTGCCTGAAGGACTGCACCCTACAGAAGAGTGACCCATGCTGCGGCATTTTGCGGAGGATCATCAGATTCTGTCACCTTCAAGGATAACCATCTGCAGGGAGAAAGTATATTGCAATTTACCAGGACTAAGTGCTTAAATTTGAACTTTGGGTTGCAGTTCCTTTGGGACCTCTATTTTCAGTCTGTCCTCAGGTTTATAGATGCCCTCAAACCTTAGACCAGACTGCAAATCCATCTAGAATTTATGTACAAACCCCAGGTACTGTTTATCCAGCCTTCATCCTTGGGTGTCTCCAGGTTCCAGGCTCCTTTTTACTCACTGGCTAGTCTTTCTTGAAATTCATTATCAAATCACTCACACACACCCAGAGAGAGAAGGGAAGAAGGTCATACAGAAAACAGTTAGATATAGATTTTAATAGGAAGATAGGACAGATTGCAATGATCGGGATAATTATTTTCCCTTCTTACCAGATACAAAATTCTAGATTTAATCTCACCAAGGGTGTGCTTGAGTAGCTTCATCAGTTGCCCAATGATCAGTGACTGGTCTTTGTTAGTGGCTCTATTATCCATGTTACAGTTTAGGTATCTGTGTGTTTAATTTTGATTTTTCCTGTAACTTAATTTTAATTTTTTGTTGCACCTTGCCCTTTATGCTGAACAGCTATTAACCAGATGGCCTTAAAATCACTTGCCATTGTAAATATCACATATGAGGAGATACTGAAATATTATAAATGATCTGTCTGTAATCTAATGACATCTTTCTACTGTCCCTGATGTCATTTGTAAGTGTTGCACAACTAGAACACTACAACTGACAGCTGCTAAAGAATTCAAGAGCTATGTCTCTAATCATGACCTAAATAGGAACATATCAAATACCCATTCAAATGTGATTAAGACATTCCCAAATCATGACAGATAGAAGAAAGGAAAGAAAGAAATCTGAGTACAATGTTGAAACCTGACAACAGTAGATAGTGTCTGCATGGTAAAGGAACCATTGCAATGATTGTACTTTGCATTTTAATTCTTATATGCTACATGAAATACAAGCAAATTGAATAAAGAAAGTTATTTATGGTTACTTCTGATCTTCATTGTACCTATTTTTCTATTTGTGTACACCTCGTGTGTATACAATAGTTTTTGAGCCAAGCATCCTAGAAAAATTGCAATGATAAGCGCTGACAAATGTAACTGGCTCTGTTGAGTCAGATCCTTTGCCTCAGATTTGCTGTTTCAGCCTTCCATTAATTTACAGAGGTCACCAAAACAATCTCATTCTGCTTTTTAAAAAATTATCTAGACAGAAAAATCTTGAAGTGATGCCACATCTGCATGGGAGCAAAATATCAGCAATCATACCATCAAGAATATAGGAGTAGAGGATTAATATTTATGCCTGAATTTAGCATGTGTGGAAATGAGATACTGCATCCAAATGGGACACTCCTCAGGTGAGATTCTGATCTCAGAGATTTAGCTATAAATTAGGATGGCTGACTTTAATTTAGATACATTTGCATAAATGAAATCAAACTAGAGTCAATGTATTAACTCCCATCTAATGATTTCCAAGAAACAAAACAAGGATCAGACAGTAAAAGACTTGCCCATTTCTTCAGAGATTCCCTTTTCTAACAAATAAAGATTTCTTTAGTGTTTTCTTTAACAGCAGAAGTCTGAAAATAGAATTAAATATCTGGATCTTTTAGTCTAGTTTCGTTTTGAACATGCCTAAGACCCTCATCACACAGACAAAGATGCTTTGCTTGTGCATCCTTTGAACCACTAGCCATGGTTCAGTGCAGTATCAGTTCACACTGCTGTAGTCTGTGTCGACATCCTTTTCAGCTAAATCCTAAAACATCAGTCCTAGTCCAGGGATGTCAGGCTTCAGGTTGATGAAGCAATAATGATGTTATATATGACCCTCGGAATTTGGCTCCTACAAAGGCCTAGAAGAAAACCCAAAGCTACCTATGTAGCAGTGTCTGAGGCACCATAGCTCTGCTAGGAGTCTGGGTCTTGTGAACACAGGGCGCCATGAACAGAGAACCACATTGTCAGTAATTAAGGCAACATTCAGGTCTGTACTGACCAGTAGAATCAGAGATGAAATAATTACTTTCCAGCATGGCAGACCTAATGCGCAATTACCCATTAGAATACTAACAAAACAAAATATACTGTTTGGTGGGTAATAAATTAATTTCCCTGAATTGAGCGTGTTTTGCTAATGGCAGCGATTGGTGAGTGATTTCTCCCTGTCCTTGTGTGACCCCAAGCCTTTCACTGTATTTTCTCTCCTCTACCCAATTAGGGAGGGGAGGGATACACTGGCTTTGGCGGACACCTGGCATCCAGCCAGGGTCAACCCATCACACAAGTATGAGCACATGAGCCACATGGGTGTGCAAGTACTCTTGGGAGTAATACATTGTGCATGTCTCCTCCTCTTATCTGCTTGTCTCCCTTCATGATCTCATAAATTTTAACTTTGGTAAAGATGACAAGATGTGCCCTTCATCTTTCCAAGTACACTTGCTCTTCTATCAATGTCAGGAGAGGAAGCTTAGAACTGCTTTGCAGCTGTTGGCTTTCTACAAGACAGAAATGGGCACAGCTTGGCTGCAGAAATGTGACAGTGGTAATGGCTACTAGGGAGAAAATGAGTCCACACCACTATTAAGCTATAGCTATCACTGACATTCCAAGAATGCAATTACACAAAGTATTATCTCTAAGAGAGTTTTGATTATATTTTCTAAATATCATCATATACGTTTCAGCTTCATCTCCTTATGGAGAACAAGAAAGGAGAAGTTTTTCCCAAGCCAACAAAAAGGAATAACTGTTTTCTGGCTTCTGTTCAATAATTTAATAGCAACTATGCAATAGAGATTAATACTTCTATTTCTGTGGCATGATAACAGCCTTAGGATAGCATATGGCCTGGCCAACACACACAGCTCTACAGGTGTCCCTCGAGATGTACCAGCTCAAGGCAGCCAAGGGCTGAATCCCAGCACTTGGAGCATTTGTTATTTTCACATTGAGGTCATAAGGGAAACATAGCTTTCATTGGCATCCCCTGGTAAAAACTTATTGCAGACCCAAGTCTAAGCAATCCTACGGGTCCTCTATGCAGGTTTATGAGCTGAGGAAAAATAAAACCACACTGCCTGCCAGTCTTCTTGAGCCACAGCTGTTTGATCAGGTCTTGCAAGCCCTTTCTAAAGAGATCAGCAGGAGAAAAATTTCAGACATAAAGCTCCCAGGAGGCTTCATAGGAGTATATCTACAAACCAGACGGGAAATGTATCCTTCACTCTACATCCTCCCTGTCCCTGACCCTGGCACAGGATTTCTGTAGCAGTGTAACAAGGACAAATGAACAGAACTAACACAATACTACAGAATCACAGTCATACTAAGAGAAACCATCATACCAATTTCTGTTCTCAGCCATTAAAGTGCCTGCATAAGCAAATGCCTTGTGATTAAATTATACACACCACAGGTCACAGGGGAGCCCTCTGTTCATCCACACAGACATTATTTTGCATAGTAGTGTCTCAAATGGCAAAGGAGAAAGCATGTCATAGAGGTTTTTATTTAGCCCAAATGCTGTAAATAATTCAGGTCATTATTAAAATATGAAACAAGATTCAAATAGAAAAAATATTTAAATATTTAAACGGGGAGCATTTTAAACTCTTTATTTGGATGGAATATATCATTCCAACATGGCTTTTAGCAATACTAAGGTCAGGATTCCAATCTGGGTGGAATGCTAACCTAAAGTACACACATTCAATTCAAAAATACCAAAAATAACAGTGAAAATCTTTAAATAGTTTGTTTCAATCTCATTAAATAATTGACACATTACACAAGACACTCAGTATAAATTCTCCTAAGGCACTAGTGATGCTAAGGATGAATTCAAATGTCTTGAAGTGACAATGAAATTTAAGCATCTAGTCTATGCTGATTTTTCTCTGTCTTCATAGTCTGCAGAGAGGAACAGGTGCTTCCAGACGGTGATTCATTCTTCCTACCTTAAGGGATTATATGTCCTCTGCAGTTTCCAGTTTTGGCTATAGAAAGACCCCAGTCACTTTTTGTAGCCTAGCCTACTTTTTAGACTACTCATTTAAATTTCAATTACATTTATTTAAATTTAATTCTTTTTCACATCATTAGCTGATGCAAATCCCACTGTATTACAAGAAATGCCACAACAAATTGAGTAACTTGATTGAGTGTATACCGTCTTGTTTAGTTAGAAGTTGTCTAGAATTTTAGTTGTCACTAAAGCTAGAATTGAGTAACTGATTTTTCCAAACAAATGTCAAAAGAAAAAGGAAATAAGATAAATTCAAATTCCAGATTTATTTTAACCCAATCTAACCCAAGACTTTGAATTTTACAACAGCTTATTAAAAAAAAAGTTTTGGATTCGAAATAAATATTTCATAGAGTGACAGACAAACTGTAGAAGGATTTGGGAAGTGGATTTGGGGGTTTGTTACAGACTCCCTAGACAAAAGCAGCATTCAAGTCTTTCTACAAACTAGCAGAAGTTCGCGGGTTTTGTACGATTTCAAACATCCACACATCCTGAAGATCAGCATGGCACTGTGGAAGCAATTCATGAAGCTTCTAGACTAACACTGGTGACAATATCTGGACACACACCTGGTAGAACAGCACTGTTTAATGGCAAAATGATGCTGTGCCTATGAAAACCCAGAGAGAAACTTGTGCTGATTTCAGTGCAAGAACTCAACAAGAGGAATAATCCCATTTGGAGAAAGACTCTTAAACAGTAAGATACATTGTTCAAGGAAACTGAATCATAGGAAAAATGGAATATGGATCCCTTCTTCCATACTAAAGTCCAGTCCCAAGGTACAGTAAGTAATAGATCTGTACTATTGATTTTAGTTGAATGTCTGTTCAAAATAAAATTACTTACATGAGACTGAGAAAATAATTCCTTTTTAAAGTAATACTAGCAGCATGATGTTGAATCAATTTGTATAAATGATATTAAAGTAGTTTCATGTCAGACTGTATATTAATTTCTCTATAAAATTTTAAACCTGTAGAGTTGTTGCTTCCTATTTTGGTCTATTTTTTCTCCTTCTCTCTAATGGTTGAGTGACCCACATATGACCTACGTGAAAAGAACTGGAAGTGTACTTGACAGGAGATAGAATAACCTGAACCAATGCACTGTAAGCTCTGAATATTTTTTTAAAAGTTTAAACACTGAAAAAGCAGTAGAATCTTACCTGCAATCTCTTTCCTTAAAACTTTCTCAACACAACTTTCATGTTTAAATTAAAAAGAAAAAGAGCTTGGAACAGAAGCGATATGTTGTAGATGACTGGTGTACTTTAATACAGACTCATAAAAAAATTGTTGTAAGTAAAATCATTTTCCAGACAGTATAGCAGATTAAAAAAAAAAAAATACATGTAATTTTTACAATCCTGTATTCACTGTGAAAAGCCTTAACATTTCTAGTTTCCAAAGTCTCATCATTCATGTCTTTCTCATGTGTACTACTCAAAGAAAGCTATCACTTTAAAATGTATTTAAACCCACTTTTAAAGCTCTTCTGCCTTTCATAATTGCATTAGAAGTGGTTCAGAGACATAGCTATTCTTAGCTGAAGAATATGTTATCGGTTCCCTGATGAAAGAGCAATTAATAATGGTTATGTTCAGTCCTTGATGGTAGAAGAGAGCCCTGGTCTCATTTACATCAATATTAGCCAGGAAAAACTTCAGTAAAATAATAAAAATTAGCCTGGTATAAATCATATACCAGTTCAGTACATGGGAACAAAAACAATGCTCACTTTCAAACTAAGGATAAATGATATACTGTTTAAATTCATTTCCTATCAAATAAAATGAGGGATCTTAGCATGTTGATTATCATATTTCTTGTTGATGAAGACCTAAATTAAGTCAACATCTTCAGTAAGAAAAATATGTTGACTGCTTAAAAACTTACTGAAACTAATATTTTGGCTGATACTTTAGCACAAAAAGCTCATTATCCACCCACCACCAAAATATTCAGAATGAGAATATCTTCTGGAGACAGATCTTGTACTGAGAGCATCAACATTTGAAGACAGAAAACAAGTGAAGATCGTATAGGAGCTGGCTTGGGCACAGCCAGAGTCATCCCAGAGAAGAAAATCGTTCATTGTTTGGAACTCCATTTAAAAATACAACAACAAAACTTACAGTGAAGTACCCATTTTGTCCAGCTGGGACTGGCACATAAACCTAAGACTGCTTAAGATTTGGTTTTGTACACCAATAAATAGATTGAAAAAAACAGCTTAATTTAGGTTGGAATGAACCACTGAAGGTTGTGTGAATGCTAATTTGATACACTTGCTTTTAAAAAAGTGAATGTTATCCTTTGGATAATATTCCAAGTTTAATTAGTTGTGGATTAGGATCAATATTCTATGAATAGTATAGGTTAAATATACCTACAAATGTCTGTAAATGCAGATCAAATTACTTTTTCACCTTCTCCTGAAAATCATAGTGATTCAACCACCTTGCATGACTGCTAAATATAGCCCACTAATTTCTAATAATCTGTATGATCTAATCTAATGTTCAAAGTATAAGCTGTTTTGATATTGCTTGTTACAGATGCTTCTGCTGCTAAACAATATCTTTTGCCTCATTTGAGCTGTTGCACCACTTTTTCTAGACCAAAATCAGCCAAGGTAGCTCTAGGGCTTAAGAAAGCAGGTGCCATAAACTTCAATACTGAAGAGTTCTATCCTTTCACTAACCTTCCTAGAGGTATTTAGGGCTGGCTCACCACAGGCACATCCTGGAAAAAATGAAAAGAATTCACGGATAAAGAAGATCACTTGATTTCCTCATTATGGAAAGTGTATAAATGCAAGGAAGACTGTTAGATAAACCGAACGAATGCCTGTCCTTTCTCTTCTTTACAGAAGAGTTTGGACTAAAATTGCTCTTTTCTTGAAGGTTTGTGTGCACATTCTCCCTCAGTAAAGGATATTATATATCACAGTATGAGTGAATTGTACAAGTAGGTTACATTTAATGAGAAAAAAGTACTTTTTTTTTTTTTCAAATCCAAAGATAGCAGAAACTAGAATGTCACCAAAAATAGTCTTTCTGATCAGGATGCCTGTCCTTACATTCGTTTTGGACAATGACACAAAAAGTAACACCCATTTTCCCTCCATCATTAGGAAAACTTCACTAAAATAATCATGATAGCACATGTTTAAAAGTTTCTGCCCTTCAATCAATAAGTAACTGAAAGCTTACAAAGTAAAAACGTGCTGATCTGCTCATTAAGCTTAGCAGAAACCTTAGAAAATATCTCTTTAAGATATAACACTCCATTCAGTATTCACTCCTACTGTATTCTCACAAGTATTAAGAGAATTGCACCACTTACTTTGCCCACATCTGGTTGTGCTTTACAGATTGTCCCATTGTGTTTCACTTCTTTTGGGGTTTTTTGACTGTCAGACAAGGAAAATATTTATACAGAGCTGGATTCCTGAGATATCTGACTTCCCAGACATGGCCAGTGATGAGAATATAAAATTCAGGAGCAAAGAGTGAGAAATTATTTTTACCACAGTTTTTATTTTCCTTTCTCAATGCATACCTAATCTATATCTACTTGTCCATTTTTTTTCCTTTTATAATCTCTCTTAGCCCCTTAATTATTCTGAAAACATAAACAAGGATATCTCTCATTACTGATCCTGTTTGCTCTCCTTAAGTAGCACAGAGGGAAGAGATTCTGGCTGTCACTGGCCATAGCTAATATCCAACCAATGCTGCCACCCACAATCATAGTATTTAATCCCAGATTTATCTTGAAATTACAGCCCGTATTTGTTGTATGCTAAGGGGAGCAAAATAAACTGCACTTTATCAAAGACATCTGTCAAGTTTGATGGAAACACCCAGCACTGCTTATTTACAGGTTCTCAGATTATTGACTATTGAAAACAAGAAACATTTTAAAAAGCAAATGTGAGTGCACATTCTTCCACCATGGCAATGAAAGAGAGTTGTGGCTGTCTGACATCCTTTTTTTGGCAGAAAACTGAGAACAAGATGGCTTGATGATTGTACTATGACCAAATCTCTTGTACTGACCACTTTCAAAACTATATTTACACATGTTCCTGTAACAGGAAGGGCTGTCTGACCCAATTGTGAAATAAGTATTCCCCTCCTGCTAGCAGTTGGCATTGACTCACCAGGTATCCAGCTCTATTGGATTCCCATATCTCTAAGGGGAACTTAAGGTAGCTAAGTAAGGAGTATGACTACCCAAGTGCTGTTATCCACATTCATGTCCACACTGCAAATCGGCAAATGCAAGTGAGAGACCTGTTTGACCATGTCTGAATCAGCAGTGAAGAGTAAACTCTGGGATGGAGCACAGCTTAATTTTGATTATGTTTCTTAAAAGCAGAAATGGGGCTGTAATGTAAGCAGCTATGTGGTATTCTTGCAGGAGGAGGGGTTTGGTTTTTTTTTTTTTTTGCCTTTTTTTTCCCTTAGCCTTCTTGTTTAAGGAGGTTCCCATATATACAGTTCCAAAAATACATAAAAATCATGGTTCAATGTCACTAATTAAATGCTGTCTGCCATAGTCTGCAGGCAGCCTAGAAGGCATGGCTAGCCAAGCTGAGATGTCTTTTCCTAGAAGAGGTGATTGGGTGGAGCACCACCTGTGGAATACAGGAAAAGGAGTTCTTGTGCTTGCAGATATTCCAAAGCAAGGTGGGCATTGCTCTGGACAATCTGCTCTAACAGATGATGTTCAAGAAGAGGGGTTGGACTAGGCAGCGTCCAGAGTTTTCTGTCACCCTCATCTCTTCTGCAATCCTGTGAAGAGGTAGATTTCAGAGGGTGAAACACAAGGCTCTGGAAATTTAAGACCAATCTGCACAGAGAGACTGATGGTTGAGCAGCCGAAAATTCATACAGGGACTATTAAAAGGAAAACTGAATTACACTTTGCTTGATTAGTTAAAGCACTACCACAACTATTGATGTTCATATTCTTTCTAATGTCTTAATAGTAGAGAGAACTTTAATAATACTGCAGAACTGCCACAGTTTACACCATCAGTACAACAACACCGTAGAAGATGTGGTTCTATATGCTGAATGACTGATGAGCAGCAGAGGGTATCCACAAGGATGGTTGAGCATCACTCTTTTGGGGGTGCTCTCTCACTGATCCAGCCCAGAGGCCATGTAAAGCTTCTCTGCCTCAAGTCTTCTCTCTTCTCTTCTCTTCTCTTCTCTTCTCTTCTCTTCTCTTCTCTTCTCTTCTCTCTCTTCTCTTCTCTTCTCTTCTCTTCTCTTCTCTTCTCTTCTCTTCTCTTCTCTTCTCTTCTCTTCTCTTCTCTCCTCTCCTCTCCTCTCCTCTCCTCTCCTCTCCTCTCCTCTCCTCTCCTCTCCTCACTGTCCCTTCCCTTCCCTTCCCTTCCCTTCCCTTCCCTTCCCTTCCCTTCCCTTCCCTTCCCTTCCCTTCCCTTCCCTTCTTCCCTCTCTCCAACTGTCCAACAGAGAGACATATTGAAGGATCTTCTCTGGGGTCTCTGGAAAACCATTCCCCCAAACTGATCTCCACTGCTTATGTTTTTTCCACTGATCTCTGGTCTAGGAAGCACTTGGAAGTCTCCCAAGTAGACACTCTTCATCCATCTTGCCATACAGTTTTCTGTCAACACCAAGCTCTGATAGACCATACCTTTTTACTAATTCACTTCTACCAATCATTCAAAGGTGGTACTTTTCTACGAAAAAGCTTCATTTTTTAATACCAGTCACCTCAGTTAGTTTCTATTCTATATATCAATCAACTTGAAATTCAACAGTGTATTTTCTCCTCATACTAATAAAGGTATGACTTTGCACTCTTGTCTCTGGCTGACAACAGGCATGAAGGGAAAACCATGTGGGCTTAACTCAGATACCCAGATGATAATGACTGGCAGGGCACTATTTTATTTGACTGGGAGGCAGAGGCAGAAATACAGGTTGCACAGAAGTCTCTGTTTTCTCTTTTCATGCTGCAAACACTAAGAATTGGGGTGATGGACAAGGAAGATATGTTCCCTGAAATTGATCTCTTGTTTAAGATCAGGAGTGCAGTGCTTTAGAAAAGCACTAGGGAATTTCTAAAACCTAAGCCACTTTTTCTCCTGGGTATCCTAAAATTAAAAAGCACACAAATGCAGCCCTTCTGGCTGTAAAATGCATTGAGAGGAAAACATAAAAGCTCCTATTCAGATTATTACTTATCATGTTCTTGTCTTTGTGTCAGTGAAGAAATTTTCTTCTACAGCAGAGCAGCATAAAGCCCAAGACTTAAAGGCAGTTCAAAAAGTTTATATGATTTATCTTGTTCACAGTAAACCATCTGGCTGCATTCAGAACACTGTGAAGACACAAATTAAGCTGCACATCTCACTGCTCTTTGCAGTTCTGCTCACACATTGATCTCTGCTGGAGTTTCAGTGACATGACATTTCCGTGCAGGATCAATAACCATGCCTGCATAGGTGTCTGGGCTCCATGGTGTACAAGCATCTTTCAGAGACATTCAGCTGCCTGGCACCACACGACATAAATATATGGATTTGAATCAAAGGGAGCTGGTGGTGAGAAGCAAAGAGGAAACAACACAATGGCAGAAATAAAAGTTCTCAAAAGAACTGAGTGGAAGAGCTGTCAACTGGAAACGTTTAGGGGTGGAACAATTAACACTTTCCAGACACAACCTTAAGAGAAAAAGGATTTTAACAACTTAAAACAGTCCAGAATGTTGGGCAGTATTTCAGTAGGTGCAAAGGGTAGATTGGACAGACAGTTCTAATAGATAAGAGGATAGAAACTGCAGCTGCCAGTCCTGTGCCGACTGTACATTTGAAGTTTGGCTTGGGAAAGCTGGGTTTAGTTCACTCTGACCACCTGATCAGATTCCAAGATAAATGAGGCTCATTTGGAACTGTCAGACTAATAGATAGAGAAGGGGAAAGAGAAGGGGTCACAGTATCCTCAAGAATCAGTTTAAAATTGGAAGTACCACAGAAATAACATGCTTAGATGTAACTCTGCTGGGAATGACTAAACTTGGAACCTTTAATGGATAGTGCAACTACTGTCAGTTTAGCTCTGGCTTTTCTAACTCTTCAGATCCAACTTAAATGTCCTGATTTTTTCCTAGACCCCTTCAAAGGTAACCAGCTAGGCTCTTCTCAAGTGAAGTCTGACTGTAACTCCAAACACTTCTGACTCCAGTGAACTCTCAGGCAGTATAGAATGAAACTAAACAATTTAGGTTGATTGCAGAGTAGTGCAATGCTCCCCAGAAAGCCTCCTCAGGTGCCCACACAACCTCTCAATACCTGCTCTGGGATATAATTGTGACAAAACTATAAATTTTGAGGCATCACTGCATTTCAGGCTCTTTGAGCTGAAAAATGCCTTGATTTCTGATAACTATTTCTTAGAGCCACACAACTGGAGCCATACTTTGGACTTGGAGCAGACTTGGATGAAGTACCATGCATCGCAAATACAACCAATTCTCTCTTCAAAAACCTGTGCTGCAGAGAGAGTTTAGGAGCTACTCTGCATTCCCTGGCTTAGAGGCTGGGAAATACCCTCTGGGGAAGCTTCCTATCAGCATAGATGTAACCTTTATAGAATTGCTGCAACTGTCCCTCCAAAATTAAGACTAGCAAAAGACATTTAAAGATCTCTTCCAAACCTATTCTACGGCTACATTTTGGTTTAGACTCTCCCTGTTCACAAATAGCAACTTTAAGAAAAAACAGTAGATATTACAGAATACATTAATTAAACAGTATGAAAAGAAACATGTCAGATTATTTTTGTAGTATCAGAAGTCACGATTTTAATGGACATCAGGAAGGAGGAAAAAGAAAAAGCACAGTTTATGCATGCAGAAGAGAAAGAGGGTGAACTGACCATAAGCTTCTTGCCAAGCCTCCTGTCTGACCTTCAGCACCTCCACATAGAAGGGACCAAAGACACATGTTCCTACTAAAACAAGGAAGAAGGAAAAGAAGTAGTGTTCAAGCAGTGAGAGAGACCCTTGCTGGGCTGCCTTCTGGGAAGGGGAAGAGCTAAGGAGAGGAGGGAATGATAGCCTTATTTAGAAAGACTTTCTGTCTCTGCACACAAGAGGCCCTGCCTGCACACTTTGACCTTTGCCAGACTCTTCTCCAAGGTATCCAGAAACAGTCTGAGAAGCAATGGGCACCACCTAAACAGAAAACTCCATTCAACTATTTTAAGAACCCAATTTCATTGTAAAGGTATTCAAACACTGGAATTAATTACCTGGAGAGATTGTGGAGTCCCTACCCAGCTCCAGCTGACCCTGCTTTGAGCAGGGGGATTAAACCAGACAATGTCCAGAGGTCACCACTTCTGACTGCATAGATTCTATGATTCATTATCTCAGAGGTCACAAGTGAAAGAAGTACTTGGTAGATCGTTAAGCAAGGAGCAGAAATTAAAACAAGGGCTTTCAGCAGAAAGGTAAAATCCATTTTACTGCCCCAAGTTTATAAATCTGAAGGGGTTAGGAAGATTTTTGGAAACAGAGGTCTCACAAAACAGTAAATAAATATATTTCGCACTGAATAAAATGAAAACCACAATGAGTCCAGGTTTTTCCAAAGCAAATGAAATAAAGTTACATATGTGAAGTATACCATTCCATCATCTTTCCAAACAACAAAACTGCTAAATATATTCTATTTGCATTACCCCTGTCATACAATTTTCAGTAAACTTTAAGGCCAGGACCATTCTTGTGTTACTTGAAACCAATGCTGAAGGGAACAAGCTGTGATATAAAGTGAGCATTTTGTCTCCTAAACAAATTCTTCATAAATTTTCCCAACAATTTAACACACAACGTGTGAAAATCTGTTTATGATTGTCTGAAATCACACCTTTGCTCTTCTGACTTTTTGCTGAACTTATAATCTCATTCAATACCAACCGAAAATCCACCTCTTTTACCATTGTAGGAATAACATAGCTACTTAAGAAAATGTAAATTCCTACACTCTCATTTGCCATTTTCCTGGGTAATTCTCCTGGAATTACCAGTAGATTATGTTCTTTTAAAGGCCAGAAAAGAAACTTAAATTTATTCTTTTATCCTTCCAAATTGCTTCTTTGAAGCATCTAATTCTTTTTAAAATCAAAATTACCTCAGAAGTCAGCAATGGGACATCATTACAGAATTGCAGGTTTGTCTTCAGCAACCAATTGTTTATTTCTAAAATTGCCCATAATATTATGATTAGAGCAGTAGTCAGAAAAGAAGTAATTTTTTGTTCTATCATATCATGATCATTCTCCTTGGAAATCCAGAAAAGTTTTCTATTGCATACTCTGGAGGATAATCTGGATCTCAGGACAGGGATTTAATTTGTGGTAAATATCAGGGAGAAAGAACAGAGGAAACATCCTCAAATAGGATAAAAAGGCAGTAAACACTATAAACACAGAGGAAAACACTGCTGGCTAAGGAAGCATCTTCACTGCATATTACTGAAAACTGAGACATGCACTGAAAAGAGCCCTGCAATATACCCAGTTTCTACACTCCTCCACTGGCAAGAGCTACTGACCAGTTTTGGAGATCAAGCATTGGCCACAATTATATCCCGTAGTCCAGGGACAAAGCATGCAGCCAAGAGGCAGGTCTAGGTGCAGATTTAAAGCAGGCAGAGTGGGGATTCAAGTACCTTCCACGCAGTCTGTAGCCAAAGTGTGAAGTCCTTTCTCTCAGAAGCCACCACTTCCTTACATTTCAAAATTGTTATTCAACAGGATGGAAAAGTATAACTTATCCGGGTGGAAGGAATGCAAGCCAACATTAACCTAGATTATGCATAATACATTATACTGTAACTCATAAGGGAAGAAGCCAAGTAGCATGGAATAAAGATGTCAAAAATTTATGGAGGGTATAGATCTTGCTGTAACAAAAATGTAAGGCTGATTGGATGGGGCAAAATTGAATAACTTTATTTCAGAACTGGTCAATTAAAACATACATGCAAAAAAGCATCAATATATGGAAAAGAAAGGCTATTTTTCTAAGCAAATTTCTTCAGCATGTCAGCAATACTTCGAGTTGTAACTAAATTCATGGCTTGAAATTATTCAGGGAATGGTTAAATAATGCAATGCATCAAATCCATTTCAAATTAACTGCGTTTTCGACTTTCTGGCCACCGCAAATTATTCTCAGTTGTAATTTACAATAGGCAAGTGTTAATTTACCTAACCCATATTTTATGAATATGTATTGACTAATTGCAAGTCCATGGTTTGGGATAAATAAATACGCAATTTATATTCAGATAAGTCACACAATCAATTTTCAATCTCCTGCCTCAAATACAGTATCAGACTGTGACAGGTTTATTTGCATTGACACGAGGTGTCATAGTTCTGTGAACTGCAAAATGGAAATGTCAAACATTATTCAGCAGCTACTGGTGGATCATGCCCAGCAGTAACACCCAGAGCAAAACCTCAGGATGTCAGTGGCCTGTCTGCTGCTATTTGACTACAAATTGAACAAAACTCTAATCTAAGCAGGCCAGTCTTCACCCAGGGTTCAGTTGTGGTGGGAATTTTGTTTCCTGTGGTGGACTTCTAATTTGACACTTCCTCAGCTACCTAGAGAGGAGAGGAGAGCAGTAGTTCTGCCATTAGGTAATGGGAGAAAAGGATGGAACTGTGCCCTCTGCACACTTGGGCTTGGCCTTTTAGGTCACAATCATTGTTTAGAACAGTTAATCAGGCTCTCAAATTAGTGTAAAAGGTTTATTCTGTCTCTTTTTTGACTGTCAGGGCTCATCTTAAACAAATGCTGCATCAGGGATTTTTGTTTTGCTAGTAGAGCTCTCACATTCACTGGCTGCTTTTTGCACTTTATTCACTATCATTAAAATCTTTCAATTAAATAGAGCATGCTTAAATAATATTCCAGGTTGAAGTATTCCTGACCTTTTCTTTAACCAGGCATCTTATGATTCACTTTCTGTCTCCCAAACTAAATCTGCACACTGAAAAAAAGAGTCCAGGAGAATCTTTTGTATGCTTTGTGCAAGTGCACTTCTCCTGCAGAGAAATAAATACCTTAGTCTGTACAGATTTCTGTGTTCCTTGGATGGGCCTTCATCTTTCCTCCTCTTTCTCCTGATGAATTCCTAAAGGATGACTGAATTATGACCTGGGGTTTTATTTTCACTGCTTTACTCAGTCATATGAACATAGGCTCATATTACCACAGTGGGTGCTCCAGGGTGCTGTGCATGCCCTACTTGTGTTTATCCAAAATGTGAGTTACCTGGAAACCTTCTGTTACCCATGGTAGCAGGAGGCAGAGGGAAGGGTGTGGCAGGAGAAGGGGGGTGTAAGGGCAGCCCCAAATATTTCAGGTGGACCTAAATCTCTTTATATAGGAAATTAAACTATATCCTGACCTACGAACCTGATGGATGAGATCAAGCAGAGGGGAAACAGTTAAATTTAGCAAACACTGTTAGTTGTTCCTTCAGCTACAGCAGTGAAGGTATTCTAATTCACTCGATAACTATTTCCTTACTAGCAGCTTTAGAGCTATTTAATGATGTCGTTATACCCACAAGACCACCTGTCAAAGAGGGGAACACAATGAAAGTGATGAGGTGGTGGAGTGAGACGAGGAAGATACATTCATTAGAGACACGAGAAGGCAGCTGGTGTTACTGGGCATAAAAAGGAGGTTGGGGAGCCTTGTTAAAAGTTATGTAGTCTCCTGAAGAATTACAGAAAAAAAAAAACAGCAAAAAAGTTTAGTGTTATAGAAAAGGATTGGCAATTACAGACCTCCTTTAGTTATACTTCAAATTAAGGGCAATGCAGACAAAAGAGTAAATCACAGTTTTAATCAGTACTAAAAAAAGATTCATTAAAAAAAAAGCTTCAAGTTTCATTTCTTGAAATGAAATTAAATTCTTCTCGGTGTGGGGTTCAGTGAGCAATTTGAATGGAGTCTGCAGACTGAAGTTAATTATTTGCATTAGCATTTCAGATGGCTTCCATGTAAATACCAGCTCTGCAGTGTGCTATGGTCATAGACAAAAACTAAGATAAATGCTTGATTTCCCTTATAGGATCCTAAATTATGTCATTTAATAGGTAGTCAACAGCATGGGGATTGAATGATACAGGCTTTTGAAAACTGCTCTGGGATCTAATTAATTGGGACAAATTATCCAAAGCAGCTTGGCATTGAGGAAGAGGACAGACTCAGGGAGAAATAACAGATGGATACACAGAAAAGAAAGCAGAAAGACCTTTGCTGCTCTTGAAAAGCTGAGCCTTAAGGACACTTTGAAAGGATCTTGCACCATGGTTTGTGGCTCATTACTATGTATGTGACACCTAAATGTTCTTATTCGCTGCTCGCTACGCCCAGAATTTAATTTCTCATTGGAGGATCAGACTCAAAAAACCCAGAAAGTTTTAATGGTAGTTGAGTATGTGGTTGGGGCTGTTCAGCTTGGACTCTCCAGTCTCACCCTGTAACAAAGCTGTTTGCAGCTGTTTGGGAAGAACCTTCCAGAAGGGTGAGCCCTGAACCCCAGGAGGCAACAGCCAGCAGCTGTAGGAAGCTGGGCAAGTCAGAATGGAAGATACCCCTCCCTCCCCAATCCCATAACTGACAGAAGTGTGCAGAGACTTCCTGAGCCATGGCCTGGAGTCTCCTGGAGAAGTGTTCCCTGCCCCTCCCCAGTCTGGTACTGTACCGCAGTGTCTCCTGTGGGATGATGATGCCGTGTCACACATTTACACCAAATACACCATAGAATAGTTTGGGTTGGAAAGGAACCTTTAACATCATCTAGTTCCAATCCCAGTGCTGTGGGCAGGAACACCTTCCACTAGAGCACCATCCACTGGGTCAGAGCCCCATTCGACCTGTCCTTGAGTATTTCCAGGGATGGGGTTGTCACAACTCTGGGTAATCCATTCTAGTGTTTTGCCACTCCCATTGTAAAAGCTTCTTCTTCCTTCTATCTAGTCTGAATCTTCCTTAAAACCAGCATCCTTTATCCTACCATAACAGGATAATGTGGTTATCCCCACCTTTCTTTTATGCTCCATTTTAAGTACTGAAAGGCTGGAAAAAAGTTCTTCCTGGAGCTTTCTCTGCTCCAGGCTGAAAAACCCTAACTCTCTGAGCCTTTCCTCACCGGGTAGATGTTTCACCTGTCACTAAAAGTGTTTTGGGTATTCGAGCCACTTTACTCTGCTGCCACTTCAGTCTCAAACCATGACACCCAGCCCACAGGCCTGGAAGACAATCCTGTTCCCTCTGGCTGCTTAGAGCCCTTTGTCAATAGCTGAATATATCAATATTAATGGGCATGGAAGACCATCACCAGCATACTGATAGAGCAAGACATAAACTGTGGTTTATGCATGCCTGGCCTGCACAAACATCTGGTATGCACATACATCACTTTAAATTCAGTCAACATAATCAGAAGTCAATATAATCAGAAGTCAAAGAGATCCTGGCATTTCTGGACTTGGCAGAATGTATTTAGTGCTCCTCAGAACTTGACCATACACCACACAGCACATCCAAGCACTGACAGCGAGTCTTTCTCTTCACTTCCACAAACTCTCTAACAAGCAAGCACCCTTGTGAAATACCAGACCATCTGCTAATCTAACTTCATTGGATTTTCTTTAGTGGAATTTCTTCCAGTACAGAATTTGACTTGGTAATGTTTGGCACACCCAGTCGTACATCCACACTGTAGGACATTCACTGAAGTTTCCAGAAGTTGTGCCTTACAAATCTTCACCCCAGAACACCACAGTCACTGACTTAGGAAGCAACCACAACAAAACTTAGTTCAGTCTGTAAAGATGCATAGACTGTCTCCTGCCTCCCAGGAGACAGTCTCCTCCTCAGGACCTGAGGACCTCATCTGACATTGAAACCCTTCCCTACCATCCCACCAACTATCTGCTCATTTCCCTCCTGCGTTGTTTTCTCCATGTATGACCAGTCTGCTTTTAGGTTCCTCTAAAGCCACCTCTTCACTAAGCTGAACATGACCCACACCCTCAGCCTTTCCTCTCAAGGCAAGTGCTGCAACCCCTCATCATTTTGGTGGCCATCATGCAAGTTCAACCTATTTCTTGTACAGACAGACCTAACACTGGACCCAAAACTCCGTGTATTTTCTAATGAGCACTGAGTGATGATCAGTTTCCTTGGTCAGACTATTTATCTGCTGATACAGCTCAGAATGATGTTGACTTTCATTCCAAAATTAAAAATGGAGCAGGCAACAAAAATAAGCATCCAGCATTTGTCAGATGTGCATACAGTGCATACACACAGCTAGAATTTTTAATCAAAACTATCAATAATTAATCAGTAAGGAATAAGTAGATGGCAAACACCATCCTCAAACTGAAATATCTGCAAATGTATGGAACATACTGTACTTACAAAAAGCATAAAAGATATAAAAATACAACAAGTGTGTTCCAATAGAGTAGTTCATCCAGATGTGCTAAAAATCATAGTTCACAACAGCAATTTTCTGAGTAACATTGTTTTAGTATGTAGATACTTTATTTCAACTATGAAATTTTGATTTATATTGCTGCCCTCAGAAGCACAATTGTACAAACAGAATTGTTTCAAGAACATTCTATGTAAACATAGAATATTGTTCATTAGAGATTCAGGGAACACTCATCTTAACATTAAACAACTATTACTGACTTCCATGAGGCACATCAGTACACTGTGCATCTACTCTCAAAAAATCTAGCCTCTAAAAAATAAGTTAACCTTGCCAACAGGAAAAGAAAGTAGGAAATCATGATAGTTCAGCAGTGCAGAAGCAAATATTGACACCATTTCAGAATGAATTCTATATATTAGGCTTACAGTAGTGCCTGACATTTTCACAGTATTTTTAAAACTATCATTCTTTTATTTTAAAGCATCATTTTGTGTCAGGAAACTACCACTGTCTCATGTTTACAAGAAATATAAAAATGCTAAAGATAAATGCTTTTTGATAAATGCTAAAGCCACAGAGAAACTTGGGATCATGACTTACACTGAAATTAAATCCACATCAGTTACTGCCTAACTTTGGAGACTGTCTAAGGTTTAAACAAGTGAGGCTTCTGCTAGATAAATTTCCATAAAGTTTCTAGTTGGAAACTGCTCCATCTTGGCATAATTTTGCAGATCATTATTTGTATTCCATCCAGCCTTTCTCAGATACTTTTAGGTACTAACCCTTAAACACGCTAACATCTTTATCAAGCCAATATTCACTTCACAACACACTCTTACTGTCTTGCTCCTCTCATATGCAAAAAGTCAATAAGGGTAACCATGCAGACACTAACTTCTGGGTGCAGTTTTACCCTCCTCCAAGGGCCATGTAAAACTGTTACTGGATCTATCTGTTCCACCAATAATCTGTCCTAGCAATATGCTGTGGCATACTACTAGGACAGCCCCACTGCTTCCAGTGGCCATCGTAGCTGGGAAATGGCTTAGGTATATCTGTACTGCACCATTCACCACTCAGCAGCACAAGAACACCAGACAACTGCCATTGAGCAAGAAATCCAACTCTCCCAGGGCTTGCATTAAAGACTTAACCATTTATTTCATCCTGCTGCATGTCTAGCTGAAAAATGCCACTGTTTCTATGACACTTCTTCAGAAAGCTAAGAGAGTGAGTCAAGTTTAAATGAAAGTGTGTTTTATTTGGTTTGGGGTTTTTTCCCTATAACTTTATAATTTCTTTGGGAAAAGAACTATTTTCCAAAAAAACAAGATTGAAATGGTGAGTTTAATTAACAAGCTTTATGAAGTTTATTGTCAGAAATTGAGTACCAGTGAGGTGATTTCCCTTGATTACAATTACAGGAGCTAACTTAGTAAATGCCAAGTAGTTGTCTGTGCTTTTGCCAATTTCAGTGCTATAAAGGTTTCAGAATATTGTGAAAATGCATATTTTATTTAGATTTCTTATCCCAAGTGTTTAAAACATGTATTCATTATAAAATAATTTCTTCACTCTATGCCATGGGCTATTAAAAATAAGTTTTACATGATTTAATTACTCTGTTGAGGTAATAGGTGAATAGCAAGCATTAAATCTTACTTTGTTTAAAAGCTTTATATCTACATGACCAGTGTTGTGTGCATTGTCATCTCCCAAAGTACAAACTTCTATCTTTTGGACGTGGAAAACATCCTCTTTGTTAATATAGTTGATATACGATATATGGCTCACTTCCCAAATTCTAGTGAGAGTCTCTCTCTCTAAAAAATTATTTGTTTAGTAACCACTGACTGAGAGAACAGCAAGAATTTGTTCATCCATTTCAAGGCATAGTTCATATAATTTAACCATCCACATGTGTTAGCCAAAGCCCTTCAATAAAAAAAGATAAATAATGAAACCTAATGTTCCTCTTCTTATAATGATCCTTTAGGCCTCATCGACACACTAAGTTAATTAGTTTAAACTGGCAGAGGGAAAGCCTTGCCATCAGGCTTACAAAGGCAGGTAGCAATTTTTCATTCAAGTAGATCTTTGTGGAAAACTTTATGATATTTCCTATCATCAAAATCTACAGGAAAAATATTATGCTGCGGGTGTTTAACTGAAAGAGGTTATTGCATTTAATTAAACTGACCCTAAAATTAGGATAACTCTCCCCTATCTGTAGTTATCCAAAATGTACGTGTCTAGCGTGAAGTAATCGACTAAAGCTCCAATGTCAATGCAGAAAGATGAGAGTCTTCAAAGGGTAATTAATCCTCTGCTAAGTCAGGAAGGATGAATCACCCTCTGGAAATACCTTTTTCCATCAACAGTACTTTTTTTCACATCATGCATAATAAAACTGTGAAACTCATTACCACAGGATGCTGTGGAGGCACAGACAAAGGCACTAATGCATTTAAAAGCCTTAGACTAATTCATGGAGAGTGGGTGCAGCAAGCAGATGCTCTGAAAATAGTCACCAGCTCAGGAAGTCCATGAACAATATATCTGGAAGGTGGAAGGTATTGTGTACTACTTAGTTCTTATACTCTTCTCTAAACATCTGGTACCAGCTCCTGTTGGAAAAGAATCCCATATTAGATGGGCTGTTGGTCCAGCCCATGGGACAGCTCTGTTGTTCTGAAGTTAGCTAACTATTTCCCTTAAGAAACCATGTGTACTCAAATAGGAAGCATTTTTGCTTTATATAAAGGGATACTATTCTATTTAGCACTAAGACACTTTGTTTCACACTGAGATACTTTTTGGCGTAAATTGTGTCTCTTTTGGATTAGTCAATACTCTTTAAAAGCAACAATTTGACAGAAAATATTTCTGTATCTGCTAACAATATTTCCTCAAAAGAAAGATCAAATAACTTTGTTTGGCTACAATGTATTTTTACCTACTGTCTGTATCTCTGATATACCAGGTAGCTGTAACCAGGTACCAAAAGCTGAGGCTTAATTTCTGTAGAAGTCCTTTTATAACATATTTAATATTTAAGCAAAGACATACTAAGAACATGAATACATCATCTTAAGACATGATTGCAAAAAAAAACATGCCTGAAAATTATAACATATTTGGAATAGGAAATTACCAGATATGATCTGCAGGAGTTCATCATCAAGCCCAGTAAAGATCTTGCATTTTCTTATCATCATTTTCTGTATAATTCAGACCTGTCCTTTCCTTTGTTCCATTAGCTTTGTTAAATTTCTGGGACTGTGGTAGTATTTCCAAACATGAGAGCATTGTTTTCAAGATCTGCTCACAGAAAAAAACTTGTACATATTCTAAAGACATTTTTGACAGTAATTACTGAATTATGGAAGGTTGGGCTCACCAGGACCAAACAATTGGGAAAAGGACCTCAAATCAGAAGGTGAAAAGGAAGGAAAGAGCATCTTTTCACTCTGAACACAAAACTGATAGATGCTGTAATGAAATTGAAGACTGTTTTCTGGGAAACACATTCCAAATCCCTGAATTTCACTCTCAATGGTTCATGGCCATCTATGTGATGGGAACTTTTAAAGATGCCTTTTTTCTTTAAAATATCACTGTAATTCTGATAATTCTGTTCAATAATCAGTGAGTTGCTTTTACACTCCAGAGGGACTTTCTTTTGACACACAAAACTTTCCAATAAAGTCTTATGGGCTTAGGTCACAAAATTACTTGTAACTCCATTTTACTAATTGCAACACCAATTTCCAGACCCTTGGAGGCATTAAAAACATTGCTGGTGTAGGAATTAGTTGTGAAAATATACTCTTTTTTTTTTTTTTTTTTTTTTTTTCAAATTTGACAAGAGTATTATATTCCTTTCCTCTAAATAAATACCATTTATCTAGGTGCTAGAACTACTGTAGGATCCAGGAAACACATATTCCATTGCCCTAAGTCTGCTGGTCAACTCGATGGTTACTCAGCTCTAGATGATTCTGTATGGTCTGTAAAGCCATAGGGTACATGCAATAAGGAGAGGAATAACTTCTTTCCCACAGAGTGTCAATGTAACTTTGTAGCTCACAGAGGAAGCTCTGTGTTCCAGAAGGAAACATTTTAAATCATGTATTTACATTCAACCATATTAAATCTAATATTCATTGAGGCAGTGCATTGTATTTTCCTCCAGTAGTTGATGTTGAAGCCTGGATATGGCTTAGGTTTCAGGCAACACCTTCCAAAACACTTGGTGCCTTCAAAACCCAAACTTTATTTTCAAACACCTATGCCATCTTCAAACACAAGCCATTGTGAAATTAAGCAGATCAAGAACATGAAGCACAATTTTTCTGTATTTGCCTTTCCTGTTGCCTTGATGGACTGAAGTTAGCAAATTGTTATGTGCCATTTCCCAGTGCCAAAGGCACTATTCCAGCCTACAGTTAAGATCCTATTTACCTATAGGCACTCAGTTTAGGAACCCCACATTAAAGGTTTTCTCCAATCAACAGAGAAAAACTTCAGAGGAAGATTCAGCTTGTCTGAACTGCCTTCTGTCTATGTCTTAGCACTGAATGCACAGGGAGCTCTGCAACCCAGCTCATGACTTCAGTTACAAACTGGCCATGAGTGTGGTTTTCTGCAGTTTATTTTAAGCCTAAACCAGACAGTCCACAAAGAAGCACTAGTGGAGAACAGCTGTTAAGGGCTACACTCAAAGCTTTAACTTTTATGTGCCTCTATGGTCCTAATGTCCACAAAACCTGGATTTCAAAATCCTTGTTTGTAAATGAAAACCCAATGCCTGACTCACTCTTGTGCTCTGGATTATATTTGAAGGATTAGAGAAACACCTGCATCCCTGAGTGGCATAAACTGAGAGTAGCTACATTAGGCAAAAAGACTAATTGGGATAGACATAACCAAGAGAACTATTTTGAATCAAACACATCAAAACTTACAAACTTTCATTACACAGTTCCAGCCATGTAATGCTGAAATCTCTCCACAAGTGAAAAACAATCTGGATCTGATGAACAGTGATTTTCACATTTGCTTGCCTCAATCTAGACATCATTTGGAATAAAGCAGATATGAGGCTTTGACATTTTCTCTTTACTGATAGTATCAGTTTTGCCTTTAATCTCATTATTCTTTCCTAAATTCTCCCAGCCATGATCACACATTGTGTTTTCCTTACAGGCTCCCTGATTCATCCAAACAAACCTGATTCTCACCTCATCTTTCTGAACTCCTTCCTGGTACCACCTGATTTCTTTCTAGTTTCTACTTTGTCATCCCAGCCTAAATCTCCCAGACCAGTTTTCAAGCTTTCATCAGATTTTAACACTTTCCCTCAACTCCCTTCCTTAACTTATTAGGATCAATCCTAAACCTTGAGTCTATTCCTTTCTTTGCACTATCACTCTTTTTTCATGGCATGTGTTGACCCTCAAGCTCAGCTTGAAACTGCAGTTACAGGGGAAATTGAGCAGTACCACTGTCCTCTCTTCCTCTGACCCAAAAACCCCTGTGAATTTGAGATTACACTAAGAGTGGTGGGGAGTGGGTAGAGACAATTGGCTAGTGAAGGACCATAACAACACAGAATTGAAGGAACAGGGATTTTTAGTTCTAGACTGAGACTAAGAGTCAACAAAACTCTGCAAACTTCACCGAGCTTAAACAGATACCTGCGTAATTGGAAAAGAATAGAAATTTGCAATGTATACAAGGAGTTAAGTTAGAACAGTTCATTTAAAATGTAATTACTTTCTATCGTGAATCAGTTTGGGTGTTATCATTTTGAAAAGAAACATTGACCTTTCTTAGACCTCTTCACATTTTTGGGGTAATTTTGTTTAGCTTGTCAAACACAAGAAGCCTGCATTATTAATAATATTCTAATGTGGCAGGTGCATATTTGTGTGTGGGAAGGTGTTGTTTTAAAGTGACAGCTGAACCTTTTGTGAAATATAAGGTTTCCTCCCAGGAGAAAGTCATCATCTTTCTTCTTTTTTTCTCAGGCTCTAGTACATTATTTGATAGAAGATGTTAATATTAGAAGTGGAACAGATGGCTCAGATTGAGATTGGGGGCACAACTACAACTGAGAGATGAAGAAAGAGATTCAAAGAGGAACAAACAAGAGCAGAAAATTCAATTAAATTGTTCAATTTTGAGGAAGCAGGTGTGTGGGTTTTATTATTGAGACCTCTACATTCTCATTTAGAGTAACCCATTTGTGAGGCTTGTTATGAACTTGTCTAACCCCATTGCTGGCATTTTACTATGTATGCATACTTGAAAGGAATTTTAAATGTCATTAGGTAGCTCTGGCTCTCTCTTCTTCTCTCTTTGGTTACATCTAAGAATCTGACAGCTCTATTTCACTGGAAGGGCTGACAAGCCTGTGATTCTCATACAGATGTTTTGGGATCCTTCTGAATGGAGGACTCTCCAGTAACTCAGTCCTATACTGCTGCCATTATTAGATAGCATAGAAAGTGCCTAAACTGAGCTTTGACAAATTTTCAGCAAAATCACAACACAGAATAACAAGCGTATTCTAAAATTAATATCCTCCTAAGAACAGATTGGGTATGGCTCTGTGTAAGATTCAGCACCTTTGTCCCAATCCCAAAGGCTCTGCTAGGCATGCTTCGTTAACTTATTCTTCAAAGCTATTAAAAAGATAGGACTGAAGACCAGCTGGCTTACCAAGTCCAAGAAACCAGATGGTATCACCTGTTTCATCAAATACCACAAAGCCTGCCCTAAAGTCCTCCAGAAGGGTTTTTCCCTACATCCCTCACATGCCATTCAAGAACCTCTTCACTCTTAGAGCTTTACTCTGATTCCAGTTTTACACAGTTCACTAATTTTATTCTGCTTTCCACTGCTTCCAGGCAAGCTCCTAGTGCAGGTGTTTTTGTGTTCAGTTATATCTCTTTGCATGCTGTCTCTAAATGTTGGGAGTTTCTTCATAATCCACAGTATACTGTGTAGTATAGTACCCAATGCAGCAGTGCATAAAGGAAATCATCTCCTCCTAATCCCTTTCCCTTCTCTTTCAGATTGTCATCCCCACAAGCAGAACTTACATGCTGCTTATACAGCAGATTTTATACAAAATTTGGATTCTGGATGGCTAAGGAGTGAAAAAAGGCAAAGGCTTAAAACTCCTTCCTAAGAACATCTTACCAGCAATCTTGTTAGAAGCAGAAATTGTCTGTGATAAGAAAAAAGCCCCACACATCTCACATATGCATTGCACTTCCTGCAACCCATGTCATTGTTTCTGGAAGAAGAGAGTCCAATGAAAAATCTAAAGTTCTATCTCATCTAATCAGATTTTTACCTGGATCATGGCTCATGTTGAATCCTGAAATATGTGTGGAATTCAGCTTATTGCCTTTTCATAGCTATTCCCTGAATAGCTGTCTGTCTCCCAGGCATCAAATGACCCAACAGAATCAAAACATGTTCAGGCTGTCCTCAAAATTCTAACACTTGTGATGGAAAAATAAAACTAAAGGCAGCTAAAAGATGTCCTTAAACTAGAGCGTCAATATTTTTAAAATGGCTTAAAACCGCACAAGCTGTGTCCTCTCCACTAAGCAAAGCAGTCCTTGCCCTTTAATGATTTTTGTCTGCTAGTTAAATCAAAGGTGCAAATATGAGTCCTTTGAAACCAAGCAGTTCATGCCATTCTGTAGAAATGTCACATGATGACGGTACAAGCTGTTAAGATAAAGTGATTGACACATCATCTTAACTACCCTCTCAGGTACTCTTTCTGAGACAATCAATTTGGTGTTCTATCTCATTAAATTTCACTATTTTGGTACCTTATATTAGTTGAAAAAGACACTCTACAGTGTCCTTGAACTGAAGGTATTTAAAGATCATTCTCACAGACAGGAATCCTGATCAGATAAGAGTCAGACCTGCTGCAAGCTGTCAAAAGGAAAAAGTGAAAGAAAAATTATGCACCATAGAACTGACAGAGGGACACTGAGATCTTCAAATGGCTGCCAAGTCCTTTTTAAATAATATTAGAAAAAATCCAGCAGCACCCAGCAATGTAAGGAATGACAGTCATGCTATGGAAACCAAAGTGTGATGACATATAAAGGCATTACAGCAGGAAGGCAAAGTTTATTGCTCTGCTGCTTCTCTACTTGTTAATAATAAATTACCACATTAATAACCCTTTATATTTATCCTATTGAAGCTTATATGATTAGTGATAAAACTTTTAACTACATTAGCAACAGTACACTAATTGCATTAACTGGCATCATAAAGTTAATGTATGAGTATGGTGTCCTTGATACACACATGCTAAGAGTGCATATCTCATTAAGATTAATATTGTTGGAATAATGTTACACTATTTTTATCCAAGGCTGTATTACCAAACAACCATGACCCCTTGACATGAAGTTTTAAAATTTAATATTAGGTAACAGGATTAAAGCAGTCTTTTTCAGATGCAAATTTAGAGGTGGTTTTATATAAATCAGAAGTTAATCAACCAAGGCCAGTTTAAGTCCTATGAGATCCTCACCCTGAAAGAGGCTGCATCAATGTAAATGGCCCAGGCTGCCCAAACCAGCTGATCAGGATTTGTTAGTCTGAGCAGCAGGCAAACACCTCATATTTACTCACAGGTCTAAATGTTTACTCACATCTACTTTGGCGTTCTGGAGACCTTAATCAAACCAGGCTGTGGACTAGAAGGAGTTTGGGGAAAGAGCAAAAACCATTTTTTCTACATTGCACTCCCAGCATTAAAAAAACAGAAGCACACGGATTTTAGCATAAAGTCTCTTCCACAGCCCAGCACTTAGTAGGACAAGTCTAGGAATGGAGAGGAACTCTAGCAAAGCCAAACAAGCTAAGATGGTCTAATTATTAAGCAGTAATTTGTGAATGAGCAGCAGAGATACAACAATACATTCTTCTCAAGAGAAGAGGCAACAAAGATTGTGGATTCTAGGTTGTGATGTCCACTCACAATTCTTGATTCCACACCCATAGTGGGGACCCCTCCACCCTCCACCCCTGACAATGGCTAGCTCTAGGCCAAGGCCACCCCCTCCTCAATGTGTGGGACATTCACAACTTGCTCTGAGCCAGAGGGATCTTTGCCTTAGAAATCTGCACTTTGAAAGTAGGAGACAAACACAGGGGAGCAGACATCCTTATCATACTGGGCACAAGCAGAGCAGTCTCCTCTTTCCGAGAGGGGCATCAGGTTGTTTCTGAAAGCACCCATGCTTGTGCTGTAATTCTTCATTTCGTGAAACAAGGAATCCAGAACCTATTTACCTTGTAACTGCTGTGAGTGGAACTGCAGTTTGAATCACAGGACCCTACATGCCACACCTCAAAAACCAAGGTGCTGATTAACTAGGCAAGAGAAATATTTTTCCTTTAAGAACAGCCATATTTTTAGTTGAATGTTCCCTTAAAATAAATTACCTTTTTGGCCTGCCAAATAGCTGCACTAAAGCAGTCAAATTTCTTCCAGTAAAACTCTGAATGGAATAACTTTAAAATTCAATATTTATTCATGTCACAGCACAGTAATTTGATATGTAATAAGCATTAAAGTAAATACAAATCTGTAGTTGACGAATCTGAACTTTGCTCTGTAGCTCAGATCCCTGGGGGAGACATGATACTTGACATTTAATTTGAAAAGCAAGGTAGCCTCATGGAGAAAAGACTTTTCCGTTTCGATAGTAGAAAAGCATTGGTGCGTTTTATTTGATATGGTGGATTTGCTTGGCTTTATTTTCACATTTTAATAGGCTCACCTCATAAAAGTATAATGAAAATAGAAGGATCATCTATCATAAGGATAGACGGGTACAGATATTTTTTTGAGTTGTTGTCTAGAAGAAAAACAGTTTTCTTCCCACTGATAAAAATAAATGTAAATTCCTCACTTTATTCCTCTTATTTCCCCTCTTCCTTAAGAATGCCTTATCCTATTTTAATTGCCAGAAAGCAGAAAAGACCTCCTCTCTCTTTTACAAAGAGGCACCAGAGGCACAGACACATCTGCTCTAGGGCTTATCTGGGATCAGGGCTGCACTTTTAATGTAACCCTCCTGTCTGTTCTCACTGAAACGTGCTTTGCTTCTCTGTCAAGAGCATGAATAGGATCTGTTTTTACTGAAAGCAAAACCTAATGGGTTGCTCCAAGAACATCCCTAACGTGTTCAAACCTCTGACTGGGATTCAGCTCTTGGGACAAGGCCAGAACAGATATCAAGTACAAAACCCCAGAGAACAGTCATCCAGTTCTGGGCTCAGCTGTATCACTCCATGGACCCACCCATCCACATGTCATTACTCCAAAAAACTGACCTTCCTGGGTTCAATTATACTGATACCGTGGTACAAATTCTGCTTTGAGGAGCTGAAAATGGCTCCAGATTTTACCACAGCCACAGGACCCCACCTAAAAATAGTAATTCTGTCTGAAAGTACTAGCTTCAAATACTCGTGTATGCCACCTACCACCTCTAGACTCTCCACAGTTTAGAATTTCACTCCCAAACTTCTGCTCAGAAATCATATTCTAACTTACTACTACTTTCCCTGTGTTCATGTTGCCTTTTACCATATTGGTTGACTACATTATTTCTCTCTGGGTTTAGAAAGAAGAGTGCTGGGGCTTCATCCTTCTCCCTACAGTGTCATATCAGGTAGAGTACACGTGAGGGCATCATGTCTTTTAATGACCAGCTCCCAAACAAACAGCAGACAGCGTTTAGAGTCAAACTCGAGAATCTTTGTACTAGGACAATATTAATGTTCTGCTGACATCTGGGTCCAGCTGCCTCTCATCTCTGGGCCCCATCTGGGAAGAACAGGTCTAGATACTACTATATCAGAAAGGTAACAATATTTAGCAAACAAAGAGGTACTGAGGTTGAGGAGCAAGGAAGGGTGTATGAGTTGAAGAGTACTGATGGATGCAAAGAGAGACCTTATATCTAGACTCCAAGCTCTGATCATGGGTGTACCTCATTTATGTGGATATGAGCTGCAGTGCTCTTTTTCCCAGGCATTCTCTGAGATGTCCTCATCAGCTATTTCTCAGCAGCTCCTAATTATTCCTCACCTACTATGAACTTCTCCCTAATTACTCTTTCCCTGTCTCTCCAGGGCTTCTGCAAGAGTGACGATGCCATTTGCAAATTTGAAGTGGCTCTGAGCTCTAAAGTTAACCTTTTGTGCACTCCTCTGTTCCTCCAAGGTTTTTACCTTCTCACAAAATCTAAATTTGAAAATTCCTCAGCAAAGTCAGTTAACTAAAGACCATTCTTCTCAGGCTGCCTTGAGGATGGCGTGGTAAACTGTATGAGAAGCCTTGGAGAAGTTGACTGCATTTTTGTTATATTTTGACTGAAGGAGTGTTAGTAAATGCTTATTTCTGTATAGAGGTCACAGAAGTCAAAATGCCAAGAGATGATTAAACAGCTTCTCTAACCTCTTAAACTTGCAAAGCAAAAGGTGTCTCAGGACTTCCTTTTATTGCATCTGTCCATTTATCTCATTCTTGGTTCCTTTTGGGACCTAAATTTCCTCATGTCACACTTCTCTTTCTCCCCAGAGTGACAGTGACAGGTGAGCTACCCAGCCACTTTCATCCTTCTCTCTTCACCTAATGAAGAGAAGAGCTTTGGAGATTCCATTGCCCTTGCTACTGCTCAAGAACAGCAGTCCTTCCTGCTCCACTGCTTCCACTTTAATTGGATCAAGTCCACTGAGTCTTTTTCCCAGGATGAGACCAAAATAATTTGTTTACTCTAAATGGTTCAAGCTGCACTCCTGTGTGCTATAAACACTGCCATCACAGTTTGGCTGGGTTTCTTCCTCACACTTTTCTGGGCTAGAGTATCTCTGCAATCATTTCAGTTACTGCCATTTTTCTCCTCAGGCACCTTTTGCACATGTCATGTATGAACAAATACTCCTGAGTCACCATCTTCTTCAAGGACCCTGGAGAGTGATTCCATTCACATTTTTTGTTTCCATTTCTATTTGGTTTTGAGTATGGTTCTTTTAACTTGTTCTGTCTCTGTTCTTCATCGACTTTTTTCTGCCAATATTTAAACAGAATAGGCAGATAGTGCTGAATAAGAAATTGACAGCCAAGGAACGAGCTTGAATACTGCATCCCATCTGTTTACTTTGAGCAACCCAATTAACTCCCTTTCCAAGACAAAACCCAGGAGCTGTCTGGAAAATCTTTCCCTGAAAGCACAACTTCCAAACGGCAGTATGGGTGACACTGCACCTGCTTGGCATGGTTTCCCCAGCCATGAGTTTTCCAATGCTATTTCAGCAAGTTCCCTTGCTTTCAAACTTCTTCCCAGGTTGTCATGGCATGGAGCACCATGCTATCCTATGAAAACACAATTCTGGCTATAACACGGTTCTCATATTATTTCTGACATTTCAATACAAAACAAAAGAAAACAAAAGTATTTTGGGGTCAGCAGGACATCACAGGACACCAAGAAGGCTCACCATACTGTGAACTCTGGGGCAAGAACACAGAAACTGTAGAGGAAAATGGCCTTAGGCATGTGCACATGAGGAAGTTGATACTCAGAAGCATCTGTGAGCAATCAGAAAATGAAGATGTAATGAAAAGAACCAACTGGTCTGTACCTCAGGATTCTCCTTTATCTCTTTATTTAGATCTATGAGCTGCCCCAGAGGCTGCTGCACTGAATGTATTTCTTACAGAGAGTTCAAGTAGGAGTAACACATAGGATAGCAGATAACCAGTACAGTCCAAGAACTCACTGATGGCAGTAAGTGGGCCAAGCTTCACTGCTTTGGGAGAAGGAATACATCTTTCAAACATACATGTCATCTGAGTAGTGTGCAGTCAGCATTCAGACAGCCCAGAAATACTCTTACAGACCCCACAGAGCTATTTCCATACATCACCAAGCTGAAAGCTTGAAGAAAGCATCAAAAGATGCCCAAAAAGCAATTTTGGGAATATTCAAGATTAAGATGAGTGAGTCTTTCAACAAATGAGCCCATGCTTGCACTAAGCATTTTAGCAGCCATTTCCAGTTAATACACAAGCTATTCTATAGTCATAGAAGTAAATAGCAAACATAAGTTGAAATGTTGGTTTGACACAAGTAATTTCTTAAACCAATTTTCCTTCTCTCAGATTAGGTTGTCACAAGTGAAGGGCATGGCTGGACAGACAGCAAGGACTGATTAAACTGTCATATGCCAATAACATATAGTATAATAATACATTCTCTACAGGAGAACCAGAGTGGCAACCTTGCTGTCACTTGTGATGTTCCACTAAGTATGTATGGCCACAAATGAAGTCCCTGAGGATGTCAAGGAATAAACAGGAGGACATAAAGAAGGGAAGCTTGTGTTATGCATGCACAAGTAGGGGAATACAGTGATTAGTCAAGGACTTCACTGTAGAGACACACAGGATGCTACTGTAGCTGGACTCAATGTCCCTTACAACTTGAGATATTCTGTGACTGCTCCCACAGGACCTACCACTTTCACTTTTTAGTTTTTGAAGAAATCATTTGCTTCAAATCAAAATGTATACAAACCACATTCACAGAAGTCTAACAGGTCACCACCATAGATTCTGTCTTTAAAATCTTATTCATATTACTTTTCCTGACTTGCAGATCAGAAGGACAAGATTAAGAAGAGCCTTTATGACTATATTTCATATAAATGATGCACAAAAGATCTGGAATTTGGGTGCAACTAAAATAAGTCTTTGCAAACGAGAATGCTTATAAAAATGCCTTCTGAAAGCAGTCAAACAAAAACCAACATATCATAATTCTTCAAGATAGTTTTGAAAAGAAAAACTTTGAAAGTTAATACATAGATGTCAGAAAACTTCCTCTTTCCATCCTGATCCTAAACAGAAACAAAACATATGAATGTCTAAATAAGTATATTTTCAAACAATAATCATATTAACAGTGCTCCCTTCCACTATTTCACTTACTACAACTCATCCCACAGCTGTGTTTACTCTCTAGTGAGCCAGTCAGGCACATTTCTGTATCAATATGTTGTCCGAGCAAGTAGCATTCACTTGATATTTACATTTCCCATTTTGAATTCATTGTTAAAAAAAAAAACAATCCTGGGATTGGCTTAATCTAAAGCTAAAAGCTTGTGCCAGTGTCAGAATAGGCGTGTCTGTGCATGGACATTTCCCTGTGATCAAGCATTCAGCTTCTTCTCATGATGGAGCAAACAGAAATTAAATTTTGGTCTGACTTCACTGAGGAATGAATTCCTTCTCTTTGTCTGCCTAAGTAGCCTCCATCAGGGATCTGAATATCACTGTTTCCACTACCCTTTCTCCAACCCAGCAGTCTAAACCATAACACTCAGAAGACTATGACAGGATTCCTACAAGCCACAACCTGCAGCAGACTTCTGGAAAGCTCTACTGTTCAAATACTATAGATGTAATGGACTACATTCTTTAATGCTAATCTGCAACAACATGCTAACCTGTCTGGCCACCAGAAGTCATACCTCCCAGGTACAAGCTCTGCAAGTCCTGTGTTTAAATGTTTTGGGGTTTGTTCTTACAGGGCAAAGGTTGAATGTGTAATTATTCTACTTAGTTGTGGCCTGACATCTTTTTTTATTTTGTTTCTTTTATCCTAGGACTCCACAAGTTTTTATTTTAAACAAATAGCTTCTACAGAGGAAATAAATTCTCACAGCATCTGGAGAAATAAGATGCTCGTTTCCTATAACTGGTAGGAAAGATGAAGCATGTGCATTCACAACATCACAACACAGCACAACTGAATTAGGCTTATAGTTCCAGACCCCATCTAATGGTCACTTAATTTTTTGCATTATTTAAAAACAGAAACACTGAGCAATTTGCTGCCCTCCATCCATCAGCTTTCAGTGATTTTAAAAATAAGGCTGCACTGTCCTTTGAGCTGTGAAACAAAGACAAGCAACAATGTTATGTGCACCAAAGGGCGCCAGTTTACACCAAACTACAAATGAATGCCATAGTGTTGAGCTGTATTGAGTTTGAAAAAACAGGGGGTGAGTAACTCACAGGGAACAGAAGCAGCTGACTCATTGTTTCAGGTAAGTCTTCAGCAATCAATTAATTGCCTGGTCAATGCAGCATGATGCAGGAAGCTTAATTGAAGAGAATTAATACTTGAGAAGCACACATCTCTGGGGGGGAACCACTGCCAGTAAAGTTAACAGCCTTTGGAAATGCAGCTGCATTTGTTTTAGGAAGAAAAATAATGTGAAACAAGATATGAGGACATCATGGGTAGTTGACATCCAGAGTAATATCCTTCAACAGGGAGGGTTCAGACTGAGGATTTACTGACACCCACAGACTCCAGTGGCAAGAGTGTTAAAACATATATGTCCACGTTTGGAACCCAACAGCAGGAAGCCATGAATTTTTTTATCATGCCATCACCAAACTGAAGAGTAAAGAACAATCTTCCTGTAGGTTGTGGGACTGTGCGGACTGGCTGATTAATTGATGAATATGTGAAATGAAGTGAATATTACTGTAATGAAAAGTACCATATGAGCCAACAATACCAATTTCACTACTCCTCCTCCCTTGGACACATGGGTGCCTTTTCCACAGTAGAATACAGCAGGGTACAGGGGAAAAAATATATTAGTTGTCCTTGCCAAATAAAAAATGCTTTTTGAAGAAAGACAAGAAAATACTTTTACACTTTGTTCTTTCTTAATCTCTCTGCAGCTCCATGTCACACCTAAATTCACAATATACCAAGCCTTTTACATATTAGACACTTGTTCTTTGTCCACTTTGCTATCCACAATACCAGGTTTGACTAGCTTCAGGTCTGCATTTCTTTTGGCTGGCCATGGGTGAGTTGTTTATAGGCATCAGATCTGCAGTTCCAGCCTGCACCCAAACTCTTCTCATCCCCTGCCTGTGTTCCTCTATGTTCTGTGTCTCCACTTCACTGCTCTCCTCTCAGACTTATATTTCTCTATACTACATCATTATGCTCAAGCCATAAAACTATGTAGTACAATAGAAAGACAAACAAAAGTAGAACAAATTAGCCATAGACACCTGGTCAATTAGAAAAATTGCTGTTACAGCTACAGCAAATAAAACAGTGCTCAGGCAGGTCACCAAGAGTTCAGACAAAGCAAACCTGACATACTTCAGTCCTACAGCCTTGCAAATTCAGCACAAAGCTTATGGCCTGTTACCAACCAAGGCAATACTGTCTTGCAGGTCTACACAGGTAACAGTTTTCAAAGGAATTTTATTCTCAGTCAGACAAGTGTTTATGGGAGCCCCATGTAGAAATGCAGTAGCCATGAAACTGAGCCTGTCAGTTTTAAGACATTCTTCAGAAGCATACAGCACTGGTGACAGTAATCTAGATGGATCACTTAGAAAAACCCACTGCTCTGCTGATGGATTCAGGCTCCATTTGATTTAGCTACATGTTAGTGCCTCTAGCTAGAGATATAAAATGAAGTTTGACAAAAAAAAAGAAAGAAAATCCTCAGCTTACTTGATTATCCTGCACATTTTTGCTATGCGGGACTTGTTATGGAAGAAGGAAATCTGATGTGCAAGAGTTAATGACTCCAGAATATTAATATCATCTCGTTTTCTTTCTGTGCCATTTTCAGTCAATAGGTTCAATTATGCCAGCACTCACCAAAGCACTTAGCATCATACATTCAGGCGGTCCCATGTGTACTTATGGGTTCTTCAAGCAAAACTAATGAAAATGATACAATAAGGGACTAAATCCCTGAAGACTGGCTGATCCTCAGATCCTATTGCAAGATGAAGTGGAGAGCATGATCCCTCTATTTGGTTGCTGTGCCACCTGCACTGTGGATGTCATTCCCTGCTCTGATACCTCCTAACAGGATTGTAAGACAAGACAAATCTTGGAATCTTGTTTCAGAAAAGAGACTGTGCCTGGACTGTGAGCCATGGTGAAAGAGCTGTGTGCTGGCTTGCTCGGGGCTACCACAAGCCCAGGCAGCCACTAACAGGAACATATTCCCTCAATATTCCTCTACTCATGCTGACTCCTGTCTCAGCATTTAAGGTATTTCCTGTGGTAAATAAAGGGCTGTTACACAGAGTGTGAGGTATTGACTGCCAGAGTAGATTAAAACTAAACAAGGCCAAATTAACACTTGCTGCTTTTGCTCATTTCATTTCTTTACAAACACGCTAAAATGATAACAAACCTCTGCATGCCGCTTAAGCAGAAATCAATACAGAGACAGAAAATGCTATTTCTGATTGAAATTGGAGTTACAGCTTGCTTTAAGAAAAGCCTAGCAGAGGACATGTGGCATAGGTACTTAAAAACATTTCTCCGAGAACCTTACCCTTTAAACACAGCTTGAAAGCTATTTTACTTCTGTGCTTTTATTTCCTAAGGACTTCTTAACCTTCTTGTTTTAATACATTAAAACATCATAGTTAGTGCCTATGCAAATCCCTTTTGTCAAGTTGACATCAACATATTATCATGTCATCCTGCTTATTGTACATCTGAACTTGAACTGCATTGCTAACCAGCACAAACTCTTGCAAAGAACCCAGACACTAAAAAGGAAGGAAAATACCTTCATTTCGCTGTTTAACCAATAACCAAGGTCACTTTAATCTTGCAGGAATGCGATTACTTCTTTTTTTCAGCACCCCAACACTTTAATTCAAGCGCATTTCTTTAGTTTAATGTTTCCCTGCCTGCATTTCTGCACAATTAAAGTACTTCAATGTGGTCAACAACGTTAATAATATCCATTTATCTTAGGTAAACTGGCAAATGCCCAATAATCACCCACTTGTTTTTTGCAGCAGTCCCTATCCCTCCTTGCCTTGTGGGTTTTTTACACGAAATACAGTGGAAGTTGAGCCTGGATACTACAGCAAGTAGTAAAATAGCAATAAATACACTCTCAGGAAGCTGCGGCTGTAAGAACTCCATTACCTACAAAGTCTATTGTAAATTATGCATTGCTGTTTAGTATCCTTGACATTTTTAGTAAGTGCAATAAAACACCTTTATAGAGTTGGAAAGAACTGTATGCCAGCTCAAGGGAAAAAAAAAAAGAACAAATGGGAGACGTAATTGTTTTATCTAAAATAGATTTCTCCAGTAGATTACTACTGAAATACACAGACTTTTCCCAGCCTGCTAAGCAGGATGAAAACCTGGAAGGCTTCATATGTCATTCAGCCAGCCATTAGATTAGAATATAAGGTGTAGAAATGAAAACCAAAGAAAATTGCAACTGCTAAGTTCAGAGCTACAGCAATGAGTTATATTTGCCACCATTTAAAATATAAACAGGACTAGAGGGTCAGAGGTATCCATTAGAAGCTCTGAAGAGGACAATCAGCATCCCCTAAATCCCCAGAAACATTTCTGTGCCAAAATCTAGGACTTAGAATTATTTTGTTTGAGTGAGACAAAGTATTATTTAGAATAACAAGTAAGACACTAGCTACAAGGCAGATCTTAAATTTTTATCAGCTCTAAAGCTCAACCAAGCTATGCTCTTCTTTCCCCAGTGGTCACAGTCCAAAAGGTCTCTCTGTTACAACTAAGGCTGAAGTAAAGTCCTATAAAGAAGGATTTCATTCCTGCAGGCATAATGTGAGGTTGCATTTTCACAGCTGATATTAAATACAGGTATCACTCTGACTATATCCTTTCCAGCTGATAACAAGAGCAAAGTAAGCAGCTAGAAATTGAGATCACTCTTTTCGCCTTGTACTTAGGGTCTTTTCAGCTTTGGTGACATTAGAGTAAAACAAATTATTAGATTGTTCAACATTAAGTTAGTTCTCTGCATCTTTCCTGAAGTAACTTGGTATTTACATTCTGTTTGATGCCAGACAGAAACACACCCTTTTTGGGCCCCAAAATAAATGCATAATAAGGTCCTAAACATGAAACTGAACTTTAGCTGTGCTAATCAAAGTTATAACATGAAGAAATTCTCCTATGTTTCCTATGTAGAGAAAAATTACCTTGCCTTCTTCTAAAAACATCCCTGCAGTAAATTCTTCTATTCCTGAGGAATACTTCTGGTCCACCACCCTGTTTGGCTTGAAGAATAGAATTTCGAGACAGGAGACTGTCCTGTCAAAACAAAACAGACCAAAATGCCAAAACGCTCTATGGCACCCCATCCACCCTCAACATTATTATTTCCCTTCTGCCTAAAAATAAATAAAACCTCCAGACCTAAATGGCACAATGCCACCCCTTTGCAGAAAATCAAAATTAATCATTTTTACTGCAGCAGAATTCTTTCTGCTGCCTGTGGAACAAGAATCCTGATTCCTTCAAGAAAAAGAGCATGTTTTTAAAGGGGTGCCCATAAAAAAAATCAGCCTCCCTACATCCCACTCAAAAAAAGATGCTCACTGAAAATATTATGTTAAGTAGGAAGCATGTTTTGAAATGTCTTGTTGATGATCTGCTCCAAGATCCTCACCTCAGTACCAGAATGAATTCAGATGTGACCTGCAAATGCCTGCCACTTGCTCATACCATATTTACATCAATAAGAGAAACATTTATGTAACAAACACCTATTTTGTGCTGTTCTCTGCCCCGACATGTCCATCAGGACTTGAAAATTCTCAAAGCAAAATCCCACTTGAATTTACTTCTGAAGTCAAGGTTGTAAGGAGAAGTGCTGGGTTTCCTTGAACTTCTGCTTTACAGTGTGGCCATTCCGGGTGTGCAGCTTTTGCACAGACGTGCACACACAGCCTTGTCTCCAGGCCAAGCAAGCTCCCTCCAGGCTAACCCAGGGAGCCTAAAAGCGAGGGACAGGTGTGTGTGGCTCAAACAAAAGGTGAAATAAGTGCAGAGCTCTACGAGGACCAACCATGTCAGCTCCAAACCTGAGTAACAGTCAGAGTAGGAAGTAGACCTGCTTTGAATTTTGCTGCCATTTCCCTGGTTGGACTCCAAACCAAGCTGGACACACCAGCTCATATTCAAAAATCTTTAATTCATCATAGTTCTCATCATGCCAAACAAATCACCTAGCTGGTGAAGCCATGTTTGTTCACATCCTTCTGGCTTGGCATTCCAGTTGGATGGATACAGGCAGAGCAGAGCCCAGACCTGCAGGCTGGGGCCAGGTCTGTGTGCCCCCTTCCCACACCCCTCCACACCCCCAGCTCCCCAGGGAAGTGTTGCTTTCACACAAACAAACAAACAAACAAAACAAAACAAAACAAAACAAAAACAACAACAACAACAACAAGAAGAAGAAAAAAAAACCACCTCCATCTGCTGTAGCAAGACTAAAGAAAATAGCTCATCTACCATAGTTAATTTCAGAATCAAATAAATGTCAGGTGGTCCTGCATTAAATAGTCTAACCTGGAACATTTGATGTCTAGTGTCACTCAGCATGTTTTTTTTTATTTTCTTCATATATCTTCTGTAATAGCTGACCTGTGAATCTGCTCTTCTTCAATTAAATGGATGTTCTTCATTTTAATTGTTGTTTTCAATTGCTTTAAGACTGTGTGTTAATAAAGAAGATAAAACATGGTTATTATTTAAATTACATTTTCTTCAGGGACATGTGCTTTGTCTTTAAATAAGCCATTTGAAATTACAACTATATGTACCAAAGTCTAAACCAATATAATTATAATCATTGAAATTAAATGTACTCAGTACTGGTGAGGTCACACCTCAAATCCTGCGTTCAGTTCTGGGCTCCTCAGTACAAGAAGGACATTGAGGGTCTGGAGCATGTCCAGAGAAGGGCAATGGAGCAGGTGAAGGGCCTGGAGCACAAAGCAGATGAGGAGCAGCTGAGGCAGTTGGGAGTGTTTAGCCTGGAGAAAAGGAGGCTCAGGGGGAGATCTTATCACTCTCTACAACTGCCTGAAAGGAGATTGCAATTGGTTAGGGGTTGTACTTTTCCCCCAGGTAGCATCAGGACAAGAGGAAATGGTCTTAAATTGCACCAGGGGAGATTTAGATTGGATATCAGCAAAACTTTCTTAATGGAAAGGGCTGTAAAGCACTGGAGCAGGCTGCCCAGGGAAGAGGTTGAGTCACCATCCCTGGAGGTATTTAAAAGTTGTGGAGATGTGGCACTTAGGGACATGGTGTAGTGATGGGCTTGGCAGTGCTGGGTTAATGGCTGGACTCATTGAGCTTAAACCTCTTTTCCAATCAAAATCATTCTGATTCTATGACTGTGAAATAAATTTTTACTGGTTAAATTTTTATAGAAATGCAAACTACTGAATTGGTTGAAGTTACCAATTTCTGACCTGAAACAAGAATTTTTTTGTTATAGTTATAAAAGTTTTAAGTTATAAAACTGGTTTTGGCATTTGGACTCTCTTTTCCAGGTTCAAATATTAATTTTCCCAAGGAAAAAAAATTCATTTAATCAACTACCAGTTCAATAATTTTTCTTTTCAAAAAGTAGCATATTTTCTCTTCTTCTGGTTTAGAAAAATTATACACTCAGAGCAGACAAGATCCAGTAGTTTTAAAGTCTTAAAGGGCATGATGACAAGAAATACCAAGGTTTGCTAACTAATTAATGGTAAAATTTCAAGTGTTTATTAAATAATGGTTTGAATATGAAACATTTTTCATTAACTTTTTTCTCTGATATATGCACCACACTGAAGGTAGTTTTATGAAATTAATCATTAAAATATTTCTGTGCATTTAATTGAATTTTATTGCCATTTAAATATAATTTGACACAAATTGCACATAAAACATTAATCATCTAGCAGAAAGGAAATGTATCATTCATCATCTTACATAGCGAAAATGTGAGACATAAAGATCAGAATAAGAATATGCTAAGCTAAGTTATTATTTATTGACACATACCAAACCCTCTATATACATCTTTATAGGTATAGCTGTATGTCTTTGTATCCAAACACACATGGTTTAACAAATGTTGTCTTGCTTAGCAGAAAAATGCCAAATTTATTCTACAAACATATTCTTTCCCAAATCAAGAAGTTTTAATGGTTCTTTGTCAGTAAAGGACTAAGCTATCTTTGGTAAAATAATTATGGCCATAAATTGAAAACAAGGTTACAATAGATTATTTAAATCAAGACTGTCCAGTTACTGATTTAAATTATTATTAGAATTGGCAAGTTACATCATTTTTAATTAAACTAATTCAGTCATGCAAGGATACTTTTTGTCATTAAAGTATTCCAAAAGGTTTACAGAAAATTGAATTAGAAGCCCAGCTGCTCAAAAATTCACAACGAAATAACACAAGTTATTTAGAAATAAATATATTTGTAGCAAATATTCTCTGTAGAAAGAAATCACATTTTGCTTCCAGTAAGCATATTCCAGAGCCAGGGTGTGGGGTGTTCCTGAAGACCCCATTTTCTGAATCCTCCCTTGCCCTATGCACAATATGATATATTCTATTTGGCACATTTTTGATATATATTTTCTGTTAAAAGGTGAATCTAAGTCAAAATACGGTAATTTAGAAACATGTTATAACTTTACTTTTCCCAGACTGCAGTAGAATAGAAATATCCAAAATTAAAATGATTAATTGTGCTTGTACTCGAGATCAGATCCGGAACAACCAGCTGGGGCTTTAACATTTAATGACCCTCATTTTCCTATCTTGTTCCAGGAACTTCTCTGTGCAAAATTAAATTCCATGACCAACATCTGACTGTACTTGGCACCAGAGTTGTCCAGGTCTCTACAGGTACAGGAAGGCCTTGGCTCAGCAGCAACTACACCCCAGGATGACAAAACTGATCGTGGATGCTGGCCTCCCCCAACCCCCACAGCTGCCATCCCCATCACATCTGGATTTTCAGCCTCTGTAAAATGCAGGTTCTTGCTATAAACAAAAAAATGGTTTGTGGAGAGCAAGTAGGATGCATTCCATGCTGTTCAGCAAGGGTTGGCCTTTTAGGTTTTGTAGGACTCACCACTGCTGAAGACCTGGATGAAGAATGGTAGTTTGTAATGGCACTATGACACTATGCTGGAAGGAACTGCCAGTCCACTGGACAACAGGATTAGTATTGAAAATTGCCTTGAAAATTGGAGAAATGTGCTGGGAGGCGCAGTGGGGGAAATTCTGCTGTCAGCAGGGTGAGGCACAGCACTTGGGAAGGAGTAATCAACAGCACTCACACAAAAAGGCAGCAACCACTCACAGGGATATCACTTCAGGGCTGCCCACCAGCTAGCTTTGCCCTGTGGTGAGAAAATGGAGGTTTTGGCAGGTCTGGAATCCAGGCTGGAGTGTGATCAGAGATGTGGAAGAAAGAGAGTGGACTCTTGCTTGGGTTTTACCAGGCTTTATTCTTGTCCCAGCCAAACCTTGTGCAAAGACAGGGTCTGGGCCTCAGGTTTTCCCCTTTTTACTTGAGAGGGCATTCCCCAGGAGAGGGGAACCGAGAACCAAAAGCAAGGAAAGAGAGATGTGACCCAGAACAGGGGAACTTAACAGAACAAAAGAAAAAGGTGTTGCCCTCTCCCCCAAATGAATCCCATGGCTTTCTGCCCCGAATCTTCAAGATCTAACAGAGTGATCGACAGAGTATCTCTCAGGGAGAAGACCATCGGGGGGTAAGGGAAAGGGGTGTCAGGAATAAACCATTTTTAAACAAATATAAAACATAACAAAGTCCATACAGAACTTCAGAAAACTCAATCACACACAACCACACAGGGTGGTTTTGTTAAAACAGTCTATACATTGTAGAGGATCAGAGTCTGAAAATAAGCCAGATGTGAGCAAGGGAAAGAGGAGCTGGAGACACAAGCAGCAAAACACTCCCTGAAAACACATCCCATAGCAATAGCTTCAGCTGGTCTGTTCTCTCCAGTTTTCACCTTGCACTTCATTGGACCTTTGAACAAAGTGCAGAGAATAGCAACAAAAACAACCCCAGTTCAAAAAGAGAGAAAAAGAGTTGAGGGGTATTTAGCCTGAAGACAAAGTAGGATGATAACCCATTCACTTCTAAGCCCATTCTGTACTCAGCAAACAGGAGGTACAGATATGCTGTCCCATCAGTGACACCCTTCATTCTGTAACATTTTGCAATTCTAAGCAAACTAGCAAGAAACTAAGGTAAGATTTACCTGATCAAACACAGACATTTAAGATTGCAGACTCTTTTGATAATCAGAGGGAAATTCATTCCAACTTAAACAGAGTCCATGTTTGCTCTTGAGAAGCATGGGCTACACAAGCCTTTCAGTAACTATAAGGGCAACCCAGGGTGATGAGCTAGGGTATAGGTATCTATTGAGTAGAGATGAATCCCACTCTAAATTATTTTGGAGAACCATACAAGAGATTTTCTTTAAAACTATAGATTACACAGAATTAGAGATTATATCTGTCAAAGGAACTGCTCCTCTGCAATACCTGAAAAGTGCATGTGCAGCTGTGTTGTCACATAAAACACTTACCATTTTCAATACAATTAATATCAGTGTCAAATAGCTAAATAAAATTAATAAACAGAAAGAAACGAGGACTTACTGGGGCTCAGAAAAATACAAGGATGGAATAGGTGGTTCATTTTCTATTAAAGAAGTACCAGCCAAGTAATATGAGATGTGCTAGAATGAATGTTAGCTTATGAATCTTCCAAGTTAATAAGCTCCAGTGTTTCAGAGCAGAAAAGCCTGGTCTGCTGGGAGTTAAATGGCAATGCTTCTTATCTGGGAGACTTACTGCTTACTGGAACAAATAAGAAAGAACATGCATGAAAAGCCAAAAAGGATCTGAACACATTGTGGCAATAGCTTGCTGCTAAAGAAAATAAAGCATATTATCCTTCAAATATATAAAATACAGCAGGCAGTTTAGTCTTTGGGAGCAAAATGTGACTTCCAGAAATCAGTTCATCTGGAATACACAAGTCAGCATTCCTTTCAGTTTCTCTTCTCTGAGAGTGACTAGTGCAGCCAGATGAACACATGAAAATGTGGTGCAAGAACTCCTCAGTGAAAATCTGCCTCTGGAGACACCTTTTGAGCATCCTTCCTCTCTGAACACAACACAGCCTCACCAGGCCACCTCCAAAAGCAGAGGTTTAGCTAATACTGCTGAACCACTATGGCAGCTCTCCTGCAGACAGCTTTGCAAATGTACCCAGTGCTACACACTAGGTGAGCTTTGCAATACAAATTACAGAGTTATGTTCCTTCAGCTGACGACTATAAAATTATATAGGCCACTCTCCAAAACAGGCTTAACTTGCCTTCTGCAATGAACACAAGTGTGTGGCATGAATCAGGAGGATGAAGATGAAACTAATTCTTAATAGCTTATTGCTTCACAAAGGAGAGATCATCTTTCCAGGGGAAAGGGGCCTGTAAATTTAACACAAAGCTAATGCCTCATAAAGCCTTTACATAGAACTGAGGAGATGTTTACTTTCCTCAAACATTATTCCATGTCTTTTCTTCCTAATTTCTTGCCTTTAAGCTAAGCCACCTGTTTTCCAAGCTTAAAAAACATCCCAACTGTATCCAAGTTTCTTTCAGGACACAGTTTTATTCTGTGATGCAACTTAAAGTCAAACAGCTCCAAAGTATAATTTTTCTTCAGTACTTTTCTTTCTCTGGATGTTCTCTTAGCCATTTTAGGAAAACCTGGGTACTTCCTTGTCAAGCTTGACTGTGATTCACAGTTACCACCATTCTTTCTGGCTATGGACAGAGCATGGCCCCCAAGACTGGGACCATCATTTGAGACCTCTGTTGCCTCTCTCCACTCTGCAATCCCATGTGCAGAAGGTGGGATTGCTCACAGACCAGGAGTGAGGTCACAGCACGGGAGAAGAGTCAACAATCTCTCTAGACTGGGGCCCCTCCCTGAAGGTGGAAGCTTCCTGTCTAGTCAGGACAAACTACAATGGTTTTCCACATCTTTCTTAGAGTAACTGCTATTAAAACCCACAGCATTTTTCCAGAAAGTCAGTGTGGGCCAATATACTGGAACCATTTCCTTGCATTCCTCTACCAGTACAACAACATTAAACAGGTTTAGTTTGGGCTTCATTTTTTTCTGTCCACTAAAGGAAATGGTGAGGACTGAGCTTTCCTCCCTTTCAACCTCTTTTACACACATGTGCACAAAGACAAATGCTTGACCAGCCCATCCAGGTCACACCTCAACATTTCACCCACACAAGCTGGCACAGAGGGAGAACAGAGGTAGGAAGCAGGAGAGCCTCAATCTTGCCCCAGCTTCAGCCACCATTGATACATGATGAAGAACTGATATAAAAGAGCTACAGTAGCTTTCTTTCTCTGGAAGTTCTCTTCCTCTGCTTTTGCCAAAGTTTTTCACATTTGATGTCCCTGAGTTAAGGGATATGGACTATGAGGCCTGGGGAATGATCAAAATATTCTACATTTGTGAAAGCATTTCAGCAATAGCAATAAAAACCTTTCAAAACCTCTTGGAGGAGACTGGTACTGAACACAAACTTTACCTTCATTCATCTCTTTTTTAACAGCAATTGCTGCAGTTCCAGTTTTCTAAATGGCACAAGGGTGGATATGTTGGCATGAATTTGGCAAATCATAGAAAATTTCCATGTAATCAAGACATATGAGGGACCTGGCACTGTTTCAGATGGTTGAGTGCAAAACTGAGAGTGGGATTTTATGAGAAACATCTGCTGATGATTAAACTACATAACTTCCTTTGGAACTGGAGAGAGACTGCAGCTCTTCAAAGAATTTTACAACTTGCCACCACCAACTCATTGCTCAGTTTCCCAGCTGATTATATTCTTTGAAGATTCCTGATGATTTAAAGTCATGCTCCTCCTTTTCACTTTCACATAGCCATTCCAGGAAGAACATAAGCCTTCTCACAGTATGAGCCCGCCATATGGAGAATCTTCTGTTTTGCATATTGTGAATGGACTTTATTTTCCATTCATTTCATTTTCTTAAGGTTGTTTCTTCCTGCTTTTAGATTCAGCATGAAAAATCATTTGATCTGCCATTCTGATTTCATTCAGTTGTGTGAAAAGGACACATTTCCCTAAAAGCAAAAGTGGTCTTTGTATATGCACCAGCTCAGGAAGGTAAGAATTAACCCATAATCTATTTAATCACATTTAAACTCTTTTTTCTCTGTGCTGCCACAGTTTTTTTTCTGCTAGTCTAATTTCTCTGTATACTGGTGTCAAATATATACGTTATTGAAATCACTAGAGCTTTTGCATGAGTGGTGCCATTGAATATAGGTGGGCAAGATGGACATACTGGAATTGCACCAGAACTTGATAATGGTCTCAAGAAATTTTCTGGTGAAGCAGTAGCCCTATTTAATCTTTGCCCTGAGAAAAAGTAAAAAAAACCCATGACTTCAGCTCATTTGCACATGTGCACACCATCACATTTTACCAGTATCTTTAATTAAATTTAGAAGCCCATATAAATCTGTATAATCCCTGCTACATCTGGATACAATGTCTGCATACAAAGGTGACCTCTTCCTTAAATCATGTCTCCATTAGCTGTACACAGTGATATGTTTCACAATTTTTCTCTATTTCACTGTCTGTGACTAGCAGAGAAGACCTCAGGAAAAACACTGAATTGACTGGAGACTAATCAGATCTACACTCTGTAAAAGAAATGAACACTTAACCATTGCTATTTCCTCGAGGAGATTGTATTCTTTGTGGAGAGAAAATGTTGCAATACACAACTATAGAGCTTATAACTCTTGCAAAGTATTATCTTACAAAGGAAACACTCAAGCAGCATTCACAGAGGCAAAGCTTCATCTTTAGGAAGGTCAGTCTGCTCAGGGCAAAGTCACACAAAGCACACTTTTCCAGCTTTTGTAGGATGATATATCACCATATCAGTCATGCATAGAAAATGTACAGTTAGGGTTTATGTGATGAGGGGAGATAATCTAGCCGAATCCCCATCAGCAAAACAAAACAAATTAGATAATAGATCCAATAGCTGCACAAAGCCTACAAACCTCTCTGCTTTAAAAATCTTCATTAAATAGAACACAGAGCACAAGATCCTGAGACCAAACACAGAAGAAAAATGGGGTATTGCATGTTCTTCTCTGCCCAAGAAGACTAAGAAAAGTATCTGCTGATGTAGCATTTCAGTATTTTCTGGGTGCAGAGGGTGAGAGGGACCAACTACAGGGGTTTAAAGACAAAGTACCTGTTTTCTTTTGTGTATCAGCCAGAGCTCTGGCTGTTGAGATGAGGACACAGGTCCAAAACAAATGGTCTGCCTTTTTTTTTAGCATTATCACTGTCTAGAAGCAACAGGTTTTTCATTTAACCCTAATCTTTCCATCCATAAACTGGGTGCAAACAAATACATAACTCGTGTAGAAAGCAATCTCCATCCCTGGAACTGGAGACATTAGGCTCACCGCAAGATCCTTCAGTAGCTGTGGGATTCTCTGCTTCTTGAGGTCCCCAGGAATACAGAGCTCAAAATGGGGGGCTGCACACATTGTGTTGCTCTCTCAGCATTACTGAGTTCTGGACAGTAAAGTTGGGAACCACTGGCATAAGTACTCAGAAAGTAGGGGGGGAAGAACAATTTTGGAAGGCGCCTGAAATTCTAGATAGAAGTGAATTTACCATCATGTACATCTCAGCCAGGTTGGGTGCGACTTTGAGCAAGCTGGTCTAGTGGAACGTGTCCCTGTCTATGGCAGAGTGGGTGGGAACAATGTGGTATTTAAGGTCCCTTCCAACCTAAACCATTCTGTGATTTTGTGATTATTTACGCATGTTCTGACCAGTTGCCTAATTTCCTGTGGACTCCACCACTTCCCATGGCAGGTACGGTGATTAAATAGTACATGTCTGTTTGGAGACAGATTTCACCTTACTTTGAGGTTTCTTGGAGGCAACACTTAACCCTCAGAGCTTTCAAATCTATCTATGAGAATGCAGGTACTGGTCTTGACATCCTTGATAATGCACTGTGAATATATTAGGGATGAAATTCAACAGTATCAGTGCCCCTATAGCTAGAAGTTAGTTTTAAAATGCTTTTTAGAGAGAGACGTGAGCATCATATGAGGTAAGTCTAACACATTGTTTCTGTGTATGAAAAATCCAGGAAATAGCTTTCAAAAGTTGAAATACACAGCCAAGGCACAAACCTCTCCTGAGGCTGTCAATTTTTGTGACAGACTTTGTGGACTGATAGGTTCTGAGGCACAGAGACTGTGCTGTGGTTTTCCTTAAGTGTATGTCTTGTCAGTACTCCTCTGTGGGCAGATAGGTTTCCAAGATAATCTTCCAAGCAAAAGCTGAGATATTTGCTCTCCAAGCCAAGAACATCAAAACCTGTAATAATGTTCAATTATAGTAGCTTTATTTCCATTATGTCTAAAGTAGATATAATTGATTTATCTTCTCAATATTTATGCATCCAATGGCACAGTTATTCAATAGTTCTGCTCTGCTTGGCTCAGAGACTATATCTTGGACATATATCTCAGACACTAAATAGCAACTTCATTTGAAAAAAAATATTTTTAAAAAGGATTATTTCTACATATGTTTTCTAGAATCAGGTATTCCAGATGCCCTTGTAGCACCAGCTCAGATCATGCTACATCTTGCACAGAAAATAATCCTCAGAAGATAACAAATTTCTCCAGATATTTCAGAGACACAATTTACAGCTTGTCAGAAATGCCTCAACAGAGTGGTTTTGTCAGAAAAAAACGAAGCATCAAAATTGAAACTTTTCACAACCACTGACCTGTTTCCACAAAACTTTTGGTCAGGAGAGGTTCCTGAGCTGCATGACTGAAGTTTTAGATAAAGAAAAAGCAAAACATGTTCTGCCTGCTAAGGAATGTTTTTCCAATTCTGTCAAGATCTAGTATTTGACCTTGGCTCATGTAAATGCCAAACACAGATAATGGAATGTAGCACAAAATGGGACCAATGCATATTTAGTTACTCACATACCATTAGGAAACTACTGGACAAAAATACTGTAGAGTAGGTCAGAAACCAAGAATTCTAAACAATATTTCTTCATCTGTTTCTGAAGTGGCAGCCTTAAACCATCAGAGAAGGGATCATTACCATCTTTGTCTGCAGGCAAGGAGTTGAGATAAAAAGAATGCCCAGATTGCTCTTCACCCTTGAGCACACTGCTGAATTCTTTGCCCCAAAACTGACTCCTTATTTGCTTCCACAGTACAATGTGGACTTGAACATATCATGGGCTCCAGGTTAAATTAATCCCCCAAGCTTCCCATGCTGCTTCCCATGAAATGCTTTTTCTCAAGCAACCAAGCAGGTATTCCTGGTAGAGGGACTCAGGAGATGCCAGCACCCAGAACACACTTGAAACATGGTATGAATGGCCCTAGGTCTGCCCCTGTCCCATCCACCCTTGGTAAGGCAATATCAGGCAGAAGAGATGCCAAAATCTCTTCTAGGAGGACTTAGGCTACCTATTATATGACAAAAAAATATTGACAGCCACTCAGAAACCAGGCAAGCTGCCACTGCAGAAACCAATACTGGTTTAGGAATCAGGGAGCACAACAGATACTGTATACAAAGAGAACAGCACAATAAAAACACAGATGCTTTGTATCACCTGGAGGGCTGGCTGCAGTAACTCAATGAAATCCTGCAAGTATGCCACTGATCCCAGGCAATATATTCCACAGTTGTGGACTTCTCCACTACTCTTGCTCACACAATGACTTTTTAAGCCTCACTTGCCTCCCATGCTTTCCAAGTGGTATTCCCACGTTCCTGCTTTCCCCAGAGGGCAAACACAAGGACAGCACTAAAACTGCACTTTACTGAAAAGAAAAGGCTAGTTTTCCTAGAGTGGGCAAAATTTTAAAATGTATTCACCGCTTCCCATGCATATAGCTGGGGTTTGAAAGAAGCAGTCAGAAACTGAACAGCCAGCAGATCTTTCCAATGACACCAACTATTCTTTCTGAAGTGTCCTCTGCTATTTCTTAGCCATGCTCCAACTGCAGCACTGGGAAGAATGTTCTGTACAGATAAAGTGTCAAAAATTACTCAGAATGAATCTGGTATTTAAATACATGTTTTCCTTATTTAGCCATCTTGAATGGCTTCCAGTCACTTGGAGATGTTGAAAAGCACCACAAATGTAAAGAATTACAGCATTTGCTTTAACCATAGAAGCAATTAAGTCTCCAGCAGTGTGGAAAACCGCTTTTGAGCTGTATTTATTGATGCATAGATTTCACTGTAGTGTGATATTTGAAGACAAATTGCTGTGCCCATAATTAAGACTGTTGAGGAATTGGCAAGTGAAATATAATGATGAAAGACCAGCTCAAAGGGCAAGTGAGTTAGATTGGTCAGGATGATACAATCTATATGACCTCAGTGCCCTATTCCTGCTCATTGATTTCCCAATTAAATATAACTTTTTATTCAATCACTTAGAATATACTGCAAGTTATTGATGCACTGCTGGTAGGAAAAAGCAATGAAGTAAAGATAAAACAGTGAGTGAGCACTGCCTCATTTTAACATTTTATTAACCTTAATGAGGTCATGATGAAGATGATGTTATTCACTTGGGTCTTTTGTCCTTATTTTTATTTTAGTTTAAAGTGAACTTTTTCAGACCAAACTAGGGCAGAAGCAGCCTGGTCCTGGAAAGTGTAAGGCCTTTTGCTTTCCTTTATTTGAACAGTGCTAAATTCCACTGCCAGTACTGCACCCCCACCCTGTCTCAGCTAGATGAGAGACAAACACAGAAATCCACAGAGATGAAGAGAAAGATGTAGAATAGTTTCTGTACACAGAGAAATTGAATTGACTAGGATTTCTGCTTGAAAAAAAAGCTGAAAGAATGACAATAATGATGATAATAATGGTCTATGAAGTGAAAAATCACATGTAGAAGGTGAACAGTACTGTTAAGGCCAGCTCAACTTCAGACATCAACAGCAGAAAAGAGCTGAAAGGACTGGAGAAAAAGATTTTCAGAAAGACTACACCTGCATTTGGGCAAATTTGGCTGTACCTGAATGAAACCTTCCAAGATGTGTCAGCCAAAGAAAATCCTCTCCCTGGAAAACTGAAAAGACTGAAAGGGGTTGTTGCCTTAAGCTGTATAAGACTTATTACGGGAGACATGGGGATAGAGCAGAGAATGTTTGAAGACTGTGTAAAATTTATTATAGGACATTTTAAATGAACTGTAGAAAGTTACCAAACATACTGCGGGATGTTTAGAGGAAAGATCAAAAGTGGGAAAAGGGAGACAATTAGTTGGATCTGGGAGGAGCAACTGTGTAGAGAGGAAGAAGAAGACAGTACAGGCCACCTACATTTTGCTGCTCAGTATTTTCATCCAGTCCCCACCACAATGTCACACCTAAACTCTCTCCTTAGTGAGCTGTGAGAGCAGGGTCCCTGTTCCCTCTGTGTGCACAATCCACCACTGAACCTCAATTTTACTGGCTCTAGCTGATGTCTGCCAGCCATGAGACTGAAGGGCTCTTAGGTCTGGATGCCAACAACTGGAGGAGGTCAGGATCTGAGGGGCAGCCACCAGGCAGGTGGAATGTCTGTACTGTGAGTGTGTTGTTGCTAACCAGGCACTCACTGCCACTGGACTTCAGGACACAGCCTGTCTCTAGCAGACCAGGAAGGCAACTCCTGTGAATCTCAACATCCACATGATCTCTGCCAGCATCATTTCTATACTAGCTTCTCCTTACATCTCCCTTACACACCTTTTTTGCATGCTACAAATGCCCTGCCGAACAGTCCCTCAAATCCTTTTGCAGTTGCAGTGGACGGGCACCCAAGGCACTCAGAAAACCACTGCCCAGAGAGTGAGAAGACTGCCTGGTTCATGTCCCTTTGCCCTATGAAACTGGTTTGCAATTGTGTTTGGGATGTTACTACAGAAACACAAGCAAAAGTGCACCAGCTGAAATGAATGCATTTTAGCCCTTAGTATGCCTGTGTAGAGAACACTGGTGATCTAAACCAGAAGACAAGGCCTGCACAAGCTTGAATGGAATCTGCCATTTAACTCATCCTCATGATCTGTGTTACCTTTTACATTCATTACTTTTACGCATTCAATGAGATTTAGATTTTCTGGATTCTTTTCCCAAATGTGCCATAAACTTGTGACATCTTGGGGGGAACATTTGCAGCCTGATACAAAGCTCACTGCTGCCATTGGAAACCCTTTTGCGTCTTCTTCTAATAAAGGTAATTTGGATTTATCTGCTCACAGAACTAACTACAGAAACTCTTCACAGAAGAAAATCACGAAAGGCAGCATTCCACCACTGCCTTTACCAAACTAATGGGCCTATCCAAGTTTTTTTATTGCAAAAAAAGCCCCCAGTGTTGCAGATCCACAAGGACACTAAAGTGAAGCACTGAAGTTAAAATGAATAGCTTAATTACCTTTCCTAATTTATTGGACATACACAACTAATTCCACGGTTCTCCAAAATTAATTTATGATGACCTTGAAACAAAGAAGCTGTGTGAAGGACTGTCGGGCTTTCTTTTCCCCCCATACATAAATTTACAAAACTTCTCAGGATTTGTTAAACATTTTTCATGATAGAAGAAGACATAATTCTTCTCAGAACCTCTCAATGTCCTGAGTGAAGCCCATTTCTTTAAGAGAGCATATGATCTGTGTTCACATCCTTTTATCCCTCTTTGAGGATTACAGTTAAAGGCACACATTTATATAAAATGTATTAAAAGACAAGAGAGCTTCAGCCTAATTCACTTAACTGTACATCTCTACATTTTAGATCTCTATACCTGGGGTAGTCATCCTGGGTTAGCTTTGTAACAGGTGGAAAGAAACAGGCACTTTATCTTTGTGGGGTATTGCATCCTGTGGCAAATATCTGGAATAGCTCAGATGAAAGCACACATTTCCTTCCATTAGCTGTAAAGGCAGCTCAGACTACTGAATCCAGTGACTCAGCAGCTGTCTGCATTTGGTAGTCAGGAAGGATCCCATGAATTTGCTCTGGTATTCACAGATGTCTCTGTCAGACCTGGTAATGTACTCACACCTCCCAGGATCCATTTAGGAAATGCAATCTCGTTTCTAACTTCAGAAGAGAAAATGTTGCTGACTCCTGTGACACTTCAAGCTATCCTAACTTCCCTGCTGAAGCAATGTTACTTCCCTTTTGTAAGAGCTGGGAAATCCAACAAGCAGCAAAATCCCCAGAAGCAACACTATGACAAAGGGAAACCTTATGGTAAGATATTACAGAGACACTTACCTGTAAAATGGGTTCTGTAGGAGACCTAGTCCTCCTGAAAACTTTTCCTCTTTTTCCTATAGTTTGATGTCAGAGAGGAATTTTAATTAGGTACTCCTTATTTCAGAGACTGGCAGTATGAGAAAATGGTCTATGAAAGCTTTTCTGGAGCACAGGGCAGACACATAACTAAGGAGGTGGAAAGAAGCAGTGCCACTACAGCATTTTGTTTCAGTTTTCTGATGCTCTGTAAATACAGGCCAGCCAAAATACACAGGTGGATGACTGCTCTTCTGCAGTATCTTCCCCTGTGGACTCCTTATTCCAAAATAAAAGTTCCTATTCCTGAAAATTGATTCTGTCCTGGGAGCAAGCTAAGTATCTGCAATGAAACAACATTCAGTCTGAAATCAGAGTACCCCACAGTGATCTCGTTCTGGATTGCTCTAGCGGGAAAACTGCTCTGCTCATGTTCCCCATTCAGCCATTTTCCAATGCATCTCTGCTAAAAACCCTCCCTTCTTCAGAAGAAAGCTGAACGAGGTTCTGTGGTTCCTGTCTAAATCCACAATGATTCTGACAGCAAGGAAAGCAGACAAATAGTCTGTATTTGCATTGGTCACACTTTTCACATTACTGTACTGTCTTCATTATTTGTGGAGAAAGATGTTTTGTACACAGCATTCTTAGAGATGCAGCAACCTTCTCATCTGTTAAAGATTTTCCCTTGATAGAACTTTTGTGAGTTACATCCTTTAAGGATCTGCCTATTTGTAATTTGCATGGATCACTATGCATATGTATTTTGCATAGGGAGGGAATAAGTCTGAAATGAGTCAGTATTTTTGCTGTGCTCAAGTGAGATAGTTTGAAAATTCCCCTGGCTGTGGGTTCGGTAAGATCTGAACAGTTTCCCTTGCAGTGGATAAACACTTTTCCAAGGGAATCATCTCTCTGAGGACATTCTCTCTTAAATTATTAAAGTATCTGATGGTTCTTAGTAGCTTGAACTCATCACAGCATTTGCATAATAAGCATTCTCTAATTTGAGCATGTCACATCCATAGAGAGACCAGCATAACCATCCAGCCTGGACTCCTGCATAATGATCATCTGCTGGAGAAGTTTCTTTAGTAAGTCCAGCATTCACAGCTCAGCTGCAGCATTGCCTGCAGACAAGTATAAAATCTTGCTTTAAAGACTTCCATATAAATGATCTATCACAGTCCCTAGAAAGGAATTCCAGTAACTGAGCATTGAAAGCATGTGCCTTATTGTTAAAAAATGCTTCTTATGTAATGTTTGGCTGCACGGGGTAGAGACCATGATCAAGGCACAAATAAATGAGCTCTACACCACTACATGGTGTTCTGACTTTCCCTACAGAAGTTTCCTCATATAAATATCAATTTTTCACTGAATCTCCTGTATCAGCATTCCTAGAATTGGCTTAGCTTTACATTTCTCTCCCAACTCCTTGCTATAAATAGCTATGTCTCATATATCATTTAAAGAGAATAAAACATTACTCCTTGCATTCATTTATTTGATTTTACAGCCTTGCTTGTATGTTAATCAAAGGCATAAAGTGCTGAGGTGCATAGGTGCCAAGTAAAAGTCAATATTTTACCATGAACCTCATTTATCTGCATTAGCCTGAAACAAGGTAGATCTGTAAATTTGGACATTATTGAATTTAATGACAAAGATCAATTACGGCATCTTTGACAGGACAGGGATTTGTCAGATGAGAGAGAAAAAGCATCACTTTTTCCCAAGGGAGCTTATAAATTCTGGCTGGGTGAGACTGTCCATCTCTTCCAGTGAACTGATGCATGCAAATTCTTAAATAACATTGGTACTATTTGAAATATAGACCCACAGTTTAATACAGAGCTAAGTTATAGTGAGCTCTGAGGGATTGTTCAGCAGGATTGGCTGGAATACAAGAAAAAAGAACTAGAAGGTAATCAAAGTGTCTTCATGGGAGAGATGCACAATTTGGCTGCAAAACTGAAAGCAATTCTCAACTCAGGCTGATTCTTTCCATGTCCAGTACACAAATATCAACCAAACTGTTTAATGAGCACTGTGGTAGTGCAGATTTTTAATTTACAAAGCTCCCCAGAAGCACAAACACTAGTTTTTGGAAGGAACCTTGGGAAAACATGGAGAATAACCTCCCCTGACGGAAACTACTACATTTCATTGAAGCCAATGCCTACAGATGTGTAATACTTCCTATCCACCCTCCAGCACTATGACTTTTCTCCATCATTGGGTAGGAAGCATTATTCTGTCCCACTTGACTTGTCTGAAATGCAGATAAGCTTTCACAAAGCAAAAACCTTTTTTTTTTTTGCCTTAGTGTTTTTCTAGACTTCCATCCAAGGGTTGCTGGGTACCATAACAGCCTTTGAACTTACTAGGAATTGAAGAATTTCAGAGTGTCTCAGGATCATGTATCTCAGTATGTTTTCCCAAATCCTGGAAGTCAAACCAAACCACATTTCTAATGCATATTTTTTTATTAGCAGATAGGCAGAGATTATTTACTATGGATCAAGTCTTTAAACATGGAAATCCTGTAACCCTGACAGAACTTCATTAGACTGCTTTAACAAAGAAGGGCTACAGGGTTATATTCTGTATTTTCACTGGTAAGTTCTATGTAACCAACTCAAAAAAAGCAAAATCTCTTCTTAAAAAAAAGTTCTTTTGGGTTGAATAAAACACACCCCTCATGACACATTTCTGCTTGCAAAGATAGGAGTACGTATATTGTATAAAGCTGATTTATCAGCACAATAATGAGAGTAGGTCGTGCTTTTAGTTCTGTCCTTCATGGAAGTATTCCAGCCCACACAGACAGCAAGCACAAATCCTGAATCCAAGTGCACCTCAGCTTAAACTGACACTAATCTCACTCCTATTGTATCTAGTGAGATGAGACTGAACAAAAAGCACTTGGACAGTTTTGAAATGTAATGGGACTTTTCTGGACATCCAGGTTAGCCCCACCAAGATAGCAGCTGTCTGCAGTTGAGAGTGAGAACCAGAAAAACAGTAGTGGGAGAGATGTCAGCAAAGCTGAGGACTCAAAGCACAGCCAAATGGCCATGCAGAGAGGTTCTCCATTCTGAACAGGGAAGCAAAATATAGTCAGGTATGATGGAGAGTTACTACAGTTTCTAAGAGCAGGAGTTAACAACCCATGCAATTAACTACAAAGAGCACAATGACAAAGCTTAGTCCATTCCATACACAGAAAGCCAGAAAGTTAGTATGTGTTACTTTGAGACATGTAGCTGTCATGGTCTATCTGACTGCATGCTGGAAAGAGAAACATGAGGAGGTTACCTTCTCACCTGGGACAGAATGAGTTCAGAAATGCTCAGCTATGATGTCTCAATGTCAAGTTGTAACAGACCAAGACAAGCAAAGTCAACCACCTGCAGTCCTGTGAACAACCCTCAAGATCAGTTCACACCTCACCTTCCAGTAGCTGCATATTCCTCTCACCTTCTCCCAACACCAGCAGAGAACTCAGTCATCATGGTGTTTTATGGTTATTTCTTTCAGACCTTAAGGAAAACAGGGTAATTTTGCCCACAGAATAGCGACACCAACAGCACTCAAGGCAGAAAGCCCCTGCTCCTAGAGAAGCAGTTTTCTTCACTGGGAGTCAGCCATGTCTTGCCCATCTTTGATGTATCAGGGGATCTCAGGCACCTAAGATCTGCTGGCTCTTGTGAATACTCATAAAGGGAACATCATGGATTGGCCATCATCAAAAGATGAGAAGGACAGTTTAATGAGCTGTAGATGACAGGACAGTGCAAGCAAGAACTAAGGGTGAGGAGCCTGCATGTGTGCTGTAGATCAACACCACCACCTGAAGCTGGACTGCCACTTTGTCCTGTGTTTGTTTTACCCACTGTTTCATTCCCAATATCCCCAGTTAACAGACCTAATACTGAATCTGTTTAAACTAATCCAGATTATTATGCCTAAAACAGTTTGGGGAACACTTAGGAAGCAACCTGAAGAAACAAAATGAAGAACAGGTAAAGCTAAGCAGAAGACACAAACCTATGGAGCTAGTACAGCTGGACCTAGAAAGCTGTGCTTGGACATTACCTTTTGTTAACATTCATCAATAAAATCCAGGGAACACGTGTCTTGCTTATGCTACAAATCAATTGAAACATTTTCCTTAAGTAGTTGTATGCTAATTTCTTTTTATTCATGCATACAAGAAGGAGGTAGAGCAACTTTAGACAAAACAGAATTTAACTGATAGCTTTAGGGAAGCCAGACTTGTCCGTTTGAAGTGGTTAAGACGTGCTTGGAGAGACATTCAAACAGGGTAGGTCTCTAATGTGATTTTACATAATCAAATAGGAATGTCTTCAAAAATATCTTTACATGGTGATCTACAAAAAAAAATATTTTGCTGTGAAGTGGATTTTAAATTCCAAATGCAGATGGGATAAAAAAAAATGTTGGTTTGCTTGTACCCCAAGCCTTGGGGACATGTATCTCTGTGTGTGGCATGTGGGAGACTGATGGTCCTTGGGATTATTTGGTTTATCTGTTCCATTACTAGTTTTGATCCTGAAAGTATAGTTCACTGCCTGCCAGTTAATGACATATCATTAATATATTTATGAACTGTTTCATCCTGATTAGGGTTTAAACTGAACAGAGCAGTTTTTCAGCAGAGATACGACCAGAGCCAGTCTCAGCTTCAGACACGAACGGTGGTTTTTAAAGTGCCTAACCCTGGTATTTTATCACCATCTGCTGGTGATAAAGTGTCATTCACTTAAAAATGTAAATTCAGTCTCAGCATGTACAAAATAATTCTCCCCATAAAGATTCAAAGACCTTAAATGCAGCAAAGACTAGTAAGACATCCATGAAATTCAAATCCCAAAAAGTCATCTGAGGAGCAGATGACACGATCTCATATACTCTACGAATATTCTGTCATAGCTAAAGCTCTCACAGAACCACAGTCAGGTGCTGTCAGAAAACACTAACAGAGACCTCAAGGTTACTGGTAATAAAATTCACAGTACAAACACCAATTTCCTCTCTACCACTGGCAAAGAACAGGTCGTGCAAGGTCAATATGCCAGGCACTTTTTTCTGACCAAACCAGTCATCATCTCTTTCAGTTGCCCAGGGGGTTTTAAAACCATTTCTCAAATCTCAAAAAATCAGTACTACTAAAAAGTAAACTATATTCTTCCTCCTTCCTGCCCTCTGCTGCAACCTATTGCCCTTATGCCTTCCCCCATCTTCACTACCCCTTTCCTCCCTTGTACCTCCTGTCATACCTAAACATTAACACTGTGAGCTGGAGAAGGGTCTGAATTTCTCCCACTTAAATTCCCAAGTAAGTGAGGCTCCTCAGTTAAATGGCTGAACTGCCAAGACGTCTTCTCTAATTACTGCCAACAAAGATGCTCTTCCAGACGACAGTTTCTGCCTTAGAGGAGCCACTGTCTAGAAAGAACAGATGCAAACTGTTTTTAATTTAGGTACTTCCCTCAGGTTGTTAGGTTGGGTAAGAAGAGCTCAATCCTCTCGTCTTGCCTTGATGTTCAACCTAGAGGCAGCTACAGACAAACTTCTGCAGCCTCAGTGAGACTTGTTCAGCATGGATGAAACCTGTTGTGCGACATAAATTTCTCCTGAGCACGTACAAACTGGGATTCTCCAAATATTTCGTATCTAAATACACTTGAGCTTATTTTCACAGCACCTTTTCTGACTCAAGACTACTTGCCAGCAAACTGAAAGTCTCTCCTCTCACAACATGAGAGAATTAGGGCTTCTGAAAGAACAGGTCATCCAAATTTTAATTTTTTACCTTGAGTAAAACAGTGCATTTTTTGACCCATGTCTTGGAAAAAACAGAAACATTCTGAGTGAACTTTTTACATATATAAAAATATAAACTAACAGAAGAACTTTAGTCCTAATGGTTAAAGTTTGAAAAAGTTGAGTAGCAGGCAAGCAAAGTTTATAATAGTGGAAAATTACAATGCAAATTAAAATCTTTTAATATAAAACAGTGCCACCAATTGCACCTGTGCTCACTGTCTCCAGATTTTGATTGCTTCATGCAGCTATTTAAACCTATGCAAAAGGGCATAACTAGTCTGCAGTTAAGTTGGGCACTTTGGCTCTTTTTTCCAGTCTCCAAGTGAATATTCAGCTTCTGTAGGTTTATCTGGTAACTTTTTCCTGATCACTATTTCTGTAAACAAAATGCTCACTGACTTCAAAAGGGAGAAGATTACCACTTACGGGTCAACAGCACTGAGGAAAGCAGCTACACAACAAATACAGGCCACTGCTCAGCACAAAGACAATTAAAATCTCTTTCTGAAGTGACCTCAGAGTCACTGACCCTGAACCACTTGACATCACATTCCTGCATGCTCCGTTAGCCTTGTTCCTTCTCTGTCCCATGAGGCAGCTCCTTCTTCACCATTACATAACCCCGTCCTTCTTATAACACATTTCCACTGTCCCAAATATCCCAATATTCCTGGTACCCAAGAGCGGCCTCATCCATGCTCTCAAGAAACTGAGCTCTAAGATTCCTCAGCCTCACTGAGAAAACAATTCTTGAAACATTCCGGCCTCGGTAAGTCAAGGGAACATGTGAAGAGTTCATTCTTCTATATCATCTGATCTTACGTGGCCAAAAATGAGAGCTTTACCACCTTCCCAAAATGGGAGAGACCTGCAGCTGTGGGCAGATCTGTCCAGTGCCTTCCTGACTGCTGACAGCTAGAACTGGCTGCAGGGCTGACTGCTCCCCTGTACTCAATCTGGGGGAAATGGACCAAGAAACGACAAGAATGATCAAAAAATATGGAACAACTTCTGCACAATAAATGACTACATAGGTACAACTCCTCAGGCTGGAAAACATGCAAATGACATAAGTTCATGAAAGCCTTAATGGCCTGGAGACTAGAGACACAGCAGAAAAATGCACTGGCAAACAGAGAAAAAGGTGTCCAGAGAAAGAGAAAAAGGAAACTACGAAACCCCACCCATCATCCTGCCACATGAATATTTTACAAGCTATTGCTGCTTTTGCAGCTGTGACTAATGTGAAAAGAAGTACAAGAAAATACTCTTTATTCAAGAAAAAAATTACTTTTCACAGTTCTTGATCATCCAGCATCCACACCTTGCTGCACCCATGTTCAGACACATGTAGATCCTTCTGGTCTATGTGTTCAGGCAGGATCCCAGCACATATTCTGGCACACCACCAACCACTGTATGGGTGAAGTTTTGTGTCAATATGGACCCAACTTGCCTGAGCTTTCTTCCTCTTACTCCTGCCTTTGCCTCACCCAGAAACAGAAACTTCTTCTCAGAGGTTTTCTACAAATAACTGTTTTCTGTGTCGTGCCACTATCTGTTACTATGGAATAGGAAATGCCTTCCCTTACTGCACAGAGGGAATGTGCCTGATCCATAATTACCTTCTTGTACCTGAATGGCATTAAGGCATGGACCTTAGCAGAGGTGTAAGTGAACATCTGAGTCATAAGTAAGTTCTAGAGCAACTTCAAAAACAGCCTGAAATTAGCTTTTGGCAGAGGGAGCAGCAATGGCTCTGCTGCTGTCATTGCACAGAAAGCTCCACAAGTTTAGATAAACAGTAAATAATTAGGTTTAAATTTAAAAAAAAAAAAAAAAAGCCTAAGCAAGACTGCATGAGAGCCCTGCTGAGATCAGCCTGCAAGATGAGGTTGCCCTGAGCCTTTTAGACATGGTGTAATCTCAAAGGTTTGCAGCAAACTGGTAATGTGAGATGAGCTCTTGCCTAATTAGTAGATTTCTTGTTGTGTCTCAGTGGCTGCACTGCAGAGATTGGCCACCCTCCACTCATTTGCAATATCTCAAGCTTTAAGACTTTCTCTCTTTCCAGTTCATGAGGGCCAGCTGGAAAAGCACCTGCCAAGAGGAGAACTCACTTCCAAAGGTTCAAATTCAAAATGAGGCCTGGGACTAAGCAGTTCTGCACTACCACCTCAGTAATTTTTACACCTGGGCTTCTTACCAAATGCAAGACATGAATCAGGCAGAAACACATATTCCATCCGGCCTGTACAAATAACTGTGGGCTACCATCAGCAGATCATAGGTTTTGCTCTCCTAATTCCCTCACATTTCACACTGCAAGGGACTGGCTGCTCGCTCCATCTGGTCGCAGGCACTGGGGTCTTCATTTGGTTTGAGATTTTAGCATTTGGAAAGGCAGCACAAAAGCAACGCTGGGAGCTCCCGCAGAGACAGAGCTCTGCCACAAGCCACAGGTGCAGTGCCCAGGCCTGGGGCAGCTGAGAACAGGAGAAGCTGTCCACCAAATGTGATCCTGGCTGCAGGAAAGACCCTGATATTTCTTACAGAGATGGGTGGATCACAGATTTCAGACATTCCATAGCAGCACACTGGCACGGTAAAAGGGGAGAGGTCTCATAAAGGTTTGTGACAGAAATAGTAACATGGGTATGATTAAGATTGAAGCACGGATTAAAATACCTGTGCAAACACTAAAAGACACATGAGAACGATATTTTAAAGAATGGCTTGTACAGAAAGTGTAGAACAGTGTTCTGAGTCAAGGGAGTGGTTTGTTTCCATCCAGCCCAGCCCAGCCTGTGCTGACCCCCGGGAATGGAGCTTGGAGCCCGCCTCAGCCAAGAGAAGGCGGGCGCAGCTGATATTGCACTAACGTGCAAAAGAACCGCCCTGTAAACAAGAGACTGAAAAGCAATCTTTGTGTCTCGAGCAGAGGGGAGCTTTTATCACAATTTATGGAGATTCACCAGATGAACTGGTTCTCCTCGTTTCCCTGTTCATTTTCTCCCTCTGTTATCTGATTTCACCCCATGTCTAGACGCCGTTATCATGGATCTGTTATACCTCAGCCCAGGTAAAACACAAGGGCAGAAACCCCGCGGCACCTCCACTGAGAGCACTCCGGCCCTCAGCCTCCGAGGCAGCGCCGGGGCGGGCCCGGGCGCCATCGCCCCTTCCCGCCCATCACACACATCAGCGCGGCGACGCGAAAGAACTACATCTCCCGTCATGCTCCAGCACGAGCCGCTCGCACCGCCGGTGCGCGGCCCCGCGTTGCACCGCGGGAGTTGTAGTCCGTGGTGGCGGCGCCGCGGAAGTGACTCGGCGGCGCCGGGGTGAGCCGGGGGCGTGTTGACTTTCCGGGGCCGGCGCTCATGGAGGCTCGGGAATAGCGAGTCGTCTGGAGGGGTTCCCGGCCGCCGCCATGTTCGGCTGCCTGGTGGCGGGCAGGCTGGTGAGCGCTGCCCGGGCCCGGGCGGGGCCCTCAACCCGCTCGGGGGCGGGGTGGAGCTGCCGCGGGCCTGGGCCCCCCATGCCCGGCTGGGCCGGCCCCGCGTCCCCGCAGGCGGCCGCCTCGGCCAGCGGCCCTGCCGGGAGGCGCCTGCCGTCCCCTGTCAATGGTGTCTCCTCAGAGACAAGCTGGGAGCTTAACAGAAGCTTTTTAAGGCTAGATTGTGCCTTGGCCGCAAGGATGTGGCATCTCGGGTAAAGAGGAGGGTATCTTTTGCTCTGGCATTCAGCCATCCTTCTGCTGCCTTTCTCAAGGTCTATTGTATTTCCTATGTGAACAGGTTTCCATGATCCTGGGGTTGTGCCAGCCAGGTGGTCAACAGCCACTTCTTAGTGACTTGGCAACCTCTTCTGCACCCTATTTTCCTCCTACGCACATGGGGAGCGAAGGTATTCTGATCCTGTAGTCCCGGGTGGGATATGTGTTCAGTGCAGGTAGAACAAGACTGTTGTGTCTTTCTGGTAATATTTTTTGCAGTTGTTCTTCTGCTGTGTTTGACTTTTATCTGGCTATTTTGCTCTTTAGGCTAGTACGTTCCTCACTTTTTTTGTTATGTACCACTTTAGGTGTGTTTCTGTAAAAGGAAATTCACAGACAGATGAAGATGAAAAACCGTGTCAATACTAATAAAGGTTTTGTTCTCTTTAGGTACAAGCTGCACCTCAACAAGTGGCTGAAGACAAATTTGTATTTGATTTACCAGACTATGAAAACATCAACCATGTAGTGGTCTTCATGCTGGGAACTATACCATTTCCAGATGGAATGGGAGGATCTGTCTATTTTTGTTACCCAGACCAGAGTGGGATGGCAGTGTGGCAGCTGCTGGGGTTTGTCACTAATGAGAAGCCAAGTGCCATCTTCAAAATTTCTGGTCTGAAATCTGGTAAGACTGGTAGAACATAGCAATCAGTGCAACAGATGTGTTCCTGAGTGCAAAAGGGATAAATGTGTGAAGGTCGCTTTGAACAAAAAGCTACTTAAAAAGGCAGCACTCTGTGTTTCAGACAGTACTAGAAGCCACCTGTCAGCTTCATGGAAATATGTCTGTGTGTTACTGTTCCTTGTGAAATTTCTCTCTCGTCTTCTCTTGTGTGTGGTGTTGATCTGGAAATTCTTTTAAGCAGACTTGATGTGGTTTTGTCCTCTGCATAGAGGAGAAATGATCCTGTAACTTCCCTACCATGTTTTTAGGTGTTTGTCTAGACATGCCAGCAGCATTTTCTTTTAGCCTCCTCTGCTAAGCAGTTGTGTTCTTTGTAGCACAGACAGGTTTTGCAGGGAGTAGAGCCTGGCAGTGATTTCTGACAGCAGGCACTACCCAGCCAGGAGCAGTTGCTCTGTAGAATTGTCCAGTAGAGGGTGTCCTCATTGGAAAGCAGCTTTCCAAATGTTTTAGTACTTTTGGTACGTTCAGTAGGGAGTGTGTGTCTGTGTGTTCATGTGTTTTCCTAAATACATGAGGGGTTTGCTGTGTGCTTTACAAAAATGATGAGACATTCCAATGCCACACCTTTGGCATATGAAAGGGATGGATACATCAGTCCAGCAGCTTAAAGTGTTACAGTGATAAAGTAGTACACATCTTTTGTAGGCTTGGATCTCTGTTTAATTAAACATTGAGGTTGCTCTGCTAAAATGTATTCATTCATAACATGGCATGCTTTCTTTTGAGTCAGTCCTGGATGTGGCAGCATGGTTCAGATAAGGGCTCTCAAGCTGCAGAGCAAAATGAATTGTGATGATACACATTCCTCAGAAATTTGAGCTTTCTTCAGAAGAGGGAGCAACTGCAGGAAGGGTTTGGGGGATGTGGTTTTGTGTATCCCAGAGCTGTGTGGTTGGTGCTACGGTAAAGCACATCACCAGTGCTTTTGGCATATGTTCCTCATGCTTGAAAGACTCACTGGTGTGTGCTCTCGGACAGCTTTGGAGGAAAGCGCGTTTCCAGATGCTTTTTGCATGATTAGCCATAATTTCCCAGTAAGGGCTGTTCTCAAGGAAGAACTCAGTGACAGCTGAACACATTTGCAGTGCCTTGAGGCACTGCTGGGCTTGATTTGAGCAGCAGAGAGCTCTGCCATTCCCACTGTCTGCAGCTTAGCTCTGACTGTGGACTCGGTCTAAGCTACACAGTCTAAGGTTCCATGGCCATAAAAAATCTTAAGGTGGAGAAGACTATGTAACAGAGAGCTGGAATCATTGAGAGACATTACTAATACTTGAGCCCTGCATTTTGGGTTAAATACCTGGTTAAGAGGACCAAAGGTGTGTCCCTATCAGCTCCCTGGAAAGCAGTGGTTGTAGCAGAGTTTCATTTGTTTGCACATTAAAAAGGGGGCTTAGAAATGCTCCCTGCCTTGGAAATGTAAGGTTTTTTGGTTTTCAGTTGTGCCTGAAGGTGTGGGAGAAATAGAAAATAAACTTTGGACTTGTATTTTGCACCCTTACTGGAAGTATGTTGACAAGAGTTACAGCAGGGCCTTTTCCATGACAGGCTTTTCTGCTGTGATGCTGTTTATGCTCTAAAATGATGTCTGCATTTGAGGCCTACACATGGGTAAGGGTTTTGTTGTGATTGGGCTGAAAGGTAATGAGGGCTCAATCATTGAATTAAGGGTTCAATGGAAGGAAAGAATTGTGTGGAAAACTACTTTTCTGATAGCAGTTACTCTGTGGTGATGTGATGTGTTGGAGAGTGCAGGGTCTGAATGCAAAAACCTGAGCTTGTATTTCAGAACTGGTGAGCATTCTCTGCGTTTGTAAGGTTTGGAATTCTAATTGGAAGAGCCAAGCATGGAGAATGTGGAGTGTATTTTTCCTGGTGTAAAGATGACAATGGATGCTTTTATTTCACACTTTCAGGCAGACATCTTTCCAAGGCCGTGGTTCTGTGGGAGTTGATGGAAAGTGAATGGAATGGATGTGTTTTGTTGGTTTGGATCATGACTGTCTAAAGTAATCATACTTTGTAACAGAACCCATTGCTTGAGGATGTTACATTTTTATTGAAATGTCAGTTTCTTAGGTGAAGATGCAAGATGCAAAACTTGTACCAGCTCAGTTGCTATTGGGATTTTTTTAATAATGAACTTGATACTTAGTTTCTGATAGCTTGTATCAAGCAAGCCTCTATCAACAGCAGATGCTGAGATCATACAGCAATGAGGTTTCTCAGAAGAGGTTCTAAATAGTATTTCAGGAGATTAACTCTCTTCTTGCTTACCTTGTGTTAAAGTAACATTTTAATAGAAGTGCTTTACTCCTAAGGTAGCATAGTATTGCAGTTGTGGGATCTGGAGTGAGGACTGGCACTTTGCTTCAACTGAGAAGGGTGCTGAGTTTGTGAGCGTACTTTGTGTATGGGTTGGCTGTTTGCTTCTTTGTGCCTTGTGTCTCTGCAGAGGAATGGCCAAGTTCCTGAGGTCTTCAGTCTTGATCTCAGGTCAACTTGTCAGACTGTTTTTGCTGGCTGAGTTTTTGAGTTAAGTCAGATCTCCATTAGCCTTTCTTGCAGCTCAAGACAGTGCTGACTGGTGTGCAGGACAGCTCTTGATTAGCTTTGCTTTCCCTTGCTAGTTAAGAGGCCAGAGAGTGCTGCTGAGACATTGCCTCTGTGTTAAGAGGGTACTTGATTATTGTGTTCCCACAAACACAGGTGCAGTGTTAGTGTTTGTTTACTGACAGCATTGTGGTCCCACAAACCTTTTCCTGCATTCTCCTTTAGAGGTGCTGACAGAAGAGTACATGATTTAAGTGACTCTGTCTGTCCTTGTTTGCAGAGACCTTGGCTGAGGCCAGGACTGAAAGTATGGGTTGAGAAAGGTCAGAAGTGAGGGCAGAGGGCTGGGATGATGCCTGTGTTTGTGGCATGAAGTTTGGGGATGGTTCATGTTGTCTTCTTGCAAAGTCAGAGGCCTTTCTGTTCCGTGACGGTTTCTTTGACCTTTGCTGCTTTTGGTGGGTTCTAGCAGTTCAGATGAGACCTGGGGCTGCCCAGCCCTCCCTGAGTCAGAGGGATCATAAACTAGTGCTCTCTACTTTTTCAGAGCAGGCTCACTAGAACCTGGCTTTAATGAGTAAATCAAACAATTGCAGCAGTGCTGCATATTTCCTGTTTATCTGCAATTGCCAAAATGTGAATTAAAAGCTTGGTTCTGTAGAGAGAGGTTCTGCTGCTGTCTTTTACTCATTGATCATATTCCTTCTTGAATCCATTTACTTCACAGGGAGCTGTAAAGTCATGTTCTTCTGTTTTTCAGAAATTTCCTTATGATCTGTTGTGCTTTTTACATGTTCCAATCACACTGCTCCATCTGTTGTGCTTGTGTGCCTGTGCCTGGACTGTGGTTTTTCCTGTATTTCCTGAGCTAGGGAGATCCCTGTGGTGGGAGCTGGGGAATACCTTCTACAGGAGAAGCACAGTGGTTGAAGTTCCACAGGCTTTACGTGTGTGTGCCAAACCTAACGTGTGCTGTTCGTGGTGCTTTCAGGGAAGGGAAGTCAACATCCCTTTGGTGCCATGAACCTCCCACAGACGCCAACAGTGGCTCAGATTGGAATCTCAGTGGAACTGCTGGAGAACCTGGCCCAGCAGACTCCTGTTGCAAGTGCTGCTGTGTCATCAGTAGATTCATTCACAGAGGTAGCCTGGACATTCCATTCTCAGAAATTCTCTGTTCCATGGAAGTCTCATTGAGCCTCTGAAACACTAATTGGGGAGTGGGTAGGGGGTACTGCTGGGGGTGGCAGTAGGATTGTAACCAACCTAATAATGGTCAAATCATTTGGTTGGATGCTTTGATATTATGAAATTGCTTTTTCTTATGCTGAAAAACTGTCTCGTGTACAAGACTGGAATTTGAATGCTCAGTGACATGAGGCCAAGAGATTCACTTGCGTCAGTGTCACTCTACTTTTTAAATTATTTATGATACTTCTTATAAGAGCAGCTATGACTAAATACATGTAAGAGAGAGTGGATCTCTGGTGATTTGTAGGTGCTGAGACTTCAGTATGTAGACTTGCAGGGATGGTCAAAAATTACTCACAAGTTAAGGCAAATGTGGGTGTAGATGCAGAGATATTCAGGTGTTGCACTTTTCCTGGAGAAATCCTTCTGATGTAGTAGCTCTGGAGAACTACAGAATTATGCCCTTTCCCACAGAAATATTTTTATTTGTTTTTCCCCAGTGCCCCTGTAGATCAGGCTTTGGGCTACAATATGTGCCATTTTTTAACCCAGCCTGTCCATTAGTTTGAACTTCTGGAAATCCTCAAGCAGCTCTGGCAGTTAGTTGGCAGTCCAACAGCAGTCCAAGGCAAGCCAGGCCTGCATAGTGGGTCTTGATTCCCCTAACACTGATGGCTCTGGCATTTTCTGCTAACATTTCAGAGTTGGTGAGGCTTTTCTTCAGGCCTTTTTTACGTTCTCACTTTCCTTCCAGGTTCTTGGTGAGGGAGACTGGTAATTGTACAGTAATGCTGATACTGTGGCTGATGTTCTTTAGCAGTTTATATACATTGTAGCCCCAAATAGGTAATGTTTCTTGCAGAAAGTTACCTTGACTAGGAGTTGACCAACAGCTGTTTTTGTATAGTACAGTTAATTGAGCTTGTCTGGATTTGTTAGGGGCAAAGGACACCTAAATAATATATCTGATTCCACCAGTTTTTATTATAGCAGTAGTTAAGTTATGAGGAATAACGTGCCAGGTCAGGTCATTTGCAAGGTGGCTCAGGGATTTTTCTGGCAGTAGTATTTAAAGAAAAAAAAATACCTCATGATTGTATAACATTTTTACAAATATTATTTTCAGCTAAGTGAATTTTTCTGTTAAAAAAGAGCAGCATCTAACTGTGAGCATCTTAACTGAAATTGTAATTGCCTTCAAAGAATGCAGTTGGCCCAAAGGGTAAAGTATTACTTACTCCTACAGAGAAAATGTGTGAGGTCAAAGTGGAAGGAAACCTCTGAGGGAGTAGATTGCAGAGGAAGGGCATATATTACTGGGAGCATATTTGTCAATAACTAATGGCTTTCATTTAATATTTGACATCAGCTATTTGGAACTGCTACATTATAGCAATAAAAGTATTTTTTAAATGGCAAAATCATCCATTGCTACCCTAAGTTAAGGAGTTGCACTCCTATTACATTTTAGTAAGTTTTATGAAGACTTATATTTGAATATGTCTTGTTATGTATATAAACTTATCTATAAAAAAGAAGTAGGACAAAACCATAGAGTTCTGCATGTGAGTGAGGTGAGACTGAGAGTAGAGTTCTGGGATATGATTTCTTCTTTTGTCAGAAGGGAGCACAAGACTGTATTTATTAACTTAGGCTGTTTTCTTGCATTATTTCACTGTCAATGAAATTTTCTATATGAAAATTCCTTGCTCTCCCATCAAGACAAAGCATAACTTTTTTTTTTTTTTTTTTTTTTTTTTTTTTTTTTTTTAGAATAGGGGAAATAAGGAGTTACCATAGACTTGTACATTTGTGGACTAGCTGGGAATGTCCTACAACTGCATCCTCTGCACACAGGGCTTGCTATTCCTTGGCCTCTCATTCTTTCCTAGTCCTACAGTTTAGGAGTGCCCTGTGCATCCTTTAGGTGTTTTTCCCACAAGATCTTGGAGTAAAAGATTCCAGGACAGCAGCCCTTCTGTGGGGAATGCTAAAGGAAATTTCCCTGTCACTGGAGTCTGATGAGTTGTAACTAGATAGATTGCAGACTTTTCCAATCGTTTAACAAGTGCTTTTCTGGGAGATGGAATGGCAGCTTTGGCCCAGTCTGGAGTTCTGATTATTCAATTTGGAGGAGAGGGACAGCTCTTGTCACTGCATCACTACTTTGTCACAAACAGAAAATGTTCTTCCCAAATCTGTTTGTCCAGTTGGATGAAATTGAGCAGGGAGAGGGCAAGTGAAGATTCTTAAAGTGATTTCTGGATGCCGGACGGATCTGAGGACAAGACTGAAACTTAAGATGATTTGATCATTGTCTCTGGACCTACTATATCCATTTTCCCACTGTATTTTAGATGACAGTGCTAAAGCTCTACTTCATGTAGGAGCTGGGTGTCTGCTAAACTTTTGCACAAAAATTCAAATTGAAGAAAGAACTTACTTAAAATATCTCTCTTTTTTTTTTTTTTTTTTTTTCAGTTCACTCAGAAGATGTTGGATAACTTCTATAACTTTGCTTCCTCATTTGCTGTTACTCAGGCACAGATGACCCCAAATCCTTCTGAAGCTTTCATTCCTGCAAATGTAGTTCTGAAATGGTAATGGCAGTGATCTCTAGTAACAAATGTTCTCTTTTTTTCTGGGCATTAGACCATCATTTCTAAGCACTGAACTATAAGCACATGACTATAACTGTCATGCTATTCAGTGAGATGATGCAGAAGTGTTCTAAAATTGTTGTTGTTTATTTCTAGTATAGAGAGGTTCTGCCCACTGTTTTAATATTTATTTGTCAGCTTTTTGTTGTTGTTGTTTGAAAAGTGCTATGCCACCAATGAAATTTTTTTGATTCTAAGAAAGCTCCCTTTGCATTTGCACTGTGTTGCTGATGATGCAAATGACTGGAGTTGTGGAAAGATAGAGCACACTGATACTTGTCAGTTTGTGCTTATTTGTTTTATTTGATCTCTTCCTAGACATAGTTCCAGCATAGTTGCCTTACTTAAGAATATGTGAGAGGTGACGAAATCATGTTACTTGTTGACCTGGTTCTGTCACCAAGACCCTTGAGTGTAAATCCACAAGTCCCTCTGGGAGTTGTTTTCCAGGGACTAGTTAATAACTGTCTGGGGATAGCCTGTGTAGTCTGGAGATAAATTGTGAACTGCAGGCAAACCTTTAGGTTATCTGAAAATGTCTTTCCTATCAGTTTGGCCTTATTTATTTAGCCTCTGCAGTATTAAACTAAGCCCTTTTTAAATCGGTATTTGAGACTATGTGAATACAGTTTTATCATTAGTAAGATCTCATGAATACGCCAGCAGTTGATGAGAACCATGTTTTGTTTGGGAGTGTATTTTGGTGCGGATGCCTCGTGTTTAGAAGGTAACTACAAACTCCCTGAACTGTCTGTGGGTGGGGTCTCTGATGTGACTGCTCAGTGCCTGGGTGAGGCTGAAGTGGTTTAAAACCCTTCAGTCTTTTCTCACTTGAGCTGGGCTATGAACTATGAGGTAGAGAACATTTTGTGGTTTCCTTTGTTTCATTGGCAGTACCTTCTGATTCCTTACGTTTTGGGTTTGTGAGGATTAAAAGGCGGGAGTTTAACTTTCATGGCTCAAAGCCTATAGGCTTCTCTACTTTTTATTCTTCTTTTAGAAAGGCAAAGAAATTGTAAATTTTTCTATTTCTTCACTGTGTGTTCAACAGTGAATTCTGATGCTCAGTTTGTTTATGGTTTGCTTGGTTTTGTGAGTATGGAAAGTGAAATGAAGACAGCATGTGCATATGTGTGCATATATATGCATATAGCACATAATGTTTGCATTACGTGTTAGAGAATTACATTTCCTCATTTGATTTTACTAAAACATTACCATCTAGCCTCAGATTCATACTTCTACCTGCTCAGACTTTGATTTCCTAGCCCAGAAAACGTTATGCATAAAACAACCACTCATGGACTTGTTTAGGTTGGAACAGACCTTCAGGATGGAGTCCAACCATTCTCCTCCTGCTGCCAAGTGCACCACAAACCCAGGGCCAATAAAACGTGTCCACACCTCTTTTAAATACAGCCAAGGATGGTGACTCCACCACTTCCAGTGTTTAACAACCCCTTCAGTGAAGAAAATTTTCCTCATATCCAATCTAAATTAACTTACAATTTTACTAACCTTGAATGAGTCTTCTCTGGGATACTGCTTAAATGAAATTCATCTTGGTGAAATACACAAATCTAACTGCGAATATTGGAGATATGCAAATAGATTTGGGATTTGCTAATTTCCTGATGTGAAGTAGATGTAATTTATCATGTTCTCTGCATAGACTAAATTATTTGTACCCTTTTTAAAAAATACAATTTTATATGCAGCAGCTATTACTTTTTGATTGGTTTTTTTTTATTATTTTTCTAGGTATGAAAACTTCCAGAGACGTCTGACACAGAACCCTCTCTTTTGGAAAACATAAATTCTGTCATTTGGAGTTCTTTGTAAAGTGTTACCTGAAAAATGCATCAAGTAACTCCACTGAATATTTTCGGGGGGGAGGAGGGGAAAAACCCACACAACGATTAGTCTAAATAGACAAACAAGTAACTTTTATATTACTCTTGAACAGTATTTAAAATTAAAATCAATGAAAATTATTAGTCTGCATGTTGGTTTATTTAATTGAAATGCTTGGCTGCAACAAGAAATCAGTGTTCCATGTAGAAATACTTCTTTGAAATTGCACTTAATATATACTTCTAATATATAATACTTCTTTGAAATTGCATTTAAAATGGAAAAAATTACAAGATGAAAAATGGCAGCATTGTGTCATACTTGTGTGGTGCTTTGGGGTGTTGTACACAAACCAAATGCAATTTTTCCTTCTTTACCTCATTTGAAGGTTCAGGCAACTGTGAATATGCTGATGGTTTTCTTGCTGGTACTAGCACTGTAAGTTCTTCCACTTCGTGGACAACCTTCTTGTCACCTCATATAAATGGTTCAGCAGTATTTCCCTCTTTGGCAGTAAGACACTGTTGAACTTAATCTTGGAGTAGCTGTCTAACTTTTCCTGTATGAAAGTGTAATGAAGAGGAATTGGCTGTGCTAGAAGAATTACTCTCAGTAATAAGAGAGTAAAAGCTTGTTTCTCATAGAAACAGATGTGGGCTGTCGGATAATGCTGTCTAGGTCACTGACACCCAAGGCTGTCACATTTGCTCATAAACTCATAGGATTTTGGGGTGGTCTGAGTGTTCTCATGACAAGTGCATTTTTTGCTAGTGCAATGGCTTCAGCCACAGGTGCCCAGGTATCTCAGGGGTGAGCTCCAGCTGGCCCTTCTGTTCACTAGATTAGCTTGATCAGAAATACTATTTTCAACAAAAAATCTTGGGTTTTGTGATTTACTTTCTGTATCCAAGGACTAAGACTAGTTCCCAAACCACTGGCATGAAAATAAAAGTTTCAACTGGTTTAATTGACAGGGGAATGAAGCCGTGAAGGAGTCCTTTATCAAGTCAAGTCAGCCTTAGGTACACTTGTCCTGAGAATGGAATCTCAGTCCTTTGAACCTGCTTAATGACACCCTATGTCATTTCTGCCTCAGCTTAAAGCAGACTCTTCCCTTGCATAAAAGCAGAGGGACCCCAAGGAATAAAAGGAATGAGCTCAGCCTGGGGCCTAGAAGAGAAGGGAAACAGAGTGATGAAACCCAGGAAAGCTGTGTAAGAACAGCTTTTGAAAAGTAAAACTAATTCTCCCCCTAGGTAATTTACGGAAAAAAAGGTTATTTCCCAGAAGCCATGGCACAGACCCAAACTGTGAAAATTTTGGGTTGCCTGCTTGACTAAAGGCTTAATTTTCTTAAAGACACATTTGTAGGCCAAGTGTTTGTGGAGAAGCAGCAGTGAGGGAAGTTAGCAGAGGCCCAGGCTGAACTCCCTCATCGGAATGGGTCATTAGGATCATTCTGTGTGACCTGTCAAATTCTGCTGTAGGGTGTGGTAGCTTTGTCACACAGGTGGCAGAAGCCTCACATAGCTGGTGATAGAAAGGGATCAGAAGAGTCAAGAGGGACCAAATGGAAATTGGGAGTGGTCATTGCTCAGCTTCTCACACTTTTAAGGAAGCATCTGGCTGCTGTGGAAATAAGTAATTAACACTTCATAGGCTATTGCATCAAGAGTTAGGGAATATGTGTCTACATCACTTAACAAACTCACTCCCATCAACACTATTTTTTAAAAAAGAGGTACTATCTGCCCTCTATGAAATAATCCTCATGTCACTACTCCTTGTTGCAACTTTCTATGGCCCTCACTATCTGACATGGTTTGGTGAAGAACAAGTCATTGAACTTAAGGTATTTAAACCCAAGGGCCCTGTTTGGGCACAGGCTGTCATTCTGCTGCTCACTCTTGTCTCCTCTAGTTCTAACAAGCTACTTCTGTTCTGACCAAGGCTGCATTCCAGTTATTCCAGATGTTGTTTGGGCTTCAGGAAGCCAGACACACCAGACTAGAACATGTGGGTGGGATCACTAAGTCCAGCATGAGCGCTGTGGCTGCTCTTGCCCCAGCTCCAGTCATTAAGGCTGTAAATGAAAATATGTAATTAGGATTGAATAATTCAGTAGTGTAAATTAAGAACTTCTCCCAGTGCTGTAGCCACTGTGGGTTGAGCAGGTGTTGTCTCTTGAGTGCGGCACATGCTTGAGAGCATCATTGTAAATTACTTTTCCTTCCTGGTGTGACTGAGCTTACAGATCAGAAACTCAGAACGGAGACTCTTATCCCCCTTCAGTATCGGTATTTTGCCTTTCACAGCTGCTGTGAAAGTAAGAACTGATTCATTCTACACGTTGTGTGAATGGCCAGACTGCTTCCCAAGCATAAGTGCTTTTTCAGCTTTGAAGTACAGGATAATGGTGGGTGAGTTTCACTAGCTCTGTGAGATCCTATCATATGATCACTAGTTAGGATGCTTGAGGAAACAGGCATTCAATTTTTCTAAGGAAATGTAATGTAAGAAACTCCAGGGTCTTCTAACCTGTCTCCCAACAATACTTCTTACCTCAACATCATGGTTTTAAAATGAGAGGATTATAGGAATAAATATGAGGAGAAACAAAGATACATTAATCTACTTTGTCTATAAATATAAATATAAATCCTTTTTTTCCTCCACATACAAAATACTAAAATTCCTTTCCCCAGGTAAGGCCAGAGGTGTAATACCTGTAATAATAGTAATGTAATGTAAATTATTTTGTAATGATCCTCCTACATTTAGAGTATTTTTCCCATTCCCAGTTTCTAGATACTAGGGAGTTTAGGCTTTAAAGAAAACCTGTACAAAAAACCAAAACAAAACAAAACAAAACAAAACAAAAAAAAAAAAAAAAAAAAAAAAAAAAAAAAAAAAAAAACAACCACCACACCACCTGTCTACTAATCATTAGGCTTTGCTTTGAGGCTAAACTTACCCTTCTATGCCAAACTCATAACCATGACAAGGGTAGACATATTTCCCTTCATTTTGGGACATTTTCCCAATTGTTTTCCTTTCCAAGCCAACAGAAATTGCTAGTTAGAGTGGATTCTTTTCACAATCTGCCCTCACCTCACCCCCATGCCCAGAGAAAAATTTCAAAACACAGGAAGCAACAAAGTGCATATATTGCTGCTGGCTTATACAGAAACAGATGCAAAGTTCATGGCAAGTAGTCAAAATTCTAATTATGCAAGGGATTTATTTGTTTTTTAAAAGTTGCTTCATTTCTTTACTGTAAATATTTTCCTGACACAGCTCATGGTGATAGCGAAGCATTCTCAGGTGAACCTAACCGTGTCTGTAGCACTTGCAGAGGGATTTAATTCCTTGACTTTCAGCCACAGAACCCAATACAGTTAGGGGTGAAACATGAGCATGAAATGCACCAGAGAGAACCAGCACTCCTACCTCCACTAGGAAGGGCAAATTTGATCCATATTTGCTTTTTTTTTTTTTTTTTTTTTTTTTTGGCTTAACGTTAAAAGGTTTAAGATGAACCTGATTTAAAATTGCATTGTGGTAACACTCTTTATTCATTCACCGCCAGATGGAGCAGCACTCCAGGAAACAGAACCATGCTCTGAGACGAGAGACCTTCTAAGTGAACCACTGATTTAACAATCAGGAACCTGTTTTCTATTTCCACTTCCAGCTGTGGTACAAACCATCTTGCTGTCTCTGGGCAAAGTCTCTGCCTAAAAGTTAGAACTGTAGTCCAAGCCTGCCATTTATGCAATTTCTAAGTTTCTGAAAGTTGGTAGAATAAGACAAGGGCTGCCAGGTACATCTACTCTTCAGCTTTTTCTTTTTTTTTTTTTTTTTTTTTAATCTCTTCAGGGAGATACTCAGTGTGCAATAACTAAGGGAATCAGCAACCTTCACATTTTATACTCTTCATGCAGAGTTCCTAAAGAACAGACCTCTGTAACAACACTTGCAGCCTCTGAAAGTTTCCTGACTGTATTGCAGTTGCTCATCAGCCTGACTGATGACTTTACCTCTCCCTTACCTGTCTTGAGATGGGGAACAGAAGGAGTCAATTACAGAATTTGTCAAAGAACAGACCTCTGAAGACAATGGAGAAGAACACATGTTTTCTTTCAGGCTGTTTTTGGTAGGTTTCTCCAATATTAGGGTTAAAGCACACTTCTGTTGTTGAAGAATTTAGGCACTGGAGCTCTCAATGTTTCACAGAAGTATATATTAAAAATATGAAAAGGTTTTGGAAAATATTAAACTCTTCTTTAAATTCTTTTGCAATGATTATAACTCTAATAGCTCTGTATCTTCCAGAAGACACAAAGTAATTTTAATCTTACTCCTTTTTTTAGCCTAGAACTAGGCAACTGTAGAAAGAAAACACCCTAATGAAAGAAATACGTAAGTTTTATGTCCACTTGAGCTTTATCAGTCTGCTTGTTGACAAAGAGACTTTTTCCCCCTGTTGTGCATCTTCAAAATATTATTAATTCTACATGAAGATGAGGCTGACTGTTGTAAAGGAGAATTTTTTTCCCCCTTGGCTTGTCACAGATCTACTTACACAAGTTCTTCCCTTTATTAAGACTTCTAATCCAATTTCAGCTCCATCCTGGTTTCTCAGGGCAAAGCTCCTGGAACATTTGTCTGCATTTGAAGAGGACAGTCTTCAGCACATTCATAAGTTAAAACAGAAGTTAGAGCTGACCCTATGTTAGGCCTGTTTCCAATCAAGCACCACCCTTCCTTTCCTTCCTCTCAAACAGAGCAGCTCATTTGTCAGAATGTATTACTGATGTCCCAAAACAACAGCCATGGCTGAGAAATCCCTACTGCTTCTGTATCCCATTTCACTCTCAACCCTGACATGGGAAAACATAGAAGGCAGTCTAATGCCATGCTACTGGAAAGCATTTGCAAAGGCTAAATGGCACCAGCTCCAACCCAAGTGGTCTTAGGATAACTAATTCAATCAAAGCTCTTTCCTTGAGGAAGCCTGAGCACTCCCACTGCCTTTCTGGAGTGCTCTCCCAACACACCCCAGCCCCATATTGTTCAGACTCTGCCAACCCCACATCCTTTCCACAGAATCATCTATGAGGTCTATGGGCCACTGCTGTTGTGTAAACACTGGCTCACACTATGCCAGCAGTTCTGTAGATGCAGGAAGTTAAACTGTCCCCAAGCTCCAGTCTCACCTGTCTCCCTCTGCAGCTGATCTGTGTTCAACTCTGCAGGAATTTCAGTTTTCTCCCTCCAGTACTCAGGCTTCTACATGGTTCTGCCCAGCTCTGTGGGTTTACACTTGGCTTCCTGATCACGTCCTCTTGACCAGACATTCATGGGCACAAGAAAGACCATACTGGCAATTTGGCTTGTGCAAGAAAAGCAAGATCCAAAATCCAGCTCAATTAAATACTAGTTTTTGGCCAGACCTCTGGTACTGCACTTCCCCAGTGGTAAGAACAAGGATTTAAAAGAGGAAGAAGAAAGAACGGAAAACAATTATGTATTACAGATTAAAATTTGCAAACTGCTTGTCAGTTCTGGGCTTCACTTTTTTCAGGTTCCCAAGGACACAAATCAAAACTAGTTTGGTCATGTAACTTCCAACTGAGCAGACAGTATCTAACCAGACCATTTACAAGCTTCTCAAACAAACAGAAAAAAGCAACATCCTGAAAGATGAAAAGTCAGATATGCACTTAAGAAGTCAGTAGCAGACAGGACTACTTAATCCACTGATCAGAAAGGTATCATAATATTGACAATTACTGTGAACTTGTATTTACATCATAACTCAAAACATTCTTGAGTAACATGTTATGTTGAAGGATAAGGGCAGGGAAAGCGAAAAAAAGTATGTAAATGGCTCAACCTCAATAAATGTTATTTGCTTTCTTCCTCATTTAGGTACACACAGCTACTGAGAAATGTCCTGGACCATTTTCTTAACACAGACATGAGCATTTCAGCTACCTGCTGACAAGACAAACACAAGTGTTTCAAACAGATTATCACTGCTAATAATTTGTGCCATCTTATCCATTTTCCCCCTTTCATTTTTATTAACTGTACACATTTTAAATCTATATGAAATATGATTGATTTTAGAATTCATTATTCCTAAGACAAGTAAAAACATTGAGGAGGCTATTTGGGAATACTGACAATAGAGGCAATTAAAATATATTTCCAAAAACTAACTTTTAGATAAATGCAGTAACTAGACAGTCAGAATTCAAACAACAGAACAATGTGATGCACAAAACAAAGCCAGTAATGTTTTTTCTCCCTAATCATTAACAGATATGGTAAGAAGCAAATTTCAATTTGAGATTACTAAAAATTAAATCAATTTCAACCTGCAACTAGCTTCAGGAATTACTTCAAAATATTTCAGAAATTGTTTAACAATTAGTTATATTATATTCTTAAGAGTAGCATTTCCTTTGTGTTGTCCCTGAATAAGAGCTTCATTAGGATTTCAAAAGGCACAAAATACAACTGCAAGCATAAATATACCAAATTTCTAGCAAGTTGTTGTACATTCATGTGACAGCTCTACACAAAGAAATTTCCTAAGCCATAAGGGAAAACTTCTTGTGGGAAATAATTAAAATGGACAATTCAGAAAACTTTACAAAAATACTTCTTTTTATTAAAAGCAGCAATTCCAAGCAGAACAATACACAGAATGTAAACATCACTAAGTCCAGCTCCAGCCTGCCGAACCTTCGAGAAAGTCTACACTAAATGCATCTACTGGGCTAGCAAGTTACCAGACTAAATTATAATTTGAAAATATATTTTCTTCTATGAATTAAGAAAAAGGACTTTTATCGTAATCTGTCCCAGCGCCAGATACTGGCATCATCACACACAGCTATAAGGATACTGCTATCCCTGCTAAAACTGGTCTGTCGGATGGCAGCAACACATTTAGGATGAGTAAGAGTTGTACACCTGGAAAAAAAGAAAATTATTCAGCTGCAATGTTAAATCTTCTCATTACATTATGGAGCACTGTTTCAGCAATCCCTTATTTATGTGACCTAGGAGGAATTGAAGGCCACGAGATTATGGCCTTCATAGTGTATTTTTTTGAGGACTTGAGAAAGCAGTTTCCTGTTCACCTACAGTTGTTTCTCATCCACCCAGTTTTTATTGAAGCAAAAATTGAATGCTTATTGAATCACATTATTTAAGACTTCATAATCAGTGTTATTTCCCAGGGTTAGGAATAAAATATCAGAATCATGTGATTAAAGACTGCAGCACTTCCAGGAATTTCATACATTAATGTATTCATATATACATATTTACATGGATTATATATATAAATATATTAAGACATGTATAATATATTGGGCATATAAAAATAAAATACATGAAGTATTTATATATACAGTGTATATCCATTTTATAAACACTGGGTTTTGGGAGTGGGTTTGTTTGGGGCCTGTTTTGGTGTTCAGGTCTTTTTGCATTTGTCTGTTTACACACATACACATGTATCTCTATATGTATCTAAAAGACATGCTGTGAAATTGCCTGGCAACACAGGTGAGGAAGTGGAAAGCCAGAGTGTTTCCTCCACACTGTGCCCATAGCTCACCTTTACACTCTCCTTTTTTTACTCCTGTCCTGTCACCTACCTCGCCTGTGTCATGTGCTACACCCACCTAGCACAGCTTCTCCTAACGGCTTTGCAAAATTTCCACCCAATTAGTGAAAACTCTGTGAGAAATAAATTGCATTTTACTGTATCTACACATGGTAGTCATCATGATCCAACTGGGGCCTCTTGGCATTACTGTAATATAAATTATAAATCAGTGAGATATAATAAACATTAACCTTCAGGGGCTCACTGTGTTTATTTCCCTAGTAGCTATAATGGAAAGTAGTACTTAAAGAATTTCTCCAGTTATCAGGAAAGGATAAGGAAAAGTACCCCAACTCCCTGTCTTAGCAAAAACGAAATAAAATACTTACTTGGCTTTATGTGGATCCTCTATTTCTAAATCCCAAACATAAAGTTTGCCAACTTGATTGCCCAGAGCAAGCATCTTAAAAAGAAAGCAAAGGATAAAGAACTTTTAAAGTACTCCCTCAAAGAATAAAGTCAGAATTTTATAAAAGCTCTAGAGCTGATAAATTGTGTGTGAACATTTAAACATGAATGACTTAATGAGTTTGTTGGAGGAGTCAGAAAGGCTGTATAATTTACCTCCTTTCTTCCATTTTATCAATATCTGCAGACAGGGGATGAAGAGATCAAGAAACATATTTCTGGTGGAAAATAAATATTTATTTGGTGGAATTTTTTTCCACAGGCAGAACCCAGAACGAAAAATCTGGAGCTCCTGCAGCTTCATACAAAGCCCCTAACAGCAAACCACTGTTTCTCAAACATGACATGAACCAAGACCCTTCCTATGTCCATAAACACATAATCAATGAAAAGCTACACACTTTCATATACAGCCAAGTCAGGCACGTACCTTTTGCCAGAAATCCATTGAAAATCTCATGTACCATATGTCACACTGGCTATAATCAAATCTCCCAAGAATGGTCACGTTTGACTCGCTGGGCTTGATTTTATCTATATCGTCTTCCATCTTGCCAGGCTTCCAGCAAACAATGGCATTTTCACAAGACTGGAGTGAAACAATGAAAAGAAAAACCACCTGTAATTTATACTGCAGAATCAGTCTAACTATAAGTAAACATTTAATCTCAGAGCTTCCCCAATAACACTACAGAAAGCAGAACCAAAAATCTGCCCTTAGATCACAGGCAGATCACCAACAACAATCACTGTCCATCGCTGGCAACCTGATCCCTTCACAGCTTTGCCAGGAAACGGGACTGCAGGAGCCCTCCCTCACCTGCTTCAGATGAAGTCAACCAGAGGTGCTCAAACACAATTTCATAAACAGCTTAAACTTACTTTATTTTGAGGATTGTTTACCCAATCGCTTTGGCTAACAGCACGGTGCACTCACCAATTGCTGGCATCAAGGCAGTTGGACAGCCTGGTTTAATATCTGGAAGCCAATGTTACTAGTGGGCACAACACATTAATCAAAGTTACTTGATATGGTAACCCTCATCTCACTCTTTAGCAGCAGGTTCCCTAATCACTATCTAGAGATTTCCTTTCCATACGTTCCACACAGATTCTGGTTAGCCAGGAGCCCTTTACTTGTAGCAGAGTACAGCTGTAGTAAAATTTTTGCTTTTTAAGTATAAGCTGCTTACCCACACATGCTGACAGGTGACAAAATTCACAGCACACTCCACAAAATCATTTGACACAAGATAGTAATTTAACCTACGACCCAAATGCTCATAAAATTTCTAAAGTTTAGGATCCTCAGGACCAGCAAATAAATGTAATGCAGCTGAAAAAGCTGCAGCATTACCTTGGAAAGAATTAGGTCTCCCAGCCACCGTACACAGTCAACATAGTTTCTATGTATGTCTCTTGTAGAAAAGTCAGGAAAGTGAATTTTCTGGGAAACAAAAGGCCTATGGAGAAAATTGCCAAGTGAGGTTCAGAAAAATAAATGCAGAAGCACAAGTGTAATTTTTAATATCCAGTTTTAACATGTTTCGATGTCAAAAGAACAAGCCCAACTTTTTAACAGTTTTATAACAAAGTAGATTTTGTATGCAGCTTGTTTTTAATAGTACTAGGAACTGTCCCTGTTTTCATCCTCATTCCTAATGAAATAACTAAGTTTCCCATGTAAAAGACTGTGCAGACATAGTGCTGAGTAAAACTACTCCCTCAGATGCTGAATACAACAGCTGTCACCAAATACTTCAAGAACTAATTAAAGCTCAGTCTTCCTGATGCTGCTTCTGCAACATCTAAATTGTTATATAGAAATGCATACTTTTTTTTAAAAAAAATCATCATTTAAAAATAAAAAAGCACGCTAAAAAGCATCATTTAATATTTGGTAACATTACCAAAAAAAGAGAGAGTATTTTCACAGCTAGTCTCATTGCTGAACATGTTCACTGTGTTTTAGACTCTTCAATTCTCTCAATGGTTTAACTGGAAGTTAAGATCAAAAAGTTGAAGAACTTCATAAAGGAGGATTTATCTATCATGTATCTAATTGCTATGTTTACTTGATAATTTACTCATATCTGAGGTCAAATCAGAGTATGATGAAAATTAAAAGTTATTACTGTGTAAACAGTTTTGTCCCCACCCCAAAGTCAATACACAATAATTACTACACAGTACATCATAATACACAATAATTAACTACCTAATATAAGATTATTTGCCAAATTTAATTACACAGATTTGATTACCTTCTAGAAATTTTGAGATGAGATGAGATACTGACATCTTGAAATGCATTAAATACAAGCTTTAAAATAATTCTAGACATTTTCTAGTCAAGCAAACAAAAAACGATTTAAAAATAAAAAATTCTGGACTTTGAATCAGAATTCAATACAATTCCAGTGAAGCAAACATCAATAAGACACACAGTGAGATTCAGTACCCAGCACAACATCCAGGTCACTCCCCAAAAACTCCCAATATGGAAAGGAATTAACCTGGACCATTGATAGGAGTATTCATGTGTTGCAAAGACAGACAGGGAGATGAAGACCACATACCTGTTGGTTTTATTTGGGTTGTACTCATAAGAGTCTTTGATAGCATTAATCATTCTCTTGGAATTAATTCTCCAGAGTTTTAGAGAGTGATCCATCCCACAGGACATGATTTTTTCACCAAGAAGATCATAATCCTACGTATATAAAATAATTTTGAGCACTCCTATCCTAGGCTGCATTATATTAACCCAGATTTTATTCCATCGTTTCCACCAAAACAGCATTTTATGTGTAGAGCATGCAATAAAAATGAGTATTTCCAATAGAAATAGAAAAACACTAAGAACATAATCCGGCTCACTGCAAAGCAGCACAGCATCTTAATAATTATCTTTAGTCTCTCTCAAGAAAGAGAGACATATGCAACAGCACTGACAGACAGTGACTCTACAACTAGTTCTTCTCCTTCACTAAGTTCCCTAGGAGCAATTTAGGCAGAATTCCAGGGCTATGACATGGGTGAATAATAAATACAGTGTCAGGTTTCCTACAGATACACCCCTCGCCTTTCACAGCAGGTCACACAACAGGGATGGAAAGAGTTCTTAAGAACAGCATATTAAAAGTTAACTATCCTAGTTGATATTTGCTGGGTACCAGTGTCTGTTCACAGCCACTGAAAAACAACTGAACTCCAAGAACTTCTTTCTTTTGCTACCACATCTCTCCAGGTTTATTTGCTTATGCTGCTTTGACTTGATGAGAACTCAAGAACTTCAAAAGTGGGACCATCATGAAATGTTTTTACTCTTTCTAGCCCCACTGAGCCCTATTTTGCTCCCTTCTAGTCTGCACCCCAAGAAAACCAGCTACTGAAACACATAGATCCTGTCTGTAAGAGGAGGCCACATCAATTAAACCACCTGTCATTTAAAGTTGTCTATCCCCTTAAAACAGTATTTATGCACTTCCAGGTGGTTATTTTTAAGTAGCTATAACATCAAGACAGTGCACAAGAGGGATAAAAAGTTGCTTGCTACCCTTTGTAAATCTAAATCACTGCCCCACGGTCTTCCACTTACTGCACTTAACACCTCATCCCTGTGCCCTTCTACTCCTCCAAATATTGCAACCAGCGTGTCTGTCTGGATGTTCCACAGTCTCAATGCATGATCTATAAAGAACAAATAGAATTACATGCTGCTTTTTATATGTACATTTGAGTAATATATTTCAGCTTAATCACTTTGAGTAACAGGTGTTTAGGTCAACATCAAAAAAAGCACTTAATTCTTCTTCTCCTGTTAGAAATAACAGAACTGCATTAACTAAAATTACTATTATAACTAACTTACTGTTAAAAGTAATTCTGTAATTGAAAAAGTGTGCCCACCCAATCCCCTAGAGACAGTTTCTAGCAAGAACACTCTTGGATCTTTAGATCATCCAAAAAGCAAAGAAAAGTCTGATCTCAGACAAATATGCTTTTAGTCAGTCATAAAAACAATTTTATGTGTCAAAAAATGTTAGAATTCCTTTCTGCCATTCTAACATCAACATTCAGAAAAATTGCGATCTTCCGTTTTTTAACCTTTAGAACATTATTGTTTATGAATCACAGCCAGTAAGGAAGGGAAAAACTGTTACCATAACAATATGTCTTCCAAAGTCAATCAGACTAATCCACTTATTTAAAGAAAATTTTAACAATTTCTAATGAAGAACCTCTAGTGTATCTCCCATTTGGTAATGGGAATCTCTAGTGTATTTCCTTTTTGGATTCCACAAGTACACTGCACTGAATTACAGCAACACCCAAAATCCCAGAAGGGACATAGGTGGCCATGCAGTCCCAAATATTTTCCTCTTTTTTTATTCATCTCCCAGCCAAGCAGTTCTAACAGCCCAAACATTCTCCTGCCTCACTAACAGCACCTGGTCCAGAGATTCACATTAGAACTTGCAGTACTACAGCTGATGTCAAAACATCATTACAAAGAAAACCTACAAAATACACAGAAACTGGATGTTTACAGACCCATAGCACCAACTTGACCATTGCAAGCATCAAAAAGTTTCCCAACTCCTGTTCTCATGTAGCTTCATCAGTAAGTCCAAATATACTAAAGGCAAAAGTCCCCTCAAGTGAATGTTTCCAACTCAAGCATTCCCGAAGGCTAGCTCCTTGTGGCAGATCACTCCCTTACTTAACAAAACAGTCAAGATTAGGAAATTGTGACTGTTAGAACTTTCTGGACAAGCCCACTATACCAAAAACACCCTTCACTAATATGCTTTTTACACAAAGTCCCATCAAAGTTCCCAAGCAACAGACAATCCAAGTCCTTCCCCATGAGCATGATGGTGAATGCTGTCTGTAACACTAAGACGTCCCCACTAGATGGCAACGTGATACAACAACTGAAAAAAATGTAATTCAACTGCCAGAAAGTAAAAAGCAAACCCAAGGCTCATGATTCTTCTTTCCTAAAAAGCAGCACTATTCACAATCCCTTTGCACCATAGCTAGTTATGGTTGTAGGTCATGGATTAAGTAAGTATAAAATATATAATCATGTAAATGCATGATTTGCTCTCAACTTTCAAGATGAACTTGTTCAGTGCCATTCATTAAAAAAAATCATGAAAGTTTTTGGCCATATTCAAGACCAAACTCCAATCCAAAGTGTCCTCATTTATATAAAAACAACAGAGGTTTTTCCTCACCTTTGCTTACAGATAAAAGAAGATTTGGATCTCTTGGGTGGAATTTCAGTTCATTGATTGCATTTCCATGGCCCACGTAGTGCTGGGACAGAATTAAGAGACAAAGTTACCATTTCCCCTCGTGTTTACATGTACTTAGCAGAAAAAAGTGTGATGCCTTACTGAAACACAAGCTGTATCTCAAAGTTCTGAACACTCACCTTTATGCACTGCATTGTAATAGGATTAATTATCCTAATAATACCCCTGGATCCTGCCACAGCCAGAAGAGGATGGCTTGTATTGCTATCATATGTCCATGCACAGGTATAGAAATTTTCATCTGCCTACAATGCCTTAAGTTAAGGATCACAGAACAAACGGGAATTTTTTTTTCTTTTTTTTAAACTACATTTTATTTTAAATAGACCTGTTGCTATTTTATCCAAGTGCCTGGTGGACCTCATAAGAAAAAATATATACTTAGTTATACACCTGCAAACATCACCAGCAACATCACCTTTTCTACAGATGTTGATTTCCTCACTTCTGTTCCATAACATACAAGAAAGACCTTCTCTTTCATGGCATCACCTTTGATTGGGAATAATGAATCACGACCGAGTTCACAAGTTAATGACTTGTGTATTGCAAATGATCAACACTAATTATTAATGCTTCAGAGCATGAAATGCAATTCTTAGGCTTTAAAGACAGTTCCAATTCACAGGGGAACTGAGACCACTGTAAAGCAGGGAAACATTACACAAATATTAGTGTTGGGAAGATTAAACTGACGGAAAATCAGTTTTCAAATATTTTAATACAGTCTGGTCCCTGAGTCTGCGTTTTTAACATTTTTTCAACAGGAGGAATTCTCGGATGTGGGAAACAGGCAAGACTTGGACCTAACATAAAGAATGTACCACATGAGCAAAGAATTAAATCACAGACAAAACATTTCCATGCTTTTTTGTACAAGCCTCTTGATTTTTCATAAAGAAGAAGCAAACACGTGGGTATTTAACTTGAAGGATACATCAGCATCCACGTAAGACTGCAACAGACGGATTTCTCCTTGGGAATGACATTCATATAAAGTAACCTGGAGAAAAAAAAAAAAACAGAAATAAGTGGGAGAGACTGCTGCTTAGGTGTGACATTTCAAAAGGAAATCGTATGCACCCATCTATTGACTGTCTGATGGGGAGAGGCAGAGTGTCTCTATGGTTTAGATTTCATCCATCATCCATTTGTTTAACAGGTGGAAATGGTTTGATAAAAGAATGCCTACAGCAGTTTCAGTAAAGCACCATTCCAGGACTTGTCAGCTGTCCTTCCCAGATATTGAAGTCTATCATTTTAATTGCCTTAATAAGATAAACCCTTGTTGGAATTAATTACTGCAGTCATCTCTAACATGACCTGGTCTTGTAATGAGTCATTGAAACCTTGCTTAAACTCAGTTTAGTGTTTCTGGTGACTTGCCAGGCAGAACAAACCTAGAAATTAAACACTTCTTATTTATTCTAAACATTTGCACAAAACATGTTTCTGAGGGGTTATTTTCGAGACTGAAATGACATTGATCCTTGTTCAGAGGAAGTCTGTAAATTCACAGGCCATTAATTTAGCTACTGAGCTGGCTGGCTGGCATCACTGCAGACGGTTCTCATCCTGTATATATGACTATGTGACCTTTAGAAAATAATAACATTTATGAAGAGTCATTTTGTTGAGAAGATACATTTATGCACCTCTCCTCCTTATCCCACATGCACATTTACTGAAGGACTTTTTTCTTTATTAAATAGCCTAATTACCAAATAATTAACATGACTTCATAGAACAATCCAAAGGATGCAGCTCTCCCAGATAACAGATGCTACACATGTTAAAAATACATCTGTTTACATTAAGTATTGTGTGTCCACACCAAACACAGGTAAAGGGATTGCTTGAAAACAGGAATGCATGCAGAACCACACAGAAGGGCGTATGATGAAAAACACATTACTCACTCTGTTGCTGCCCACAGTGGCAAAAACAAGAGGATCACCTTCTTTACTGTGCCAGTTAAACTGGACTCCAAACAGAGGCTGGCCATGGTCCTCCTACAGGCATAAAGTAAGGTTAGAGATAAAAAACCCAACAAAACCCACAGGTATATCATTGCTGTGAAATTCAACAGTTTAATTGACAAGTTTCCCTCCTCAAACTAATGGGTTCACAGCCAGTATAATTTTAGATAGTGAACGGTAAACAATCATAGTTTTGTAACTTCACTTGTAACTTTTTAACTTGGCTGTCTTAAAGTGAGGTTAAAGGAATATTCTGACAAACACACCCCACCCTTTTCTTTCTCCACTAAGCTTTTAAAAAGTAAAGAGGAAGAATTGTTGTCTCAGTTATGCCTAGAAGCTGGCTGAACTCCCAAGTTGTATTTGCAGCTCTACTACTTCATTTCACAATCTTCAATAAGGCAACCTCTGCATCCAAGGTCATACCTAGATGCATTTTCTATCCTAATTACTTATACACAAGGATTTGCAACCAACTTCACAGGGAAGAATTACCAAGACAGAGAAGAATTATATTGGTATAAGAATGGAGAAGGGCAACATTTAACTATTACATTACAGTTAGGTCTTGTAACTTTGTCACAGACACAAGGAACTCTCTCCAGCATGTCACAATACTGCTACAAAGTTCATGTCTACAAAATGTTTTCAGATGCCTTTAAAAACAGTTACCAGAGAAATGCCAAGTACTATGTTTATACAACTTACATCAGTTTGAGATTTAAAAAAAAAAAAAAAAAAAAAAAAAAAAAGCAGGTATGTTTATGAATTGTGATGAATATGGTGGTGCTTGTTAATAATTGATAACAGTATTTTGGCCTGTCCTGACAGGATGTTTTCAGCAAGAATAATGTTCATTGAAGTGCCTCCCCACAGGGGACTGTCTGGGACAGTGCAGGCAGGAAGGAAGTGTCTCATGATGGCTGTTCAGCAGCCTTCAAATGGCAGCACTTCAGAGACAACACGACAAGTACCAGCCCTGGCAGCTCTGGCCTACCCAAAACCAAAGAATAAATTCGAGGAGGGGGTGTGAGTAGGGAGTCTAACACTCCTTAGAAAAACAAAAGTAAAGGAAGTCTGGAAAAATTTTAAATAGCATTATTTACTGAGAAAGGCAGTATCTGTTATTAACAGAAATAATTAGAAGAGCTAGAAAGAGAAAGCAGAAAATCTTTCAGAGATGAAGGCCCTCCTGCAATTCTTAAGAGAGGTAGCAACTTTCAAAGCTGAATATAGATTAAAAAGAATTGTTCAAAGTTTAACTCAATGTATAACCCATCATAACACCAAAGACCAAACTAATGGCTTTATGAGATGATGGGTATAGAATATTAGGAAAGGGAAAAGTAGCAAGGTTATTAGTAACTCCAGGACAGAAGGTAAAAGGAGGTCTTCAGTATCTGTAAAACATTACAATTGAACTAGAAATGAAGAATGAGGAAAACTGTAAGCCATAAAATTGCATACACGTGGCCATGATGTTTTGTGTGCAATACATTTATTAATTTTACTTTGCAGCAATAAATTTATTAATTTCACTTGGTAGCCTTAATTTTTGAGTGTATCTAAGTCTTGAAGAGAATGGCTGAGAGATCAAATTCAGAACACTTAATAGTTTTTCCACTAATCATAACTTGGTTTCAAATTTTTGAAGGAGTTCCTGCTGCTGAATAGTGAGCGCTTCTGACTTATCACATGAAGATAAAAAAGGTAAAATCCATGGATTCCCACTGCTTTCTTACAGAGACATATTAGCAGGTTTTGCATTTGTTTTGCTGGAACAACCTGGTTCTCTGTCATATGCCCTGTTTCTGATGAATTTAACAAAATACAGATAGTGAAAAGCAGTATGCTTTTTGCCCTCAAGATAGGCTATTTTTCCAGCATAAGCTGCAATAAGTTTCTGATTTTCTAGGTAGGACCCAGACTAAGGTGATAAGTAAAGATATATAACAGAGTGCTACACTGTGTCCATATTTTTATATTTGAGTACATACCTAAAGCATTTTGCAAGCTTTTTCAAAGAAAACCTATTTCCCTGGAAAAAATTACTCTGCAAGACAAATGTCTTTGGTCTACTTATTTCACCCACACTACATTTCTCACACCAAGTGCCACAATCTCCAGGAGCCTGACTGTACATATTACAGTTTTGCTGGTGTTTGATGGATGAAGCAGCCAGGCAGAGGCTCCTGCAGGAAGATACCAGGGTATCTGCAGAAGCTCTGCTCCTGTTTAAACTCCCAACATCCCCAGTGGTCAGAGACAGCACACAGCTATTCCAAAAATACTTGTCTGCTCTAATTTTTGTCCCAAGTGCTAAACAATGAAGGAAGTTTTCCAAAACATTGTACTGCTAGGTGCCGAACACGACGGCTGTGCTCAGACGCCAAGTATGTGACACAAATCTGACACTGGTTTGTACAGACAGAGGTGACCCAGATACCCGTCCAAAGTACAATTGTGAAATGCCATCTTGTCCCTGCTATGAATAAAGGGCACGAAACTCAAAGTACCCAAGTTCTTCGTGCACTAGAGAAAGAAGGCAGAGAAGAAAACAGACCTACTGCTACAAAAGCAAATAAAGAAACAATCAATGGTGAGCCTTACTCGCACAACGCCAACCTGGGCTCAATCAAAAAGTAACATTAGACCTGGTTTTAGACAGAAAGCAGTGAAGTCAATACTCTGCCAAAAATAATCACCTGCATGAATGCCTTTTATTCTGTGTCACCCACACTGCCAGTGGGGAACCAACAACCCACACGTGCATTTCCAGTTCCCAGAAGGGGAAGTGAGCCATTATGGGCAGTGGCTTTAGTTACATTTAGTCTCCATTACACATCCACAAGCCAGAACTCTGCATGGCACTGAATACCAGTTCCCAGGTCATGGGACAGCAAGTAGAAGCTGGGACAATACCAGGCTACTTAGTTACAACTTAAGCACACACTCTAAGCAGAAGTAAAGGGTAATTGCACCCTTTAAAGTAATTGCATTGCTTTAAAGGGTGCATAACAAAGCAAAATATACATGGTTTTCTGCTAAAAGATCTATCAGCAAAACTCATATGGATATATGAGGATGTGCAACTGTGCTGGCTGTGTTAGCTGTGTATGCTCATTTATAAACCCTATTTCCATTCAGCCCACAGAAAGCAAAGATTTTTCAGTACATCTTAGAAGTAACTTACTACTCCAAAAAGCAAAAAGGCAGCTTTTTTATTTCCTGTCATTTTCCAAGTTGTATTTTTGTTTTCCTGATGCTTAAATTTCATCCAAAATAACTCCCAAAGTAGTGTTTAAAAAGCATATTTAGCAAGCACTAAGTTTTTCAGGCTGAGTCATAACCGTTTAACACTCAAAGCAGACAGTAATGGCCATATTTCTTTGTTTCCCCAAGGAAAAAAGTAAAAAAATAAAATAAGAGGGGAAAACCAAAAGTACAAAAGTGGAAAACCATGTAATTTATACATCCCTAAAGAATATTAATTTCTATGATCTTTAAATCATGTTGACCCTTCACTAACTTCAATACCTGCATCTTACAGCCTAGTTCAAAAATATATCAACTAGGGGGTATATGACATGGTACTCAAAGAGTCACAAGTGTCTTTCTAAAACCACATACAACATTCAATCATTAGTTTTCTCAAGAGTACCTGCAAAGTTAGTATGGAAGAAAAGGAAAAGAAAAGAGGCTTCCTCAACCATGAAGTAAAAAATCAAATTTGGCTGCTACCTGGTCTTTGTCTTGACATGCACATCTCTTATTATTACCACTAATTTCAGAGCAAAGAGAAATAGGGGAAAAAGCTAATAAAAATACCCCACTTAATTGAAATGCTACATTTACTCCCTCACAGCTTGATTCCACTTGCACAGGAATCTGTTCCCAGGCCCTGCTCCAAATCCAAAGAAGTCAGGGATGGCTTAGTTTCATAGCTCAGTCTTTTGGATCACCCTACAGTGGGGTCTGGATTGACACCGGGGTGAGGAACGTTTTGTTTTCCCAGAAAACACTTGGAAAGTACTAACCCCTTCTTTCAGCAGACAGAAAACGAGTATGAGTAACAAAGCACAGAAGTTGCTAAAAGTTTGGGTGTCCAAAGGGCTGTGTCAGTGTTTGAAGTATGACTTGAAGCCACAAATAGCACCATCCGCGGGGGCGATTCACGCGCATCACAGGAACTGCTGCCTACCTTGGTGAAATGAAACAACTTCCCTTCCTCCCACACCCTCAAAGGCCTGGAGATAATTTTTATACTTCAAGAACACAATAAGATCAATTTGTTTCCCAGCTACTTTTGTCAGTGTAACTTCGTATCACAATTTCTCCAGTGACAAAACTCATTTAGAAGGTTTCTGTGCTCCAAACCTTTTATCCCTGCCCACTCAGGTACCCCAGTGTTTCACTAAGGCAGCCTGAAGACAAAGTTCAGAAAAAGCTACATCAGCACAGCTCCACAGTTAAGCGTGGGGGAAGGAAAAAATACTCTTAGAGCAATTCTGCAGAGAATATCCACTACTGAGCTACACACATTCTCAAAGAGTTTGCCATTACTCCCATCTTGTTCCAGATACAATCATCCATAATTTAGAAATCTTATACAAATCAAATCATAAGGCTTATTTACAGCTTTTGCCATGTAACTATCCCACACGAGGCTAAGGAATGAGAAAAAGAAGAACATCCTGACAGAGTAAAAAAAGTCATGAATGAGAAAACTCATTCAGTCCACCACAGTCTGTCACCAGTGCGGAAGAAAAAAGCACTATGCTAAAACAGCAGAACAGGGAGTAATGACCATGAATTCACATCTCTTAAAACCATCAGGTGTTATATGGGAAGATACATACTGCTTAAATCAGGTGCTAACACATAACCCAACACTCACAATAAATTAACCAAATTGCACTGCATAGTAGTTATGATGCTGCCAGAGGACAGAAAATACCTGATCTGGTTATGCGTGAGGAAAAAGCTACTTTAAGATTGTTGGGTTGATTTGTTTGGGGTTTTTTGTTTTTTTTCAACACATAGAGAAATCTGTGCAGATCTGTGCTTTGCATGGGGTTGTCACAGGTTTTTTTTTCAGTTCAATTTGTTTATCCGACTTCTCATATTTATCTCTAGCATCCACAGCTTCAACGAAATACACAGCATCACACAAAACTTTGCAAACTGTACAAAAACAGGGTTAATTGCAGCACTACCTACTGTCTCCTACTCCAAAGTATCCTTTTTCTTCAAAACTTTGGCTATTCCAAGTAAGAAAGGTAATTGCTTCAAATCAGCAGGGAACATAATTATTTAAAGATATTTAAGAGTATCTAGCTTGACGCTGTCTCACAGCCAACATTAACACTGCTGCCAGTAAGTGGTGCCCAGCATTCCCTGAAGCTCACACATACCTACCTTTAGGCTATTTACACATTTGAAGGAATATTTGCACTTCTTTGACTTCCATTTTCCTTTCCCCCAGCTTTTCCTTCCTGGTGCATTAGGAGTGTTTGTTGGCGTATCAGGGCGTTCCGTGTTAGTCCCGCTTTCAATACTGACGGCATCATCCTGAAAACATCGGAAATTATATAGAATGTCACAAAGAGGTCGTTAACTGCTGGATAAATTCAATTCATCTTGCAGCACTTGGCCTTTTCACTTTTTCTTGTCATTCATAAGAACAGATCTCCCAGGACTCGGTGTTATTTAGATTCATGTATTTAAATCTAATGCCAGCATAATAGCATTCCTCTCTCGAAACAGAACATGAATCGCATGAGGACTAACACAAGAGGGAGAAATATGAACTGTGATCCAGTGACATTTCTTCAGAATACTGGTAGCCGCTCTTAAGAAAATGTCTAGAGACAAAGCAGCTGCTTCTCCTAGAAAACATCTTTGATCCAGACGAAATGAGCACTTCTCAAGTCCTGAAGAAGAGTTGTTTGTGTAAAAACATGAGGCTTGACCTTACCAAGGACCAGCCATTCTGAGGCTCCTGCACACCCTCAGCAGCAGCACTGCTCACAGCACGGCTCTGCAGCGGGTCAGCGACATCGGAAGACAAACCCCCATCTCTCCCTCCTGCTCTTTCCCACAGATACCTACTTGTTTCCACTAAAAGGGAAATTCTGATCAGCTAACTAATTCAACTGGCCCTCCAACCATTAGCATAAGATAAGAATGGGGAAAATTGAAAAAAAAATAAAAAAAAGGAACACACAAAACACCCCATCCAATCACTAAGAAATTTCAATTTGCCTTTGGACAAACATCAGAATTTCACATGTGGCCTGACTGCAGGGCACTGTTTAAAAGGACATTTCCCTGCATCACCCATCACAGAGCAGCTCACCTTCACCTGTCAACCCTGTGCTTCCATATGAGTACATTCAGCTTGTTAAAAATCAACTTTTCCCATTTTTTCTGGCAAGATAGTCCATTCACTTTCCATCAGACTGCTGGGGGGAAAACAACTCATCCCAGGTCTGGTAATTTCTAGAGCTGAACTAAGGGAGACAGAGGCAGACAACAGCCTGTCCCTGGAGGAGATTCACAAATCTGCATTTAGGAACTCCACTAGGAATATGGAACGAGGTCAACTATAAACATTAATACACCAATTCCCGCCAAGCCTTTATTCTTTGTCCCACTTTCCTGTCTGAATTATCAGAAGCCTGTAGAGGTGTACTAGTCTTTGTTTGCCCAACAACTCTGAGAAACAGGATATTCAGAGGACAAAAAGGAGGGAAGATACCACACAAGCCCATAAGTGTGCTGCCCAAATCTGGAGTCATTCCCTTCATGTCGGACCCATAAAAGAGCCAACCCTCCACTAATATTCATAACCAAGTTTAACAATTTTTAAGTTTTCCTGTTTCTTCTCCTTTACCCGAAAAAAACATCAGAGTTGGCCGAATTCTCCTCTCCCAAGCTCACCTGCCAGAATTTTAATACTGGACAAGACTGAAGTTTTCTCTGGACTAGACAGACACTGTCTGTGAGAACACTGGGCAGCTGGAGTGGCGCAACTACTCCAGGTATCTGCAACTACCACATAACCAACAAAGGTGCACGCAGGACACCTGTGCAGCAAAACACACCCTTTCCCCCAGTCAACACCATTATGTCGATGTTTAAACAGAATCCCCCAACTTGCAGGAGTAGGGGAGTCCAGTAACAAACTCTTGAAAAAGGAATCCCTTCACCACCGAGGCAACCCAGATCAGAGAATCATATAATCACAGAGTGGTCTGTGTTGGAAGGGACCTTGAAGATCATCCAGTCTAAGCCACTGCCATGGGCAAGGACACCTTTCACTACACCAAGTTGTGTAGAGCCACACCCAGCCTGGCTTTAAACACCTCCAGGGATGGGGCATCCACATCTCTGGACAACCCATTCCATAGTCAGTGATAGCCTACAACTGACAGCAAATTAAGCCTGAACGTCTGTCGCCAAATTACACCCGGTTTAAACTACAATTGCTGCTGAGCAATGAAAAAAAAACCAAGAGCAGTGGTGTGGAACAAACTGCTCAAACCTGCCTGTCACTTCACGAGCACCACTTCCAAAGTTTGTGGGGAACGTGGTCCTGATCCCTCACTTGCTGGGTAAGTGCAGAAAAACCCTCCACACACCATAAAACACAAACACAGTAACTACACAACCCCCCTCCACAGCAGTAACTGTGTGACTACAAGTGACTGCTCGGTACCTTAGATTAAGTTTACCTTTCAGGTATAAAGTTATTCTACATCAATTACCTTTGCTCTGAACACTAGAGTTTCACCTAACTCAGAGATTACAGACCCCATCCCCACTGCCTTCCGCTGACAGCAGTTTACAAGCACCATCTCCTACTCCTCATTCTCCAAGAGGCTGCACACATAAACCTGTGCTACATGTTACTCCGCAATGTGACAATGAAGATGCACGACTCAAAACTGCAAGAAAGTGGGGAAACGCTGCCGCTTTGCAGGAAAAATAAAACTTAAAAAAAGGCCTGACGTTTTGAACCAAAGTTGGAGACAGAGCCCGCTCGCAGCCTGGGCCTCAAATCCACCTTCCCCACGTGGAGGCCAAGCGGGAGTTTCTCCTCCGGACCCTCCCCGGTCTCTCCCACCGGGGCCTCCCTCCCGCGGCCACCGGGACCAGACCGGACGGGACGGGCGGGCCGAGACTCCCGTTCTCGCCCTGGCCCCTCATCCGCTCTCCCGCCCGGGACACCCCGAGGGTCTCCGGTGGGCGCTGTCCCCTCACGGCGCCCCCTCCCCTCCCCCCCGCGCTCCCGCCCGCCCCCGGCGCGAGGCCCCGTGCCCGCCGCGCGCGCGCGCTCCCGCCACACCAGCCCCCCCCCCCCCCCCTTCACACCGCCCCCCCCTCGCCCGGCCTCACGTTCTCGTCGCCGGACAGGTCCCCGGGGTTACTGTTCTCGTCGCTGCTCAGCTTCTGCTTCTTGGCCGGCATCTCTCCCGCCGGTGCCGCCGCCGCCGCCGCCGGGGCTTCTCCCCGCTCAGACATCTTCCCCGCCCCCCACCCGCCGACACGCAGCCGCAAAGCGCGGACGGCGGGGTGGGAACGGCTGTGCCGTAAAGCGGCCCCGCTGCCCGGGCCGGGGCCCAGGAGCGCCTTTCCCGCCGCTGGAAAAGCGCCCTGCCCGCCTCGGGAAAAGCGCTCAGGGGCTGCCCGCCGTCCTGGGGGGCTCAGCCGGGAATGACCCGCCGTGTTGGCAGCGTTGTGGCACCAGCCCAGCGCTGCCTGTGCCCGATCAGGCGGTGATGGGACACAAACAGCCCCTTGGGCCGGGGTGTTACCGGCCCCTCAGCCCGGCTTCTCTTGTGCCCAAAGGGTTTGGTGTGGCCGCGGGGGGCAGTGTTAATGTTCTCTTACTCCACAAAAGTCCTTCAGTCTGCAAATGCTGTTTCCGGATAAGCTCCTGTACTCCCTGGCAAGCTCCTTCTGCAGTATCAATTAAATCACTGCAGTTGCCAGGCTTTTGTTTATTTATTTATTTATTTATTTATTTATTCCTAAACCTCAGGTCCCAGAGTCATAATAATTATGAACAGTAAAAAATAAAATATATTAAAAAAAAAAAAAAGCTTTTAGCAAAGCGGAAAAGTAATCTGCCCACGGGCACAGCATCTTATCTGCTATTCCTTGTAGAGGCAGAAACAAGTCTTTTCTCCCTGAGGGAGACATTCCAGTCTCAAAAAAGCTTTGAGGGCAGTGACAGAAGTCAGCCGTGCCTTGTATATAAAATTTAATCTCGCATGAACTTCAGAGATAAAGAGAAAGAGATATACTTCAAATGGTGCATGTACTACAGTGTTTTTAGCAATAAACAGTCCCTGTTCAGAACTGTAGGCTCCAATGAAGCATTACACAACATACAACAATAGGTGGTAGTTTACAGGTAAACCCCCTGCAAAGGTCTGTGCTGTAAGATTGAGGTTTTGACAAAGGTGTTTGTGGGAAAATCTACAGGCTTATTTCTAAAATACAGCAGGATTTTTTTTTTAGACTGGTGTCTTGTAATTAAGACTAAATCACGCCTGTGCTGCAGATTTGTTGAAAGAAGGGCAGGCACAAAGCTTTCAGCAGAGAGAATTTTTAACTTCTCCCTATGGGTGCCCTTGAGCTGCTGGGGAGAAGACAGCTCCCCTTTGTCCTGCAGCTGTCAGCTGACGTGCTCCAGATGGCCAGCTGAGCTGCACCTTCAACTCCACCACATTTCACCAGCTCAGGAGGAAAGTGGAAGCCTCAGCCAGCCTGTGCTTCATGGCCAGCAGTCAGAAAGGTTCCTCACCCGCTCCCAGAATCAATCAGTTCATCTCCCTTACAAACTGCTGTGTCCTGGCAGGCCTATGCCTTCTCCTGTCTTCTAGATGCTGGGGAACTTCCTTCTCAAGGTGATAGCTCTGCTTCCCTCTGGAGACACTTCTTAGTCTAAACCACTTGCTTTTCTTTTGTTTTCTTAGAAGACATGAAAGACTGGTGTACCAGGGGAGCTCAGTTTCCAAATGTCATCGTACATTTCATCTAGCTTCTATTTAAAGAATTAGTTGTGTGCTTAAACACAAGCTTGGAAGTTCAGGGAAGTTGCTCTGCTCAATTTGTGCTCTGCTGAGATTCTCTTTGGAAAGCCTCCATGCTTTTCTCTGCCTCAGTTTCTCAACAGTGCTATGGGAGAAGCATTTCTTATATCCCAGGGGGGTACTATGAAAAAATATATTATAGTTCATTATTTGTTTAATTAGCATAATACTGCTATGCAAATACCATACACATATTAACTAAGAAGTAATATGGCCCTTGATATAGTATACAGAGGAAAACAGAGAACAATATTTTTTTAAAAAAATCTGCAGTCAGTTTTAAGTAGTGATTTAATGGTGTTTTAAAAACACATGATGAGTACTTAGGAGGCTGGATTTAATATATATGCAAAGATTCTGCCAAATACGAGTTCTCATAGGATTGCAATAATAAATGTCAAAAAAACCTCTGGAATGCATCAAAGACATGGGGTCTTAATAGATAGGCTGGTTTGGTGTGGTTTTTTTTAAAAACATACCACAATATTTCTGGATTATTCAGGGACATTGAAATACTTCCTATATATATGGGTTGAAAGTAAATCAGTCTCACCCTTTTCATTCATTCTCTACCAGGCAAGCTTCTTCACAGAATCATGGGATTGTGGAGGTTGGCAGGAATCTCCACAGCTCATCATCTCTAACTCCTGCTCAAAGTAGGGTCAGTTAAAGCCAGTTTCTCAAGGCCTCATTGAGCCCAGTTACAAATTCCTTCAATGCAAGATATTTTGCAGCCACTGTGGTCTTCTGTGTTCAGTGTTTAATTACCCTCATGGTAATCTTTTTTTTTAAAGTTGTAATTAGTCAGATATTTGCATGCTTCAGTTTGTGTCCTTTGTGTTTTCCATGTCCTTTGTGACTATGTCTGCCCATGGAGCAGCAGATCCGTATGTACCTCAGCCTTCCTCTTGCTGCCACCGTACCTACAGAAGCCTTTCCTGGTAACCTTTCCCTCTCTGCCTGGTTTCATCTCCCAGATGAGCTTTGTCTTTCCTAACACCAGCCCTACACACTGAAGCAATGTCTCTGTATTCTTCTTGGGCAATCCATCTGTGCTTCCACTTTCCATGCACATCCTTTTAGTGTAGGAGCTCAGCTGTGAGTCCGTTATACATCCGTGCTGTTCTCCTGCCATGCTTGCTTGGTTTTCTGCACATTGGAATGGACTGCTCTTTATTTATTAGGGGAGCTTCTCCTTGAAGATCAACCAGCTGTCCTGAGCCCCATACCAATTGGATCCTGCCAGAAAGATTCCCAAGTAGGCAAAACCTGCTTTCCTGAAGTCCAGGGTTATGATTCTACTACTTGCCTTGCTCATTTCTTTCAAGATTTTCAACTCTACAGTTTTGTGTTTGCTGCACCCAGATCTTTGACCAGCTCACTTTTGTTTGTGGCAGGTCCAGCAAGATATCTCCCCTAGTATCTTTCTTCCTTGATATGCTTCATGTAGTCTGCATTCTTTCTGCCTTCTTCTGGTGGTGATTTTGGCAACCAGCTCCTCCAGATAGCTGAGAACTTTTGTCTCCAAGAGTAGGGAGTAGATTATATGTAAGAAAGAATGTAAGAGATAGTGGTCTTAGAATTAGCTCAGGATTTCTAACTGTGTGGGTTGCCCTTAATTTTGCCATCTTAAAGATGAAGGGGCTGTGGGAGGTGAGGATATATGGAATAGTGAGCTAGTGGGCAGACATCAAGGAGTAGAGACCTGGATAACAAGCTTCTTGTTCCCACTGACACAGAGAGCATGGAGAGGTATTTTGCCCTTGCCCAGGCAATACCTGTTTTCTTCCAATCTCTCCTGTTACTCAGTAAAGCATCTGAGTCTGGCTTTTTAGAGCTCCTGCACAAACAGAGGGGCCCTGGCCTTTGTCCTGCCCTGAGACTACACTGCCTTAGGTAGCAGTTATTTTACCTCTGTGCAAAGATAACCCCACAGCTGAGTTACCTGACACCAGGATCTGCTCTATAAAAAGTGCTTCTCATTATTGTTACTAACTGGTTTTTTATGTGTCTACAGATCAGAACTACTGAATGAACTGGAAAAAAGTAACTTTTAAAATTGTGTTAGCTCAAAACATAGCCATGGCAACTGAGGTGGATTCTGTTCTGCTCCATGTATTGTCAATCACCCTGTCAGTCCATCCCCAATTACAGAGGCTGTTTGACTGGATTTTTATTAAGAGTCTGAAAACATGGCTGGATTTTCAGAACACCAGTTGAGTTTTTAAGTCTGACAGCTACCATAGTTTTTGCCTTATGAAAACAGCAACATTAGAAACTAATTGGAAAAGCATCCACACGGAAAGCCATAGCATCCCTTTTGTGTAATTGGGAGTGCAACAGCCAGAAAAGGCTGCAGTCTTTTCCCCTTCTCACTTTTCAAAGATTCATGGGTCAAACCTTTGGCTGACTCATACTCTGAAAGCAAGGAACAGCTCACACATTTAAATCTTGCTGCAGAAGTTCAAGATGATATGGATAAAACTTACATACGTTATCCATCTGCTAGAGCTAACAACCTGCATAAAAATGGAAGATGTATCTGAATCAGAAGACAAGACAGCTGAGTTGATCTGACAGCTCAGTGATACTAAAGGAAGGATATCTCACCCACCCGCCTTTCCAAACCTTCTTCATGTTCCTAATTCTGGTTTTCCACCATTGCTCTTCCATGGGCTTTGCTTTTCAAAACACTCTCAATGAGCCAGTTCAGATCACTAACCCAGAAGAAAATGGATCAAGCACGAAGTAACTTGATCCTTTGTCTTTAGCTAATGAGCAAAACGAGACAAATGCAAATTCTCTGATGACCACCAGAAAGGAAGCTGTAGGCAGGAGTGAAAGATGGCAGAGAAACAAGATCTCATCCTAATGGTAGTGGTGACTGCAGCTCAGCAATGTCCTGGAATCTGCCTGTGTGCCATTTCAGTTCATGGTTTAACTTCAACATTGAAAGGGTTTGACCCAAGGTGTAGGATTCTCTCTGCTGCTCTAACAGCTCTGCTGCCATGAGGAGCAACGTACAGCTTTGTGTCAGTAAAGTATCATCTCAGTCTGTGGCTTGTGATCAGCAACAGCATAGCTCAGACAGCCCCATCCACCCCATCCGCCTAATTTCTCCTGCTTCCACCTGCCCATCTATTCTCTGCCAAGGAGGGACTTACATAGCTGTGTAAAGAATCACACAAGTCAAATGAACTGGCAGAAGAAAACAAGGAGCACATCTCTGTTTTGTTGTATTAGGTCAGTTTCCTTGTTTGTTCACCATGCAGTACACAAACAGGTCTGCTGTCACAGTGCAGGGAGTGGCGCAAGAACAATTGGTGGGAAGAGAGGGAGGTGCCAGGAAAAAAAAGCCAGAATTACTTAAGCCAGTATTGTCACTAAATAAATCCTCATGGACCCACAGCTTGTGTGAACAGAGCCTTTACTCTAGTTTAAAGTGACCTTTCTTCCAGAATAGCTTATTCTGTATGTGAAGGAGCTCTCACTGAACCAGACAGGCACATTACACTACATGAACCGTATTTGCAAAGGGACTTGAAGCCCAGTTTATATAAGAAATGGAGGGACCTACAGTCCCACAAACTGGCTCAGTGACAAAGTACAATAAAGATTCTGTGATGCAACCTCTGCCATCAACAGGAAATCAGCTGCTGGTGTGGCCTATAACAGCAGCAGTTAAAAATGCCCTAAATGCTAAGGGCTGCTGTCCATCCTATTGGCCATCCCAGAACTAGTCCATAGAAGTATGAATATTGAAGCACTAAATCACCATAACACCAAAGAATGTGAAAGGCCAGGATAAAAAACTAACATTCAGCTAAACAGTATTTCACTTGCCATCTGTACAGTGCACAGAAGTATGTGCAGTGCAGCTACTTCCCTAAGATTTTCTCCCCATGTTCCCCAAAAACACTACAAGGATGATCTCCTCAGAGATTTACATTCAACTTGGGAAAGATACAGCAGGTCTGGAGCATCCAGGAAAACCCCATGCTTCCATTACCACTTGGAGCCCATTTGGCAGGCAGTTCTTGGCCTAGGTGTCTCCTTACCTCAGGGAATACTCTTAGAGAAGCCACACTGCTACACAGCCAGTCTATAGAGAAGATTCAAGCCTTGTACTACCTTGTCTGTTCTGTGACAGCATCACTCACCAAAGGAACAGCTAATGCAAAAAAAAAAAAAAAAAAAAAAAAAAAAAAAAAAAAAAAAAAAAAAAGGATAAATTAATTAAATTTTCAAAAATGAAGCTTTTGCCTTTGCCTCTGTATGTAACTTTTGCCTTTTTTCCCATGCCACACCCTAGTTTTTCTATGTAGTTCACCATGGCAATACACTTTACCTTAAATATTTTTCTATTGAAATAGCTATGCACAAGGCTGAGCCCAAGTGTTTTCCACCGAATTACACAGTCATGAAGACTGTGTTGACATCATCTTCAGAAGCTACTCACAGTGCTAAAACTTCAGTGCAATGATTCGCTGCAGCAAAATGTGATGATTTGGAAATACCTTAGAGATGTTCCCTAGAAAATTACAACAGTTATGCATTGTAATTCAGGCTTTCTTTAGCTGCATGGTGCAGGAGTTGTTTGCTGCGTAAAATGGTCCAAGACCTATGGTTAATCTGTATTTAAATAAATGCTTTATTCTCTCAGCTCGTATTTCAGTTTCATTTTCCAGTAGTTGTACTGGAAAAACTCCAAAGTAACTGTGAAACCTTGTAACAGGGTGCAGGCAGATTTGCCAGCAGTGCTTGAGGGCAACAGTCCACACCAGCAGCTGTTGGAACAGCTCCTGTGTCCTATCACCTCATCACTTTTCTCTTGCTGCTTCTTTTCCCAAAAACTCTGCTCCCCAGGGTCTGCCTGTCTCTGTGGTGACAGGCAACCTTCAGTGCCAGAACCACTCCTCTGGTCACACCAATTCATGTAAACTTGTTATCACTCTACAAAGAGGAACGTCCTGGGTATTAACGTTTATTCCTCCCCACTTAGAGTATGTTTTCACCCTATTCCAGTGCAATGCAGCTGCCATTCCACTGTCACTTTCTGTCTTGCCTCAGCCATATGTTCTCTCCCCTTCATTGCATGTGATGGCAAACCCATCAGGTAAACCCCTTCATTTAAACTGCATGGAGCTGCACTCTTCCCTGCACGATGCTGCAGGACTGGTATATGAGGTGCTGTTGCTAGAGCAAGGGGGCTGTCAGGAGGATTCCTGCCTTACAAGCCTTCCCTTTGATACACACAGGGTGTGGCGACAAGTTCACATGCACAAAGATTTATTAGTGGCCCTCAAGGCTGAGGGCATATATTGAAATTAAAAGTGCAGAAAATAACTAGAGAGATTGAGAAGGAGAAAGAAAAGGCAGAGCTCTTCCACATGGACTGTTAAAAAAAAACAGGGAGAGTATCCTCAGAAAGCATCCTCTCCTGGACTTCTCTCCAGGCTGCCCTGTAGTGCTTTTACCATAGCAATGATATAATTGTTTTTGGGACCCACTCAAATGTTATTGAAATCACTTATATTGTGGGTGTCACATGCTGGGTAGTTGATAAGCTTTGTGCCCCCTGAAATGTAAAACAGAAGCAAAAAGGTAGGAAAAGAGGGAAAGGAGGGGTGATTCCCACGCTGGTGGCAATCACTTCCCATGAGAACCTGCTGAGAACACTCTCAGGGGCTTGCAGGTGCAAGGTCATTAGAATAACAACAGGAGAGCAACAGGATAACAGCATGAGACCAACAGCATGAGAAAAACAAGGGAAAGATACTGCCCCAGGAGCTCTGGGGAACATTGCCAAGGCAGCCAGAGTGAGAGGACACCACTCTGGGAGGCAGCTTTGGAGCTGCAGATGGAAGGCCCTTAGCAATGCAGAAGGCTCAGGTGCCTAAGGTACAGGTGAAACAACCCAGGACGCACTGCTGGTGTTTGCTGTGCCCTTCATCAGTCACACTGAGCTGGTGGAAGGAACAGTAAAGAAAATTATTCTGTGCCAAAACATCACCTTATCTGGATGAAAACCAGTCATGAAACTACATTTCCAGGAGCTTCTCTCCTATGTCTAATGCCTGTCTTGTGGCCAGCCAGATCAGGGATCCAACCAAAGTCAAAATTAATGGAGCCAAAAACCCCCAGAATATTTGGAAATATTAAAGCCAGCATCAGAGAGAAAGCAAGAGCAGAGAGCTGCATGGGCAATTTCTCCAAGCAGCAGCAAATCTTTCTTAAACCCACTGTGAACATACACTGCCAGCCACCTTTCCCTTCCTGCACAATCTCCACAGTGACTGGTTCAGAGCAGGCATCTATCCATGAGCTATGCTTCTTCTCTTCTCTTCTCTTCTCTTCTCTTCTCTTCTCTTCTCTTCTCTTCTCTTCTCTTCTCTTCTCTTCTCTTCTCTTCTCTTCTCTTCTCTTCTCTTCTCTTCTCTTCTCTTCTCTTCTCTTCTCTTCTTGCTGTCTTAGTTTTCCTCCAACCTGATTTACCCCTTGGCCACACAAATAGTTGTGCTGACCTCTCAGAAAAGGCTGTGCAGGGTACAAGTGCCAAAATGAAGGTAGGAAACAGAAAACATAAACTTTTGCTGCTTTAAAAAATAACAAGTTAAACTATGGCCCAAGATGTCTTTGCATCACTTTTTCACTTGAAGACCTTATGAGGTTGGAGAAGAAAAACAAACTTGGTCTGTCTCTGTGGTGGGTATTACCAGACTAGGGCAGTGCTGTCACAACTGCGTTGCACCGTTCCTTGCTGCCATCCTTTATTAGTGTAGCAGCATTAGCAAGTGGAACCCTCCCTCGTTAAATCTTTTTCAATCTGTTCAATAATAGTTCAGCTGCTGGAGTGGAAAATGGGCACATTCCACATGGAAATGACAAAGAAGTGGGAGGGGACTGAAAAAACACTGTGGTATAGGATTACAATTCCAAATGCTTTTGACATATTTATAGAAGGGTCTGAAATAGCTTTTTAATGGAGGTTAATTTGAGGTATTGCACTTGGGCAGAAATGTTCAACTGCACAAGAATGAGACAGACAACATAGAAGTAAAGACCAGGCCTCAAGAAGGAGGCTGAGGGGATTATAACAGATAAAGACTTGAATAATGTCAACTACTGCAGCTAAGGTCTTATCTGTATATCCAGCTCCAGGCACTACACTTCAAGAATAATTTGGCTCTGTTGGAAAGTGTCCAGAGAAGAACCAGCAGGAATGATTATAGTTTTGAAACTATGACCTGTAATGGATTAACAGAACAAACTGTGAACTTCTTACCCTTAATTACAGAAAACTGAGAAGACGTGATAACAGACATGAAAAAAGGGAAAGGTCATTGAAGAAATAAATTCTGTTCTACAGAAGAAGGAATGGGCTTTAATGCAGTAAAGAAGATTCAGTTTATGAATAGGGAAAATATGCTAATAGATAATCAATAGAGTTAGGTTTTTTTGAAGGATCGTATATGGAAGCTTTAAGATTAGAGAAATGTCAGTCATGAACATTTCAGGCATAACTGATCCTATATAAGGCCAGTGAGGCCGATGGCCTCTTGAATTCCCTTCTGTACAGGCATGTTCCAGATGCAGGGCAGACAAGGAGAAAGCACAGAATTAACAGGGATTAGTAGAGAACAAAATAGTCTAACAGATTAAATTGCAGCAGAATCAGGGGAAGGTCTTGTTGGCCTGTTTCCTTCACCCTTAGTGCCAAGGTAAGGTTTGGGCTCAGGGTAGCTACGTATTCCTGATAATCTTTGAGAGAACTAAAGAGGTAATATTTCCAGAGTGTGCATGTTGTCTTATTGCTGGAAAGGGGTTGCTAAAGTTGGCTGGTAGGAAAAAAAAGTTACTTGGAAAACTGTGAAGCCTTCAAGTTCCTTACTGTGTACCATGGCCTGTTGCTTGCCTATTTGCTGTGACTCTTTCATGGGTGACAACAGTATTGTAATATTATAAAACAGTGGTTTTGGTTCACCTTCAGACTGAAGGCTTGCTTTTAAGTGCACAGACAGCCCAAGTCTGTACAAGCTAACTGTTCGTAATCATGATTCCATGTAAATACATGAGTGGCACACAGGCACCAGGTCTGTGCATGCAGAGCAGCTGTGCAGTTGTGTGCTGAATTTCAGGCTGAGCACCAGGAACTTACCATCTATTCCTCTCCCACCTGTGGTATCACTCATTTGCCATTGGGATGCACATTACCCATACTGCTGGATATGGATTGACTCTGAACATCTTAACTGCATCTAAAGAACATGTTAAATGGTTGGAAATGTCACTCCAGAGGGTACCAGAAATGCCTACAGCTTTAACTATATGTTATCTTTTGTGCAGCTTTATTTGATGGAAATAATCAGATCCAGTTATGAGCAAGAGCATCCCTCAGCCCACTTCCTTCAGGATTATTATCAAGACAGCCACAGAAATCTATTTTTCCTTTAGGAAAATACATTTTGTTTCTTGCAATAAAATACAGATATGTGTACACTCCTAATCTTGTCAGACACTTGTCTGAGATATAGACAGCAGGATCACCCTCACTAGCTTCTAACTACCTATGGACAACTCATTTCTTTTCATTACCATTGATAAATCTGAAGCAAATAACAATAAAGATTTCCTGACTAATGGACTTGGGGCCCTATTGAGGAAAAATTCACTTTTAAGTATTGTTTTATTACTTTCAGGAGAAAAAAAACCCAACAAAACAGCTTTTTTTAGGGACTTCTGAGATGAGTTGCTGAGAAAAAAATGCAGCTTTAAGACTGCATAAAAACATTGTTACTCAGACATCATTTACATGTAGCATCTGTTGTATCTAACTAAATTAGTTTATTTCTATTTACCTTTCACATGATACTAAGCATACTTCTTTTTCCCATAATATTGTAGTTCTGCTTTTATGTAACACAACATGAACTAGACACAAAGAACATTGAATTGGAGATAATCATAGCTGAAGGGCTTCAGAGACAGGCTGACCTCAGAGGAGGGTTAAGCAGGAGCAAGATGCTGTCCTGGACACCAGAGGCTGCAATGTTCCAGCCAAAACATTGCCACTGACAAGGAAAGCGTAGGAATGTGTTCCCTAACCAGTTTCATAGTGGAGTTCAATAGCTGTTTCATTTACACTTCATTGATTTTTAAGAGTAGAAAGGGTATTATATTATACCATCCAGCTTGACCTGTTTAATAAGCACAACTGAGTTTTACTGAATTAGTTTAGTGTTGGGCCCAAAATCTCATGTTTATTAAAAGTATTTTCCACAAAGGCATCCAGTCCTGAGCTGAAGACTTGAAGAAATGGAAAATCTGCTGCTTCCCATGGTAGTCTGTTCCACTGGTTAATCACTCTCACAGTTGAACGATTGTGCCTTATTTCTCTTGTGAAATGTGCCTGGCCCCAGCCATTAGTGACATTAAGGGGCACCTGGTATTTCTTCCCTGTAAGAATAAGTTTTGTTATCAAGCCACCTTCTAATTTATCTTTGGCATTTATGGGGATTGTTTTGGTTTGCTTTTGGGATTTTTTTTTCTGTTTTTTTGGGTTTTTTTTAATTTTTTATTTTTTAAAGATAAAGCATAGCTTTTTAAGTGTAGAAACCAGCATACCTATGGTAAACAGCCATGACCACAAGTGTACTTGGTGCCAGCATCCTGTGTGCCCAGCCCACCACGCCTCTTGCCATGTTTCTCCTCTGGAGCTGCCTGTCTCTTTCTGCTGTCAGACCTGTCTCCCAGCCCATTTCAGGCACAAATAGTTTGGTTTCTTAATTACTTTAATGGGAAGTGTCCTGGCTCCCTGTGACCCAACAGGGCAGCATTGCAAGCAGATGTTGGGCAGCAGCACCTTGTGTTGGGAGGAGGAGTCTGGAAGCAGCAGCAAACACTGCTGAGCACAGCAAAGGATCTCCATACACAGGCTGGTTGCCCACCTTTGGTCACAATTAGGTGATTATTTAAACCAGCCTAATTAGTCCCTGCCCATGTCATCCCATCTTGTTCCCAGTGCCAACTCTCATGTTTATATGACCCTCAAGGACCCCACTCCAAGGCAATGAATCCACAGAAAGCTTTCACTTATTTCACCGAAGTAGTTTCCTAGCACTTTGGTGGCCAGAACCAGCTCATCAAGGGACTGGAGATATTCCAGCGTCAGCACAATGGAGGACAATTAAATCTGTGTTCATGTTATAGG